>NC_066525.1:2872500-2995000 GCF_024679095.1 Eriocheir sinensis
TTCCCTCTTTCTCCTTCCTTCTTTTCTTTCTTTCCTTTCTTCTTTCATTCAATCATACATTCATTTTTTTCCCTTTTTCTTCTCCTTCATTCTCTCTCTTCCTTCTTTTCTTTTTCCCCTTCCATCTTTCCTTCAATCATACATTCATTTCTTTCCCTCTTTCTTCTCCTTCATTCTCTCTCTTCCTTCTTTTCTTTCTCCCCTTCCATATTTCCTTTTTTCTCTTAATCATTCATTTTTTCTTTCTTTATCTAACTCTTTATCTATTTATCTATTTATTTATTGCGTTGAGCAGAAAAATATCGATGCGTCTTCCAAAACTTCAAGTACTGCCTCTTAGCTTAACTTGAGGGGAGAGATTCATACAGCCTCATCATAAAACAGCAATGCTTTTCTAGACACACAAAACCCACTTCACTGTCTCAAAGGCTGATGCTACGGAGATGAGTACCGAGGCCACGCGCACCTATACAGTATGCCTTTACCTCTACCCACGCCGTAATATACCAAGCGAATCAATTAACGCTGTCTGTATAGTGTTCTTACATCTACAAAATCAGTGTTATCATCCTTAACCCGTCCGCTGCGATTGGCACACGTATTTGGCTTTCACTGGTAGTCTGGTAACATACACTCCCAGGTCTCTCTCTGCCTCTGTGTGGATAGTGGAGTGTTTCTCATGTGGTATATATTGGTATGCTGGATTTCCCCTCCCAAGGTGCATGACTTTACATTTTTCTTCATTGAATTGTAGCAGCCACTTTTTGTTCCACTCCTGTAGCTTGGTGATGTCTTCTTGTAGGAAATCCGCAGTCAAGTGGTTAGAAACGGAACATCCACAACACCATATAGCCTTACTAGAGAATTGAAGCCTTACCAAGTATTTGAAACGGATTTAAAAGAAGGATAGTAGAAAGAGAAAGAAAAGAAAGATATGTGGGTTGGGATTCCTGTGGCAAAGCGGCGGACAGGAGAACCCAAGGAACCCAACACCCACACGCCCTCGACACCTGGGAAACACCTGTGCAAAATTCGGTTCATTAAATATAGGACAGGTGAGACAGTGAGAAGGAGGAGGAGGAGGACGAAGGGAGGAGAAGGAAGAAAGATTCAACTATTTTTGGCATAGGATCCAAAGGCCGAAAATGAGATCAGTCGGGTTCTGAGTGTCCATTTTAGGTTCATGGTACAGAGGAATGGTCATACTATACCAGAGGGGTCATAAAAGTACCTCTGGAAATGCTCAAAACTCCTATGAAAGCCTTGAATCAGAGTCGTCCACCTCTCACCATTTCCAAAGACCGAGAATGAGATCAGGCGGGTTCTAATGAGTGTCTTTATAGGTTCATGGTATAAAGGAATGGTCAAACTACCAGATGGGGCATAAAACTGTCCCTGGAAATGCTCAAAACTCCTATGAAAGCCTTGAATCAGAATCGTCCACCTCTAACTGTTTCCAAGGGCCGAGAATGAGATCAGGCGGGTTCTATAATTAATGAGTGTCCATTTAGGTTCATGGTACAGGGGAATGGTCAAACAACCAGAAGGGTCATAAAACTATCCTTGTAAATGCTCATAACGCCTATACGAAAGCCTTATCAAATATGAGCTCGGGCGCCGAAACGTTTAAAATATTAGCTTAAAACTCTCTATCAGCCCGCGTCCCCTCTCACACGTGGCCCACCCCAGCAGGAGCACCAAGGCCACCTGGCGGTCACGGGAACAGCTGTAGAACCCCGCGTGGCCACTTGTTGCGCCCCGCTCTCTCGCTCTCTCTCTCACACACACACACACACACATAGGGCGGTTACACACACACGTGGCCCTGCACCAGATGGGAACGAAGAACGATTGAGATAACAGACGATAAGGCGACACAGATGAATCCGGTTGTTGATGATCTTGTTATTATGCACAGCGGGCTCAATTTTTTTTAGGGGTCGAGGAGGGTGTGACAGAGAAGTGCACCCCCTTTACCCCCCCCCAACACACATACATACTTTTTGGGGACATGGGGGACAGAGAGAAAGATGGGGAGGGGGGGGGGGTTGCTAGCTGATTATGCAGAAGTAGTTTGTTTGTCAGACCCTGGGACAAACAAACATGACATTTATTTCGGACATTCCTCTTAACTCTTTTATTGGAGCAGTGAGTAGCGGGCTTTTTTTTATCGTTATTGTTTCCTTTTTTTGCCCTTGAACTGTTTCCTTTACTGTTAAAAAAATTGTCACCTCAAGAACGTACAGAGAAGACAAAGTTATAATTATGCGATTAGTTGTTAATGTGTGATAGGAACGTATAAGCCAAGCAATGCAAATCTATAAGTACGGTAACCTTAACAATCCACCCGAAATTGATCTGTCTTTTGGCCACTCTTACTTCTGTCTGTTGTGGGAGCGGTGAGTAGCGGGCTTTTTTTTTCTACACCCTTTGCGTTGCCCTTGAGCCGTCTCCTTAGTTGTAAAAAAAAGATATGTCGGTGGATTGGTGGCTCGGTATTTTCAAACGCTCCCGACTTCATCATTTTTTTCTACAGGCCCCCCCCCCCCCCCCCTAAAAAATGCATGTTTTCGTGTTCATGGGAGAGATTGATCTTAATCGTCACACTACCACCAGGGTCATAAATTAAACTACCCAAGGAAAAGCCCACCCACAATTGGTTAATATTATGGCCCTCTATAAGCCCCGTCTTGTTTCAGAATATGGGTCTATGAACAGATTATGGATGAAGGGATTGGTATGAACAGACAAGAAAATTGGGCCTCACTAACTTTAAACAGTGAATGACTGAAACTTCTAATGCTTTTACAAAAATGTTCTTGAATAGGCTAAACTTTCGTGGTTGACAGAAAATCCACAGTGATTTCCTCTTCTCAAACTTTAAATAATGAAGAAACCAACGTAACACTGGCGACACACTAAAAGGAAACAGGTCACATGTAGGGGAGGGCGGTGATGATTCGGCCACTATAAAAATTTATATATTTTTAGAAAAATAAGTTGAAGAAGTAGTGTAAGTTTGTTGCTCTCAAAATGTTCCTTCATCGTTTGGCTCTTTAGGTTGTTAATATCACACCCGTGGCTATTTCCAGTTTTCAGCGGTATATAGGTGATGAATTAAGCTTCTAAACCGTCCGAGCCATCCTCAGCCGTGGAGCTGGTTCGGCTAGGGGGGTGGGATGGTGCGGACACTCGCATTACTCGGCATAATAGTATTATAACTTAAGTTTGATTGGCTAAGAAACAAGAATATATCTATTACAAGACATTTGTATTACCACAAAAGTATCCTCTTAAAATTCATAGAAAAAAAAAATAAAAGGAGAACTATAAGAAATATCTCAGTTTTTTGGGAATCATGGCTTCCTTCTCTTTTCACAAGTATAATATCTGAATATAAATCAACCAAATTAACCTTTTTATAACTGTTGCAACACCTTTACTGTTTAAATTAAAAGAGGGAAAACACATTGTTATCTCTTAGTTGAACATATAGGCCTAGGCCTACCACATAAAAAAAAATTGAGGATCACATTCTTAAACGTTTCTGGCTCGAATTACTGATATTTTCCAAGACCACAGACAATAATATTAACCGAGTTTTCATGTTTTTTTCTTTTCCTCCATTCATGATGCAGAAGTCGGGGATAACTGTCACTATATAGCCTAATAATATCACAAAACAGTCCATTAAATCCCAGCAACTTCTACGATCGAGAGGCTTTCCAAATGGTTTAAAAATATTAGGAACGTGTGAGTGATGAAAACGAAAGACAAACTAGAAAGACCCGGCCAAATCTGCCTAGCAACGGTGAATCAAAACTGACCTACGTACATTTGACCATACTTATCGGCATCTACTCTCCTTGAAGTAATGATAGTAGTAGTAGTAGTAGTAGTAGTAGTAGTAGTAGTAGTAATGTTTCCGATATCATTTAGGGAAAAACTGAAAATGAAGGGAAAAACTGAGATACTGGAATGAGAAATAAACTGTAGAGGAGAAAACGAAGAAAAAGTGGAGGAGGGAAAGAAAGGAGAGAAACTGAAGGGAAAAGATGAATCATAATACTGAGATGAGAAATGAACTGAAGAAGAGAAAGGAAGAGAAAGAAGAGAAAAAAGAAACTGAGGGGAAAAGACGAATTATACTGAGATGAGAAATGAACTGAAAAAGAGAAAGGAAGAGAAAATAAAATAAAGAAGAAACTGAAGGGAAAAAACTGAAATACTGAACTGAGAAACGAACTGCATGGAGAAGAGAAGAGAAAAAGCTGAGAGGAGAAACGAACTGAAGAAGAGAAAAGAAATAGAAAGAATAGAAACTGAAGAGAAAAGCTGAAATACTGAAATAAGAAACGAACCTTGAGGCAAAAGACTGCGGAGTGATCAGCTGATGGGAGAGTGTGTCGTGGGAGAGTATACACAGACACTCTCCTCCTGCCCTCTCTCCTTGTACTATGCTGCTGCTACCTCCTCGTATCTGATAATGGCAACGATGGAGGCACTGTATCTCTCTTCATCTCCATCCTCTCCCTTATCTCTCTCGTCTTCCTTCCCACGAATTGCTCATAGCCTACCCCTCCTCTTTTCTCCTTCTTCCTCTCTTCTTCCTACTCTTCTTTCTCGTCCCTCTCCTTTTCTTCATTTTCCATTGTAGCCTATTATTCCCATTTCCATTCTCTACGTTATCTTTCAGTCACCATAGTATGCTTCTCTTTCTCGCGTCTTTTACTTTTTATTATAACTATCAATCAATCAATCAATCATCTCCCTCCTCCTCCTCCTCCTCCTTTTCCTTCTTCTCTTCATCGTTTTACACTGCTTCATGTAGCCTATTATATTCTCCCCTTCATCCTCTCAGTTCTCTCATCCACTCTTCCGCCTCTTACATATCTTACTTCTCTTCCTTATCCTTCTTTCCTTCCTCTTCTTCCTCATTCACCACCTGCCTCCTCCTCTTTTTTTCTCCCCCTTTATTAGTAGTAGTTTTGAATTTATAATCAATTTCCGAACTATACAAACTACCCAACCGTAATCAAATACATACGCTAGATAACAGCCATAGCACCAATTGAGTAGTAACTGCCCCACGAAATGAATGGCCAAGCCTCATCATAATGGCTAACAAAAGTCCTACTAATAACTATAGGGTACGTAATCTATCCTTCCTAATAGTAATAAGTCCGTATCAGGCTCACGGGATAGCATGATTACCACACTTATAAACTTCCTAAGCTTGTCAGACTTTTCGAAACTTCATGATTATAGTCTCATAATTATTTTGGTTAGAATGATTACCACACTTTCCTAAGGTTGCCAGTCCAGTGATGTTGAATATTCTACATATCATGAAAATATGAAATGGCAGTAGGATAGGCTACTTAGATACAAAATAACATAATACAAGAAGTCGCTGTGGTTAATGCGGTCCATGTTTGCCAACAGGTGGTGTGCGATGGACTGCCGGAGCGGATCATCATCATCCATGCCGAGCGGCCGCTGTTTTTATGACGTCATTAATGTCGACGAAAACGTGAAAAGGTAAGAGTGGGAACCCGGCCTAACTTATCATGGACTCGAGCAAGGAAAGCTTATACTAGGTAGTGTAGACTGATCTCAAAATAGTATGGAAGCATGAGGAAACTGTATGTGGAACACGCAGTTGTGTGGATGTTAAAACTACGCCAAGTATACCTCGAGTGTGTGCAGGTGTGCGGTGTGCGTGTGTAGGTCCCGCCCACACTGCCGTGGTGCACGCCGCGCCGCGCCACTCACTCCCCGCCCACCCGCCCCTCCTCACCTCAGCGGCGGGCGGCAGACTCATCACGGCTTCGTCGACGTCAGGGGAACTATTTATAGTTTTCTGCGTCCACGCCAAGAGCCTTTCTTCGCGTATCTCGGCGGCGGCGGCGGCAAGTGTTACCTGCCGAAGCAGCGAGCGGCACGTCACACTAAAGATCCAACAGTGTACTGCAGACATCGACCACCATCGCTGCGGTAACCTGCTGTAAATAAACCCGCGAGAATGTCTCCTTCAAATAAAACAAAAAATAAACAAACACAAACGTCTCGAATCCTGGACTTTGCCTTCACCTGCCTTTTGGTTAACGAATGTGAACCACTGAAGGGTTACGGTCACCGTGATTACCCGGAGACAGCTGCCCGAGATTTTAAACCCCTGCCAGACGCCACCCAGCCTGGATGGGTGGCCAGAGGCAGGTCAGGCCTTCGACAGGGGCTCCAAGATGGAACAGGGATGCCCAATGAAACTTGTAGCAGAAATGGAGACTAATTTCAGATGAACAAAATTACAATATTATTGTTCCTTCTATTGTTAAATTCAACCTAATTTCCCCATGGGGGACAGTCAGAAGGGACCCACCCTTTTCTATTGGGGGGCCTACACCCCCCAGAGCCCCTAGCATTCCTACTGCATAAGATTTCAAAGTCAGGATAGAATGAAATCTTGATTACTTGCTAGCATGGAGGAGCGGGAGTCTTGTTCCTTCCTATTAATTCCTGTGACGAGGGACACAACAAACCTGAACAGATGTATTGCAGTTGAGAAAGTCACTATTGAATTCTAACACTAAAGTGTAAGGGATTAAATGACAATAAAAGCTGGAGGGTACTGACAGAGATTGAGATTAAGATAAAGGATGAGAAAGAATTGCATGACCATTTTAACGCAGTTAATTTCAAATAGTTCATGGTCCACTTGACTTAAGTAGCAATAGTAACTGACATAATTTGACATGCAGGGCAGAAGGGCTTTTTGATCCCCCAGCAATGATTTACAAGCTATCCCTTGGTGAGACGTGAACTCTGCACCTTGTATTCACCACCCAGTCAGCCACTCGCTCTCCATCAGTATCATTAGACATTTCTGGCTGCCACAGCAAAAAGACAAAGGTGGGAAAATTTCAAAATCATATAAGCAAAAAGTGTATGACAAAACTGTATATTGTATGACAAGGTTTTAGCAGGTATTTATATATATATATATATATATATATATATATATATATATATATATATATATATATATATATATATATATATATATATATATATATATATATATATATATATATATATATATATATATATATATATATATATCAAATGGAAAATTCATATATGACATTATTTTTTTTATTTCCTATTCACATGATGTTTACTCTTAAAAATACTGTAAGTCACATTGGTTTCCGTGAGAACATGGCCACCTTGAGCAAACGGATGGTGAAAAGTGTGACGATGCAAGAAAACTCAGCCATGCAAAGAAAAGTGAAAGTTATGATCAATGTCATCTTTTTAGAACCAATTCTGAGCAGTAAATTAGCTGAGAATATATTTGATATTATCATTTTGATGGCTGAAGTGTTTTCAAGGACATCAAATAACCCAAATGATCATCTTCAAATACATAAATGACTGCTTACTCAGAACAATGCATTCTGAAGAACATTAGTTAAAGTCCTTTCCACCATGTTGGCTTTGATGTTTTGAAGTCAGTCTTCCTGACATTTGAATAATTCGTCTAACACTATTCTCTACCAGATTTGTTTTCACAAGCTATTTGACAACATTCTGGATATGGAATCCCTAAGGATCTTTAAGTTAATATAAAACTGTTTTTTGTTTTTGTCTGATATTCCTTTACGACGCCTCCCTTGAGAGGAGCAGAGTTCCCTTTCCCTCCTCATGCCTCTGCACTTTGGTGGATAAACTGGAGGCTGAAACTCAAGTGTTACTTACAGGTAAAAAGACTGATAGAGTCTGAAGGAGTATGATCAAATAAATATCCTATGACCACAAAAAATAATCTGGACAGTTCCAATAGAGCATGATATATGTGTAAAATTTGTACATTTTCTGATGATGATGACAAAATAGATATGCTGAAATGGATGATGCTCAGTATGATGTGGGAATGTTCCTCTATACTGTACAGTGTTATAGAAGTGCTTGCGGCATGAAAGGTTCTCTCGCACATCAAGTGAAAATGGAAGAATATTTGAAAACTGAACAGCACAATATTTGAAAACTGAACAGTACGCTAATTCCAAAAATGAAGACTCAAAATAAAGACATCGTTGCATAAAAAAAATATATTATATACACACCTTAATTAAGTCATAATGTTCTCCTCCTCCTAGTGTCTATGTTGGCCTTCAAAAGATTAATTTACCGTCTGAAAACTAATCCAGAGCAAAAAATAAACAAACCTGAACACCAATTTTTTTTTTTTTAATGTCAAGCAACTCAATAACTTAAATATTCAAAGATCTAGTATTTACACATGCACATAAACTACTGGAATCTTTCCCAACGACCCTCATTCCCCATCCCTCCCCTACCAGGTGGTCCCCCTCCCCAACTCCTCCCTCGCTGATAGTCGTCCCCTCTCCCCCTACCTCTCTGGAAATCCATCCCCCTTCCCCCCCACCCACCCCTCTGAAAGTCCCCTCCTCCACCACCACTGCCACCACCAACGCCCATCCCGGCACCACCTCCTCCTGGTCCTCCTCTGAATGGCCTGCCGCGTCCTCCTCTCCATGCTCCGCCTCCTCTCCCACTGTTATAGTCATCGTCCTTCCCTCCGAACCCTCCACCTTTCCCACCCCAGGAGTTGTGTTCATTACCATGCCAGTCTCCCACACCACCACCACCACCGCCACCACCACCGCCCCGGTCATTTCCACTGCCACCAAAACCTCCAGTCCGGTCTCCTCCACCCCCGAAGCCCCTGTTTCCACCGCGGTCTCCACCCATATGGTCACGGTTGGTGGACATGTTATCCTGGTTGTCACCCCCTTGGACTGGCGGTGGTCCTCTGTTCTGCCAGTGGTTGTTCATGCCGCCCCAGTTCCCCTGATCTCGTTCCTCTGACTTCTCGTAGTCCTTGAAGCCGCTGCCCCGGCCTCGACCTCTGCCTCCCCGACCCCTCATCCAAGGTTGGCCGCTCCCTCCTCGGTCATCCATCTCTCCTCCATTGTTCAGGTTGTTATCCCGGTTGTTGTTCTGGTTGTCAAAGGGCCAATCCTTGTTATTATCGAAGCCTTGGTGGAACTGGTCATTAGGGAACCGTTGTCCGCCCATTGGCTGGGCCCCTCGTGGTGGTGGTGGTGTTCCTCGTATGGGCCAGTTCCCACGCTGCGCCCCCCGGCCAAACGCCGCATCAGGCATGCCTCGGAAGTTCCCCCGTGCGACCCCGAAGTTCCGAGGGCTGTTGGTAGGGACGCCGAAGTTCGGGGGAGTGACTGGGAAAGGCGCCGGAGTGGGGAAGGTGTTGGTGTTTGTGTTGTTGGGTGGTGGGTTGAAGGTCTGAGGATTTGGCTCATTGAACTGATTTTGTGGGAACCCGCCGGGCTTCTTCTCTGGTGGCTGCTCTTCACTGCTGGAAAGAATAAGTGAAAAGGTTGAATGAGTATACTTGTTTGGTCTTAACCCAGTAGCTGCGCGGATCATGTTTCTTAAAGGCCCCTCTAAGCGAGAAAAATAAGAAAAAATCATCACTCACGCAAACCATCTCATAATATATATCAACGCATTTGTGATCAGTTTATGCATCATCTATTTTGGGGTTTATATCATGGCAAAAATGTGTCCCGTAGCTGCTACACAGTAAAGCCACAAATTTGTCCCGTTGCTGCTATCGGGTAAAACACTGCCATTACTATGTGACATGCAAGAAACAGTAATAAGTATGATTATATTAGAACATATTTGATTATTTTCATTATCCTTCTGAAATTGATCCTTTCTTCTGGCCACTCTATTATCTTTTATAGGAGCAGGACTTAGTGGGCTTTATTGCTTTTTTGTTTTGTTTTTGCCCTTCATCTGTTTTCTCCGCTGGGAAAAAAAAAAAAAAAAAAAAAAAAAAAAAAAAAAAATCCTCATAATAAAGTTTCAATATGACCATGAAACTAGTAACCATGGTTCAGTGGATCTTGCTGATATAAGCTTAAGGTACAACGATATGCAATCCTTGTTAACCATTACCTTGCATTAGGATTGATGAGCTGGTTCTTTTCCTTGATGAGTTTCCTAGCAAATTCAGCGTCTCCGGTCACCTCTGCAATGGCTTCTTCCTCCTCCATGGTGCCAAAAGCAGTCTGAATTACATCGCCACACACTTTATCTGAAAATTAAAAAAACAGGTCATAATGGTTGCCCCCAATAATTCATAAAACATTCTCATTAATTAAAAGTATCATCACTCATCGTTCAGACGTAGGAATAAAAAAATGCGTCCAGATTCCCCTGCTGGTCACAAGAGGACATAAAGAAAGATGTATGGTAGGGGAGGATAGGTTTAAAGATGGGTGAGAAAATTGGTAGATCCAGCCAGGGGGTATTTAGGACAGCAAGGGGGCCTGCCTGCATGGAGACTTGCCGCCCCTGTTCAATGGGCTTTTTTTTTATTTTTATTTTTTTTTCCTGAACTGCTTCCAATACTGTAAAAAAAATAAATAAATAAATAAAAATAAAAAATAAAAATAATAAAAAAAAACTCAATTTGACAGACTGTTATACTTGGACTGAAGCCAAAGGAAGTGTGTAACTTGTCGCAGTCTCCCTTTTCATCTAGCAGGAGTATTCACACCTCTCTGTATGCAGATGTAGATGTGTGGAATGGATTAGGGAAAGATTACGTGATGGCAAAGACTTTCAAATGGGACCACAAGAAAGTAGATCAGGCCCTATATACTACAACTAGGTAAATTCAGCAAGAGGATGGGGATAGAATACTAATAAGCAACACAGGAACTTACTCAGAGGAATCAGGAAGCCACAGTAAAGAATGGAGTTAGCTTTGATACTGTTGAGAGGGACTGAGCCTGGTGGTAGCTCGTCGCCATCATCAGTATAGACCATTTCTCCAGGTAGGTTGGCCGGCAGACTGAAGAGACCAGCGCTGTCCGTCACGACCCAGCTCGTCTGTGGACAGTAGAGACATGTTTACCGTTTACCGTTGATGAGGTTTGAGGCCCTGCACCGATCCCTTGATGTGTACAAAGGAAGTCCCTGTGTTTGTAAAATAAATATGTTAATTGTATAAATTTGAATATAAAGGTAACTGGTTGATTATATTTAACACAATAGTCTAGTAAGGTTTTTGTACACTAAATAGGTCCAGAAGCACCACACCCACCTTCTCCCTCTCTCCAAAATAACACTGACTACTAACTCCAAGCTCCTTTTATCCAACCAATCGGCTTCCATAGATATTAGGATGTTGGATGAAGAAGAAAAGAAGAAGAAATAGAATAAAAGAAGAAAAATCAACTCCCTTAGCTAAGAAAGTGGGTAAATCTTCTGGGTTAGTTTAGTGTACAGTGACTATAGTTAAAGAATGAGGGTGACCACATACTGCACTGTTCTCCTCCTCCACTTCATCCTCCAGGCCTCCAGCGGCGTTCCAAGCTGCCTGGAAAGTCTTGGGTATAGGCTTGGCGTACGGGGTCTTCTTTGAAAATCTGTAAATTAGAAAGAAAAAGGTATTCTTGATTTAGGACAAAGAATATCAGATTGAGGTATAAATCAGGCATATATAAGGACAAAGATTATCAGATTGAGGTATAAATCAGGCATATATAAGGACAAAGATGATCAGATTGAGGTATAAATCAGGCATATATAAGGACAAAGATGATCAGATTGAGGTATAAATCAGGCATATATAAGGACAAAGATTATCAGATTGAGGTATGAATCAAGCATATGTGGTAATGGTTCTTTTAGATAATGATGAAAATGGCTATGAGATAAATTAGTTCTTCCATTTCTTTGTAAGTATACTTGACACAGGACAAAGGCAATGATATGGATGTGTCCAAGGCATAGTTAGTACGTTTACCAACAGGCACACCAATGGTACTTTTTGCTAATGATGAAATACAGTAAAATTCCTTCCATTGGTTTGCATTTCTTTGAGGCTCACCTGTCAAATGCAGAGCTGTCAAAATCTAGACCTGGAATAGTCTCTGGACCTGTGGACTCGGCCTCCTCTATCTTGTCATCGGGACCCATGCCAGGAATGACGCCTTGGGAGGTCAGGCTCGTGTTGAGGGGAATATCATCTGAAAAGAGAGTAGGAAATTGTTTTGATTATGTGACAATCATCCAAAAACTCCCATTTCCTATATACGTTCAGAGTGAGGGACTGACACTCAGGACACTGGGAAAAAAGTATAGTCGGGGAAGGAAAGTACAAGAGGACACTGGTTTCAGAATCCAAATAAACGGTTTGATGGCACATTAATTCAGCCCTATAAAAAAGTGAGCTATGTTGTCTCAGCCATATTTTCTTTATCAATGTCATGTAATTTCTCTCCCATAGCTATAGCATTCTCACTTATCCATATAAAAAGAAATAACTGTACTGTTTAATCCATATTTTCTTCATTTATGTCGTTATTTCTCTCTAATGAATAAGTAAAATAAACAAAAAACAAACTGCTTCTCACCTATATCCATGGAGTCATCAGCAAGGACACCAGCCGGCAATGTGTTAAGGTTGTACTTGTCTCTCATCTTGTCTCCTGGCCGATTCCTCGTCCAGAACTTTGAGGTGTGATCGTTGGAGCCAGAGCAGAGGATGTGGCCCAGCGGATGCCAGGCCAGGTCCCAAATGATGCCATCGTGAGCTGACTCAATGGCACCCACTTCCTTGTCATTCCTGTTGGACATTAAACATTCTCAGCACTGTTTTCTTTAAGCCCCTTTCAGAGTTTACCATGTTTCTTTTTTTTACAGTAGAGGAAACAGGTCAATGGGATAAAAAAGAAAACAATAATAAAAAAAAAAGCCCACTACTCACTCCTCCTACAAAAGAGTCAAGAGGAGTGGCCGAAAGATAGGTCAATTTCGGGAGGAGAGGTGTCCTGATACCCTCCTCTTGAATGATGGGTTTGTAAGCCTCCAAACCAACACCATATAGACTTTGAAAACCTACCCTACATGCCAGAAGAGTATAGAGCCATCAGAGCCTCCACTGGCAAAGAGGCCTTCATGGTGGGGGTGCCAGGCAATGCAGGAAGCTTCCTTTTTGTGACCTCGGAAAACCTGTGGTGATCATATACCATTAATGTCACTACAAATGGATCAATGAATGAATATGTTATGAAAGTATTTAAACTATTTTTATGATATTGTCTCACTCATACAAAAAATGCCCCCCACCCCAAAAAAAATGTTGTATATCATCTTTTTCACAAACCTGGAATTCCTCTGTCAGCTTTCGGATATCAAAGAGCTTGAGCAAGTGATCTCTGGATGCCGAACAAAGCCAGTTCCCATTGGCATTCCACTTTAGGTCCATGACTGTGCTTTTATGCGCATGTCTGGGGGTGAAAAAAATAGCATCACTATCCTGCAACTGCAAATTATGATAAATAGAGCATTCAGTAAATCAGAGGTAAGAAGATGGGGCAAAATGACTCCATAAGATGAGTGATTAATAAATACGGGAGGAACTGGTGACTCTTCTGCCAATGCTACTCCCTCAAGGAAAGCTCTCATAAGGAACAAAGCATCAGAGCTACAGAGATATACTGGACAAAAGTCATCACCATAATTAGTCCAGTCCAATAATTTTCCAAGCAGCTGACAGTATAAATAAATCATTCAGTGTCAGCAGTGCCTCCACAACACACCTACAATTATGCACTATAAACAATTTTCACAACATCATGAGGCAGAGAAGATTAAGATGGTTTGGACACGTGAAAAGGGCAGAGGGGGGCGTGTTAAATGAGGTGGAGTTGAGAGTTGAGGGACGACAGCCAGTGGGAAGGCCTAAGAAAAAGTGGAGCAGATGTGTGATGGAGGAAATGAATATACTAGGAATGGAGGAATATATAGCACAAGATCGACAGATGTGGAGTCATCGCCCGTCCAACCCCACCTTGAATGGGAAAATATAGACGTTAAATGACAAAAACAAACAAAAACAAAACAAACAAAACCCTCCTCACAGTTTGGCCAGAGGCTGTCCCGTCCGGGGGTCCCACAGCTTGATGGGCTGCTGGTTGTCCTTGCTGCCGGACGCGAGGAGGCTCTTCGAGGGGTGCCAGTCCACACACTTGACATCAGCTCCGTGGCCTGAGGAGAGAAGACAATTCAAAAAACATATTATGAGGCAATGTTTTAACTGCCCTGAAAAGTCTTTTATTCCTTATCTCTTGTTCCTCTTTTATACTTGTACATAGTAAGGAAAGGTAAAAAAAAATACATGTTTTTTGTTGGAAACTTAATGTTCATGTTCACTAATTCTTCATGTTACTAGATTCCTATAAATACTTGTACTTTTCTTTTGCAGTACAAAGATACTTCAACAAGTTTTAACAATTACATACTAGTGATGAAACAATATTAATACAATTCTTTTCACCATTAATGCAATATGCCAATTGCTAAACTTCACAGGCATCATCAAAATCATCCTCTTCATGTTTTTCCCATGGAGAAGCGGGTCAAAAAGAGCCAACTAACCACTTTAACAATTGTTGAGGCCGACCATAATCCCCTGACCTCCCTTTCCTTTAGTGCTGGATCTATGACCCTTCTACTTGCCTCTTGTAATACACAGAAAAATATGGATATGTATTTTCAACTATGCACACACACACACACACACACACACACATACACAATGGTCTTGATATGTCCCTGTTAAGACTCATTATCTTGTATATTCATGAGACATTTGCATGGACTCATTAGACATCATCCGGGTAATACTGCAACAACATATTCATTCTGCCTTAAGCATGTAGGAAAAAACACAACCCAGAAGTTCATAGAAGACAAACAACTTAACTCTCCTTACTTGTACAGGAGGAAAAGACAGTTCAAGGACTATATAAAAAAAAGCCTGCACCATCCTGTATAAGGGGATATAAATTTTCTAAAAACTTTAAAGCCCCAATTTATATCGCATGGTGCTTTTATGCTCTCCTCCTCAGAATGATTAAAGCTGCAAGAAACTCAACTCCAGAGCATAACAGTGCCAAGGAAGAGGGTTTAATATGGTAGTACTAGGGAGGTGAATAAGAGAGGTAGGAGCAACTGTAGGAATTGTGCAGTGGGGCAACCGATGGAGGAGTGGAGGTGTGGTGAGTTGCCAAGGTCCACATTCAAGCTTTCATTCATATTACAACAGAGGGATACAGTTAGTAAAGCCGTAAAACCATAAAAAAAGCGATATAAGATAACGTGGGGGGTAGCCCTGCCACTGACTATGAGAGAGAAGGTAGTTAGAGGAGGAGATGGATTGATTGGGGAGCTGAAAGAACTAATTTGACTCTACTCAGATAATGAGTTACACATATTCCATGCAGAGTTGGAGGTCAGATTAGTAAGAATTAAGATACAGTTTATAATTGAGATCTCTCATGAAGGACTGGCTGAAAATTAATGTAGAAGATCGCTTTTATCAGGAAGAGAGAGAGAGAGAGAGAGAGAGAGAGAGAGAGAGAGAGAGAGAGAGAGAGAGAGAGAGAGAGAGAGAGAGAGAGAGAGAGAGAGAGAGAGAGAGAGAGAGAGAGAGAGAGAGAGAGAGAGAGAGAGAGAGAGAGAGAGAGAGAGAGAGAGAGAGAGAGAGAGAGAGAGAGAGAGAGAGAGAGAGAGAGAGAGTATGGATAGTTGTCAAGAGGATTTTGACTTATTCCCCATGAAGAAATTGAGTTTTTGAGGCACTGAAGGCCAAAAAGTTACTTCTACCCAACTATAAAATAAGAAAAAGGTTAGATGTTCAACAGTCAGCAGCAAAGGTGTCACAATAGACTTTTATCAGCAGGACGCATCTATAGTAGGGGGAAGATTTGAGTGTTTTGAACAGATGATGGGAGAACCCTTATAGGAGAGACTTGAGTGCAACACTAAATGCGAACTTTCCCTTGGTGGTGTTCAAGAAGACAAATTTTTACCAGAATTCAATCAAATATTAACGGGGCAGAATTAAAACTCTATATAGTGTTGGTATAAGAGAGACTGCAATAAAGAAGATAAAGTTAAAAAATACAAAGTTCCCAAGCCAGGATTAAAATCTCACTTGTGTAGAAGAAAGTAGGAATGTAATTTGGAATGGTTAGGCCAGACCAGTTAGGGTATTACTTACATTACAAAAGCATCTACAAAGGGAAGCTACTTTTTTTTTTGTACTGAAGTAAGATGGTAGATCAGATATATCTAAATTACAACTATTAGTCTGGCAAAAGTTATAGAGAAAATGTTAACTACAGTCCATCACAACAATTAGTAATCATGATCATTTTGAGAACCATAATCAATGTTTTCAGCAGGGTTAAAAGATGGCAGACTGTCTAACTAATCTTGTCATTCCATAGAGAGGTTTATGTCAAGTAGAAGCTCATGAGATTGACACTGAATTCAGGAGACAGATTAAGACACAGCACACAAATAAATGCAGAAAATTCAGGATAATTTGGTGTGGAATGAGACTGGGCTTGCCACTGGTAGTGTTCCACGTACTGGTGTTGAATATCTTCCATGTTTAGGGAGACATTGATAGTCCTTTGATCATAAGGGGAAAGGACCAGAACCAATAATCACTAACAATTGTAATAAATTTGAAGTTAAAATCTGGTTTGACAAGTCTGTAACATGATTAGAAGTGGTATAAAAATAGGGAGACTTTGGAGAACTGCTGAGCTTTTCTGGAGTCTCAAAGACATATGAGAAAGTAGTCACAGTGGACAAAAAAAGCCTCATTAAAGAGCTTTCAGCATCTGCTCCCCTTCCTGTCTATACCTTCCCCCAGGAGTGTCTTTCTTATATCTGTTACAATTGTATTACTGACTACACCAAGAATCAGACTTCAACTCAGCCAATGCCATACATGAATCCTGCCATCTGAAACTATTACCTCTTTTCTTTCTCTCATAAATCTAAAGTGATTAGATCATTTCCTTCTCATTTTTGGTAGTTTATGCATTCACAGAGATATTTGCCAATTAACCTACTCTTCTGAAGTACAATATCATTATTAATTCTTTCAATTAATCATAATCAAGCAGTTTCAAAATGGCATTCCCAACTTGTATTACTCAGGCATTCCATCATCTAGCAAGTTTTTTTTTTTTCACAAGTGAATAAACTCAATACCACACATTTCTAACTTTACATCTAATCTTCACTAAATCCTAAACCCCTGAAAAAAAATATACACCACTGCAGATGAGAGAACCACACAAGCAAAAAGTAAAAATTCATAAGTATTACAAATGATTCAGTTCCTCATGTAGGCAGAGTGGAGATTCAAACACATCATGTAACCATGCTGATAAAAAGTGTTCTAGGCAATACACCTCACAAAACATGGTGGTAGATGGAAAAGTTATCTAAATCTCTATCTCGGGGCACTGTGCCTCAAAGATAATCAATATATCCAGCCAAAGGGGGGAAGAGGGGATTCAAACATGCAATCCTTCTGCACTCTCAACATTTTGCTCTCTTGCATTCAGAGATTTGTTATAAACCTTTACCCATTCCCCTTATGAATCATGCAGCAAATATGACAAAAGGAACTCAGCTTAAAAATTAACAAAAGAAATTTGAAAAATGTGTTTGCTCAAGTTACAAATCAAGCAAATTTAAAAGTAATGCTTTGTTTTTCATGTGTATGGTAATTATCAAAATTCTCAGGCCACACTCCAGTCTTGGACAGTAAACCAACCATTTCTCAAGGTTAGATTTTCCTGCATTCTGACTGCTCTATCATCAATACTCTTGAAATAACATGTTCAGCCAACCTCATCATAAATGACTTTTCTATGACACTATTAGCAATTTTTTATTGCAATAATAAATGTAATGTAAATTCAATATACAAAGAATCAAGAGGAAAATAAATGATTAAGTTTGTGAGAGGTGAAGGCAAGTGTGGGTAAGACTGTGGGTGCAAGGAATCAACAGGAAAAGCTATGATGAAGTTAGGGAGAAGTGCCAGATGCATGAGGCAGATGAAGACAGAATATAAGAGAGCATAACAAGGAGGCACTGCAGTCAGACAGAATGGCTGGAGGATACACATGAAACTGGTGGTGAAGGCAAGTTGTGGCCACTGAGGTGGCTGGAGGAAGAGACTGACAATAGGAAAAATATGGAGATGAGGGAAACATGAGGATTGATAACTCATAAGAGTGGACTAGAGGAGGTGAGGTGCAATGAACAGCAGTGAGTGATTTTGGAAAATCATTTTTAGCCTGAAAGCCATTTGTCTCAAGCCTCAACAGGCTGTACAACATCATCCAGCCAGGAGTGTTGTACTCATTGTCATTGGTCTGGGAGGCAGCAGAGGCCACCTCACTGGGGAAATCTGTTTTCCTGTCATTGATGTTTCCTCTTAAATTATGTTGCTATTTTAACATCATTTTGTCTCTAACCAGTTCATAGGGAACTGAGTCAAAATTGACAGACTATTCATAATATATATATATATATATATATATATATATATATATATATATATATATATATATATATGAGGGAAATTTGTAGTACATGAGGGAACATGCAGTATACAAATTAAGAAAAGTAGTCAGCACAGTTGAATGCATCCATGGGAAAGTTGTTCTTCAGAGAGTATCATTAGGCGTGGGACAGTCTTGGGGCAACATTATGCAGGAGGTCAAGTTAACAAAGTGCAAAGCAGCAAGTCTATTCAGTACATCATTTAATGTAATGCTACTCTTAAAAATAAGTGGTTATATACTACAGGGCCATTCAATATTTGTATTTCCTCTTCTCACTGTCCTTCAGTCACTCATAAACAAACACACACACACATTCATACATTGCATACCACACACACACACACACACACTTACAGACATGCACACCACACATACACATGCAAAACCCATCTGATATGTATTGGGTCCTTTGTAATTTTATAAATATAAATTTTCAGTTAAATAAGGAAGGTAGATACCCCAAGGATATTTCTCTCCATAAGTTTCAAAAACTTTCCCCTAAAACAGTTTATCTCTTTAGACACGATAAAAATATCATTAGGTAAGCAAACCCACAGAGCAAGGTATATTTTGTAAACAGTGCAGAGAATGTTTCCTTACCTCGGAGAACTTTCTCTTCATAACAGCGATAAAAGTCCCAAATCCTAACAGTTCCATCATCAGATCCAGTGGCAAACTTCTGGTCACTTGGGGAAAAACTGTGAAAAGACATTGATGGAAAGGAAACACTTAGGCTGAGGCAGAAAGTGTGCTGGCGGTGGTGCGCTGCATAGTCCTCAACATAACATAGAAATCAACGGAAGAATCCCAACATTGCCAAGACACACTGCCGAGGCCAAGTGTGGGGAGAGAACAACAGTTTGTGCATTCTTCAGTACTGTCTGTCTGGGTAAATAATAATCAGGTGTAAATTTCTTTTGAACTTGTTATCAAACCATTTTCTGGTCATGATATGAAAGGATCCACCACCTTATCTACTGGTTCATGCGATCTACCAATGTCTGACACTAGGGTATGCCTAAATAGCAAACTTTATTGATTACGTCCCACTTTATTTTGTTGTACGAGAAAAATCAGTACCCTATAACATTCTAAACCCTTTCTGCTAAGAAAATTAATTATTTCAATGAAACAGTCAATAGTTGTTCTAATTGAATGTTTACTTTCTCAACTTAAGCTCCTTCCGGCACAGATTTCAGAGAATGGGAATTTATTTCCGACTGCTTTGAATTTCCGCTGATTGTCCTATGCGTTAAAAATTCACAGAACCCGATGTACTGATTGTAATTTAGTGCGCAGCTTGAGTATTATAGGTGAATAAAACGGGCCTCTGGGGGTGCTCGGCAGACCGTGCGGCCGCCAAACACAGCCCAGAAAGCCTATAAAGTATGTTCACCTATTTTATTGAAAGGCATTACGTTTACAAGAAATTTACAAAGGCACTTCATCACAAAAACTAATCATTGTTGACTGATGGCTTGCATGTTGTTGCATAAGGATGGATAATCTTTATTGGATTAAGCCGATGAAAATATTACAAAAGAAATATTCCTGGGTGTGCAGTAGTCTGTCAGCCGTCTTCACTAACAAAAAGATTTCTAGCATCACCTCTTGATGGCAGGATTGAATGGAGATTTGCCTTTATTGCATCACACAAATATTACATAACAGTGACTGAGGGCGCTACAATGAAGTAAGACTGTGACCTCCAGACCAAACCCTCAGTAGAGAGATTCTCCGGTATTAGTAAGGATAGTGGATTTCTTTATTAGGTCTCTTAGATTAGATATAAACTACCATAACTTTAGCTCGACATCGAGAGAATGGAAGGTTGATCTTTATTGCTCTCAAAATACTTATAATTACAAGACTCTGGGGTACAGCTGGCTTCCCAACTACAATTCTCAAGTGACAAAACCAAATGTTGTCGTAATCCAGAGAATGAGAGGGATGAGACTGCCTTCCCTATCCACCAGGCAGTGGTAATGAAGGGAGGTGTTGGATATGGAGTGTCAGAAGAGAGACATGTTGTTAGGTGTCATGTTTCCCCGTGTATATGGAGTGGTCAACAACTTGTCAGTTCGCCGCACAACTCAAAACAGTGATTAGGGTTCACTTGAATTGCTCTATAGTATTCATGAACTGAGTTAATTAAAAATAAAAGATGAGTTTATTTAATGCATGAAGTCAAATACAAAAATATTAGTAATGAATATAATGGGAGCAAGTTTTCTTTCTGTAAGGGTTTTTAAAACAGAAATATTTGTATGCTAAAAAGTGTGGATACGATCACGCATAATCTAAATCTCAACTCGTTATTAAAGATTTTTTATGGAAACTTAAGATAAATGAAAACTAAGAAATCTTCCATGAAGAAAAAATTCAATGTAATAATGGTAATAAGAGTAATTTCTAACAAAAATGCTAAAATGAAAAAAGAATATACAACAGAGAATGAAAAATGAAAAGTTTAAATTTATAAGTAACAACTGTAAATGTGTCCGCATCAATGTATAACACAAAATTTCAAATATACTATGAAACTTTTTGGACTTAATATTGAAACATCGAGTTAAGGTAGCGCTGCTGAACCCTTTGTGATGCGCCATAACCACAGGGAAACATGTCAGTGTGGGGCAGGGCCGGCCCACGCACCCGCCCCGCCAAGAGTGAAAGACAGAGTTGACCCCAGGAAAGCAACTACATCTACGTAAGGAAGACCTCTGATAACCCGGGTGTGTTTCCCATAATATCAAACAGGGGTGGCAAGGGTGAGTGGCGGTGGGGGTGATAATGATGATGATGGAAAGAGGACGGTGACACAAATGGGGGTACCTGAGGCCGCGTACAGGATCCTTGTGTGCCTGGAACAGCTTCACATTGTTCATGTTGGTCTGCCAGTACTTAACAAACCCTCCTGTGTCCCCAGTCACCATCCACTGGTCATTGTGAGACCACACCATGGTCCGCACACTGCTGTCATGGGCCTGTTGAAAAATAAAACCTGTCATTGTCTTTTATATATATAAAAAAACAAATTGATGGCCTCATATCCTACTGATGCTGTGTATGAAGTAAGAATTCAAACATGTGACTATTTAGATGAATGTTCTAAGCAAAATTAGTTGAAGCCATGAGCTCAATCTTTCCCCAACAATACTGTAGAAGCTGTGTTGCTATCACTGCTCATATTTACCCACTACATTATCAAACACAGAGTTTGAACACAGAAACCTTATAAGTTCCAGCTGCAGTGGATCCTCAGAAAGCTGAGTGACCGTGTCAGCCGCAGAAAAAGGGTTCAGGGCTGGGAATCATTAGGGTCAAATCTGGATCATATGTGCATGACAACCAAAACCAGGACTTGCCTTGATCAACACTACAAACCAAATACTACTTGTGAATACTAGTAACACTAATTATGTTGTAAACTTGTGGAAAAACATTAACCTACATAAGTTGCCAGTTTTCAAAACCTGATTTCTATTAAATAGTACATGATATAAATAATTACTCCCCAAATACACACTTCTAGGAAATTTCATTGTTTTAATACCATGTGCAAAGTGTATAACTACGCAGCCATGGGTGGTGGAGTACCCCAAAGCCATGAATTGTGCAAACACAAAGGGTTTGAGGGGAGCTGAGCCCCCCACAGGTCGTCAGATATATATTTATCTATCTTTTAGTAGCCCTAAGGAGGCTCAAGGGGGTCTGTAAGAAAACGAAAGAACCCTTCCTCTGAATTTCAAAGGTGGTGAACTATGAGAAGGTTTGGGGTGCAGCAGAATGCTTCAGACTACATCCATGCTTGCGGCCAAGCAGGTTTGCCCAGTTCAATATTGTTTTCACAGTTGTTTTTTTCCCTATGCTGTTTGCTATGGTTTTCCAGGTCTCAAAGTTAAGAAAACAAATGACACGAAATGATTAGTTCATAGGATAGAAAATAAGATCTGGCCATATTGATAAAAGCAAACTTTATAGTGTTGGCTGGCAACGCTGGTCTTGGCTGTGGGTCTGGAATACATATATCTCTATTTATTCTAAAACAAACAAGTGCTATAATGAATCACCCTCTACAACCAATTATGTTTGGTCTAGTATACTCCAATGTAGGTACAAAAAAAGTGTGTTGGTCAGCTCACCTGCAATATGGTCTCGAAATTGAAGGTGAGGCCATTCCAAAGGGTAAACTCCCCTGACGAGGCACCAGTGACCAGGCGACGACCCTCAGGAGTCCAGGCCAAGCAGAAAATGGGGCACTACAGACAAGACCAAACAGTTTCATTAGTTGCAAAACCCTGAACCTATTTTTGTTATCTTCATATTTGTCTTCTTAAAGATTAACAATATACACATTATTTACAAAGACAGCTGATGCATTTATGGTATTTTTACACCTAGAAGCCACATATAATTAAAATAAATGATCGACTTGACCAAAATTATCTTTGACCCCTAACACGCACCTTGGCTTTGTTGGTTGACGTCCGCACAAACTTGGTGACGACCGCATTGATGGGGTTCATGGGGTGGGCGATGGGTGGCAGCATCTCCGAGGCGTAGCAGACATCCGCTTGCAAGGCTGCGCGGTCCCTCTCGTCCCGCTGCCACACGCGGCACTCCAGCATGTTTGTCACGGAACAGTTGTAGTCCACGGTCTTTCGCATGACACTCTTGCGAAGTCGCTTGCCATCGAATTCTCCATCGGGGGTCTTGAAGGGCTTGAAGGTGAGTGGCTGGAAAGGCTGCGGCCCCCCTCCAGGCGGGGGCATGGGCTTCCCCGGGATGGGAGGCGGAGGAACGTTGAACATCCCCACTTGTATCATCTTGCTCTGTTATTCAAAGCCTTGAAAGAGAAAACAGACAATACATGAACACAATGAAAATTAAGTCTACTTAATATTTTTCTTCAATTAAAACTGAATTGTGGAATGAAACACATCACACGAGGGGCCTGGGAGTGATGCTTTTGAGTGATGTGACCTTAGATGCCAACACTGAGAAACCAGCGGCAAAAGACCAACAACTAGCGAGATACATACTAGGCACTTGCAGCACAAGGGGCCCCATGGCCCTCACCATGCTATGGGAAGCAATGATAACAGCCTCCATTGACTACTGCAAAGCAACATGGCAGTGTGCTGTATATGCACACAGAGGACTTCATATGGAATAAAGGTGTCATTCGCAGTGAGACAAGTGAACCTCTGGAATAACACCCAGCAACGATTAGCTGGTAACTATATGAGAGGCCTGGGTGGCAGTGGCCCAGCAATTGGTCAGAGAAATGGCAGATGAATTTTAACATTACCGAGTGTAGCGTACTAAGTGTAGGAACTCGCAACCCATTACACAGGTATAGTTTGGACTCCACAGTGATAGGCAGAGCTGTGTGTGAAAGGAATTTGGGAGTTTTAGTGAACTCTAACCTAAAACTAAGGAAGCAATGTATTAGTGTGAGGAATAGGGCTAACAGGTTATTAGGCTTTATTAACAGGACGGTAACCAACAAAAGTGCAGCGGTCATCCTCAGACTCTATTCAGCATTAGTTAGGCCACACTTAGATTGTGCTGTCCAGTTCTGGAGCCCACACTACAGAATGGACATCAACTTGCAAGAATCAGTTCAGAGGAGGATAACCAAGATGATTCAGGGACTGAGGAACCTCCCATATCAAGATAGGCTGAAACATCTCAACTTACATTCTCTAGAAAGACGAAGAGTGCGGGGAGATCTGATAGAAGTATTCAAACGGGTCAAGGGTTACAACAAAGGCAATATAAGTAAAGTACTGAGAATTTGCCAGCAGGATAGAACATGCAGTAATGGATTTAAATTAGAAAAGTATAGATATAAGAGGGAAATAGCCAGGCATTGGTTTAGTAATAGGATGGTGGGGGAATGGAAGACTCAGCAATCACATAGTGAGTGCTGGGACGATAGCTTGTTTTAAGAGTAGACTGGATAGCCACATGGACGAGGACGACAGGTGGTAGTGTAGTGCGGCGACTAAGCCGGTCGAATGAGTCGAAGCTAATTCAGAAAGGCTAACAAAGGATTCACTGGAGAAGATGACTGATGAGCGAGGTGCGGGTGCAGTAAGGTAACAGGGTACTGGAGTGTACGCCCGTACCGAAGGTAAACGAGGCTCAAGCCTCTAATTGTAACCCCTGAAACTACATATCACCCATCATGAGTAGTGGGGGGGATTCTGGGGCGTTCCTAAGATTAAAAAACACTTGGGGCTAAGAGAAAAACATCAAGGGTTGAAGTTTACAGTGAGTGAAAAAAAAAGTGTGTGGGGGGGAGGGGGGGAGGGTGACCTGTTTGCGTTCACCACCATGCACCTCAGATGCACACTACAGGGACGGGGGAACGGGGCCCGTGAGTGAAAAAAGGTTCGGGGCTAGTAAAAAAAATTCGGGGCTCAAGCCCCGGAAGCCCAAGGCTAACGACGCCACTGGCCCAGGCCCCTCCATAATGCCAAGGCAGCACCTACAGGCAGTGTGGGGCAGGGCCGCGGCCGCCTGGCGCGCCGCCCGCCGCGGGCCCCAGCAGGCACCCCACCGAGCCCACCACACAGGCCCTTCAGTGCCCCATCACAGCCCTGCCATTCACCCCCCACAGCAAGTACACAGGCCGCGGCGGTGCCCGGGCACGCGTGCACACCCCCAAACGCTCGTCCCAGCCCCAGGCAGCGTGTGGCGGCCCAACAAATGGCGGGGCAGGGCTGGCCCCAGCCGCCTGCCAATACTGTCACTCCTGCCGCCACGACGCCCTCCCCGCGCCTTCTACAGCTAGGCAACCGTGAGGACAAGAAGCAGGCCGGGTCCTTACCAATATTCGTCACTAATGGGAGGCTCTGAGGCCGCTAATATTAGTTCCTGAGCACGAGTTTTAAGACTCTACCCCGGCCGCCATTGTTGTCAGGGTGCCGACACTGTGCAGGGTTCGACTCCCCCCACCTCCCCCCACCAATAAAAAAAAATAATAAGATAGTGAAGAAACATTTATGATTATGAGGTGAAACAAACCAAAAGCACGATGAGATAATAAAGTCAACTCAAGATAATGTACAAAAAAAAGTTAGGGTGCCGACACTGCAAAGTTCGACTACGGAAAAATTGAATTGAATTAAAATATTTATTGTTGTAAAATACAACAAAGGGGAATGGCTGGTCTTGCAAACAAACCCCTTTTTAGGCTAGTTACAAAAAATAAAAATCTCCATGCGTGGCGCAGACGGTAGCTCCTACTGACTACAGAAAAAAAAAAAAAAAATTATTGATAACCATGAGGTAAAAAAAACAAGCCCAAATATGATAAGACGATGGAGTCAACTAGAAACGACATAAAAAAAAAAACAATATTAATTCCTGCTTGACACGAGTTTTATCAGGGTGCCGAGACTGTGCAGGAGTCAAGATCATCATTACCTGTATTATTGCACCCAGAACACTGTATTTGTGAAAACTTAAATAAAAAGAGAAATTAAAATACAGGAGTAGAGCTCACCTAACCTAACCCAACCCGACCTGACCTGACCTGACCTGACCTAACCTAACCTAGCCTAACTGCACCTAACCTAACTTAACCTGACCTGACCTAACGTAGCTTGACCTAACATGTCTTAACCTAATCTAACCTGACTTCTTCCTCTTTTGACATGTATGGCTTTGTATCGCGTCGTAGGTCATCCTCCTCTCGGTCCGCAACCTGACCTGACCTAACCAAGCCTAACCTGCATGACCTGACCTAACCTGACCTGACCTAACCTAACTTGACCTAACCTAACTTGACCTAACCTAACCTAACCTGACTTTGTATCCCTTCGTATAGAGTTCATCCTCCTCTCGATCCTCTCTTTTATTTATTCACACACTCTGCTCTTCAATGGCATTATATAACTGATCTTTCCTAACCTTTCCTAGCCTACTGACTTATAATGATCAATAACCGTTACAAATAGACTCAACTTCAACTATAAACTATTAATCAATCAAGCCTCATCAACTAAGCCAAGACCGAGACCAAAAATCCGATACAAAGGGGGAGAAATCTCAAGCCACCTGTGACATCAAGATCAAGATTAAGACACCATCAAAACACGAGGCCCTGGAGGGAAGACTCTGTAGCCGGGTGTTTATAAGGACTTTCAGGGCATTAGGAGAGACTGCAATGGGGAGAAAAGGAAGAAAGTCACGCGGGAGGAACAATGGAGGGAGTAGAGTGGAGGTAAGCGTGATAATGTGAAAGATATTGCCCGTGCCGCCAACACTTAGAAAAACGTTGGTCAGTCAGTGCTCATTTATAAACGTTTTCCCCATGTTCTTGTCATAAACGTTGGTCAGTCTGTGCTCATTTGTAAACGTTTTCTCCATGTTCTTGTCATAAACATTGGTCAATCTGTACTGGCACATAAACGTTTTGCGCATGCTCTCGTCAAAACGTTGGATATTTTTCCCCCCGTCAACTGAACTCTAAAAATGATACTCTTTTTCAGCGACCTAAGAAGGAGCGGCCCACAGGAACAAGCTACGAAGAAGTCGTTCGTGAAAATAAGAACTTTGAAACATTCTATAAGGTGAGGGAAGTGATCTGTTCTCTCCTAGCAGTCTGTAAAGAGGTTTCACAAATTGTTATAAAGTACATCACTTCCATATAAGTTCAGTAGTGAATGAGTCTTTATCATATCTAGTTTGTGAAAGTTTTAACCATTTTTTATTCTTTATTCTCGTAACCTTTTCTTCTTTTATTTGAGACCTGTGTTTTGGAGACGTTAAGAAATTTACAAAAATGATATGAAGCTGAATTATGATTTTCTTTATTCTTCATGCTCTTAACCTCTTTATTTTTGTAACTTGTGTTTTGGAGACGTTGAGAAATGTATTAACCTGGTAGCAGCGACGGGCCAAATATTTACCTTGACATAACCCCAAAAAGTAGAGGATACACCAATTTATTACAATTGCGTTGTTATCTGTTATATAATGATTTGTGTGAGTGATGTTTTTTTCTCATTAATTCGCTTAGAGGAGCCATTAAGAAACATGATCCCCGCAGCTACTGGGTTAAAGTGGAATAGCTGATGATATGAAAATGATTTATGGTTTAAGTGCCAGTTTCAGTGTGTTACTCGCTTTATGTCTCTCCTCAAGGCTCAGAAGATTGTACCTGAAGAGGAATGGGATGAATTTCTAACCCGCATGAAGGAGAACCTGCCAGCCGCCTTCCGCCTCACAGGGACCAAGAACATGGCCTGCGCGCTGCTCCGAGTTTTGAAGGAGACATTTTTTGAGCCCCTGTCACAGATCACTCCGCCAGAACTCACGCCAGAGGAACAGGAGGCCGGGGAAGAGCCAGTGAAGCCCCTGAAGCCCTTGTGCCTGCCATGGTAAGTGTGCTGTGTATAGTCGAGTTTAAATGATTGTGAATAAAAAAAGGGAATATGTTTTTATAGACAGAATAGCAGGAGGCCAGTGAAAAGCCAGTCAAAACTATCTAAAGCCCTGGTGTCTGCTAGGGTATGCCAAATACAGTCGAGTTTAGATCAAATTACAAATGGAAGTAGGAAGGATGGTTTTCATAGACGGAATTCTCAAGTACTGTAAATTTCTTGGCACGGCTTCATTTGATGGGGCTTAGGAACTTACCGTATAAAGAAAGACCAGAAGACTGAACTCACATTATTTGGAAAGATATACCGTACCTAGACTGTGAGGTGATTTATATATACGGTAATTAGTTTTTGAATGGGTTAAAGGGATTGATAAGGGCAAGAGGGAGTGTATATGGAAACCAGATGTACGAAAGTGCACTAAAGTATAAATAACTTGACTGTCCATTTTAACTATCAGCATATCAACAAATACATTTCTTTTTACGGTAAAGAGAAGTGGCTGCTCTGATCCTCAATTACCATTTCCACCTTCTGCCTATCGTCGCTTTTCTTTTCTTCAGTAATAATTATTTTCATCAGCAGAATAAATGGCTGAACTAAAATAACATGGGGAAGGGCTATCCAGCAATACGTAGGAAAAAGGAAAATACATAGTCTGCCATACGATACTCCATTCTCTCCCTTATTTTCGTTTTCTTTCAACAAATATAGGGAAAAACTTAATCATTCTCTCTGCGCTAAATCGCATAAAATCATTTGCAAGAGAGAGAGGGAGGGAGACATCCTTCGACGTTGACTCCCTCTAACTACCATTTCATGCCTTTAATCTGTCGTCACTTTCCTTCTGTGGTAATCATTTTTTTCACTTGTAGAATAACTGTGTGTAAAGAGTCTTCATTTTTTTCTCCTAGGTATCCCGACAACCTGGCATGGCAGCTCAACCTAACCAGGAAGGACATTCGCCGCTGTGAGGCATACTGGCAGCTGCATCAGTTCCTCATCTCGGAAACAGAGACTGGCAACATCTCACGTCAGGAAGCAGTGAGCATGATCCCACCGGTTGTCCTGGACGTCCAACCCCACCACAAGGTAACTAACAGGCTTGTCACTCGTGGGCTGTATCACTCATTTTACCTGTACTCTCTTTTGTTCGTAAATTCATAAATATATATCGTAAAGGGCACCTGTAAGAGTTCAAGCTAATGTAAGTTCTTAAATAAATGGGATAAAAGCATGAGAGATGGCAGCTATTTTTTCTTTTTTTTACAACAAAGGAGACGGCCCAAGGGCAACAAAAAGAGTGTAGAAAAAAAAAGGCCTGTTACTCACCGCTCCCACAACAGGCAAAAGGAAAGAGTGGCCAAAAGAGAGGTCAATTTCGAGGTGGAGCTGACTTTTACCCTATTAACACTATTCTTTACAGGTGCTAGACATGTGTGCAGCGCCGGGCAGCAAGACCGCTCAGCTCATCGAGTTTCTTCACGGCTCAAATGACGACCTCCTAGCGGCCATTCCTGAAGGCATTGTTGTCGCTAACGATGCCGACAACAAACGGTGCTACATGCTCACCCATCAGGCCAAGCGGTTACAGAGCCCGGCCATCATCATCACCAACCATGACGCTGCCTTCATGCCTAACATCCACCACACTCGGAAAGGTTAGTCGCAGTCATTTTAGCTTGGCTTGTAGTGATTATTGGAAACCTTGAATTTTTGGCCATATATTCTTAGGAGGAATGAGTAGCAGGCTTTTTTTTATTATTGTTTCCTTTTTTTGTGCCCTTGAGCTGTCTCCTTTGTTGTAAAAAAAAATAAAAAAAAAAAAAAAACACCCACCACACTCGGAAAGGTCAGTCACTGTTGTCTTCGCTCTTGGAAAGGTTAGTCACTTGTCCTCGCTTGGCTTGTGACGATTATTGGAAACCATGAATATTTTGGACCTCAGATATGATTTACTGACCTATTTGTGACCTGATACGGCTAAGTAAGGTTATACACAAAAAAAGTAAAAATCATGACACTTAGATATGAATTTGAGACCTATTTGTGACCTGATGTGGCTAAGTAAGGTTATACACAAAAAAGTAAAAATCATAACACTTAGGAATATCCAGTAATGATGTCCGTCCAATTCTATGATCTTCCGTATTATCTCATCCTCTTTCTACTTCTCTCACATTCTTTTTCATGGCGTATGCAATATTTGGATTAAGAAAGACGTTTTTTTCCAGACGGGAGCGTTGGGCCTATTAAGTTTGACCGCATCCTCTGTGACGTCCCTTGCTCTGGAGACGGTACACTGAGGAAAAATTTTGATGTCTGGGCCAAGTGGAACCCTGTCAATGGAGCCAATCTACATGGGTAATTATTTTGTTATGGTTTGTAGCAGATAGGGAAGAGGGCATCGGCAGAGTATGGGTAGTGATAGGGAAAGGAGTGCAAGTTTGTAGGATCAATGGGTAAAGAATATTAGGTAAAGGATATTGGGATAGGGTAGAGCATGGGTTTGATATGGATTGTAAGTTTGAAGGACATTAAGTAGGGAAGAATAATTGGCACAGAAGAGTATTGGACAAAGAAGAATATTGGGCAAAGATGAGTATTGTTGAAATTACACTGAAGGTTTTTGTCCACATAGATGCATGGTAATTATTGGTTATATTACAAGTTAGAGAATGGTTAGAAAGGTGCTTTAACAATATACCACGTGGGAGTAAAATGGTTACTTGTAATATTTAATAATTAAGATAACTATTAGATTTTTTTAAGTACAGAAAGCAACTCGACGGCAAGAACAAATGAAAACAAAAAAGCCTGCTAAATAAAAAAAGCCTACCAAGATTGAATTATATTGATTTTTTCCGAGGAGCTACGATCCATATATTGCAGTGACCAAATGTTATAAAGTGTAGCTACAGTGTTTCGGATTTTGAGATATTGCTATAGTATCATGTCACAGAATTACCGTCCACTGGTCTTACCCAATTTTGAGTACATATCAGCCTGCATTATATTGATTTCCTAAGGAGTTTTGGCCCATACATTGCAACAGCCAAGTATTACAAAGTGTACAGTGTTTCAAATTACGAGATATTGTTACTGTATTATGCCACAGAATTACCGTCCACTGGCTTTACTCAACTTTAATTATCTTTCAGCTTGCATTATATTGATTTCCTAAGGAGTTTTGGCCTATATATATAACAGTCAAATATTACAAAGTCCACAGCGCTTCAAATTATGAGATATTGTTATTGTATTATGCCGCAGAATTACCGTCCACAGGTTTTACTCAATTTTAAATACTGTTATCAGCCTGCTTTATATTGGTTTCCTAAGAAGTCATGGCCCATATATTGCAAAGTGTACTGCGGTGTTTGAAATTATGTGATATTATTATTGTATTATGCTGCAGAATTACTGTCCACTGGCTTTACTCATCTTTAATTACCTATCAGCCTGCAGTTGAGAATAGCACGTCGGGGAGTTGAGATGTTGGCCGTTGGTGGGCGTCTTGTGTACTCCACATGCTCGCTAAACCCACTGGAGAATGAAGCCGTGATCCAAAGGTTATTAATAGAGGCTGACGGCTCCCTGCAGTTGCTTGATATGTCCAATCATTTGCCTGGGCTGAAGGTGAGTTATTTTTTTTTTTCTGTTCTGATGCCCGAGTTTCAATGGTTTGCCTTCCTTGACGAATCATTAGTTTTTTTAACCCAGTAGCTGCGGGGATCATGTTTCTTAAAGGCCGAGAAAAATGAAAAAAATCATCACTCACACAAACCATTTCATAATATATATCAACGAATTTGTGATCAGTTTATGCATCATCTATTTTTGGGGGTTATATCATGGCAAAAATTTGGGCCGTCGCTGGTACATGGTAAAGCCACAAATATGCCCCGTCGCTGCTACTGGGTCAAAAATTACCCTTTTCACTTATTACCTACAGGAGACGAAAAAGAGTAGAAATACCCCTCAGAAACAAGTATACAGTATTAAATTATTCTAGACAGTAAGAGAAAATGTAATGTATGGTAAAAACAAGAGCTATGGAAGTGAGTTAGCAAGACGTCCCCCAAAAAATATACATATCAGACCATCTCGGATCTCAAGTTCAACCATTCATCCACTCCACACCTTTTGCTGCTTCACTTTCTTTCTCCATCCCATCCTGATATGCCACACTTTTACTACTATGTTTACTACTACTACTACTACTACTACTACATGCATCATATTCATAATTGCTGAGCCTATAGCTGAGCCCCGAATCTTTTCATGGTTACCTCATAGTTACTTCATACCAAAACATAATTCACTTGATGTACTGCATGGTTAGGTTGTTAATTAAGTTCTATCTATCTATATCTCCGACACCCTGCTCCAGAAGTGTCTCCATCCCTCCCTGTTCTGGCACCCCCTCAGCACACTCAGTCCTGCTACTTCCAACTCTCTCGCTCCAATACTCACCCTATTGATTCACCTCCCCTGACACCTCAATCCTTCCCTCATACACTCTTCACAAGTTCATTTTCCCCCATTTTCATCATGTAACCATCTCAATTTTATTCCAGTTCATGCCCGGCTTGGAGGACTGGATGCTCATGAACCGGGAAATGGAAGTGATCAACTCTGCTGCCGAGATTCCTGTGAAGAACACAAATCTGTTTAACAAGCATCTCTTCCCACCGTCGCCAGAAGTGAAAGAAAACCTAAACTTAAAGAGGTGGTACGTAATAGGTCTGTTTCTGTCTGTATACACGATTTCATGAGATTAATACCAATACAGACTACTTTTTTTTTTTTTTTTTTTTTTTTTTTTTTTACCAGCTAAAGAAACAGCTCAAGGGCAACAAAAAAGGTGTTAAAAAAAAAAGCCCGCTAATCGCCGTTCATTACAGTGACAAAAGTTATGAGCGGCCAAAAGAGGTCAGTTTAGGGAGGAGAGGTGTTTTGTAATATGTTCGTTTTGTTTATGTCTATGATTTCATAAGATACGACATAGATGCTAGGTAGAGGCAGTAGATGCAATAGAAAGACTCCCTGTAACATTATAAGAGCTGTGACTGCTTGAGAGAAGACATCAGAAAAGGGAGTATGAATCTAGATATTTAAACAAGGAGTAAACAGAGAGGGCAAGTCTTAGATATCTATCCTTAAGTTTTGATTTACTTTGTTAGAATTATTCCTTAACTTTTGCACATTTCCTGAAACACTAATTTACATATAATCACCCCATGCCTTTTCCTTTCTTTTTTTTTACAACAAAGGAGACGGCACAAGGGCAACAAAAAGAGTGTAGAAAAAAAAAGCCCGCTACTTGCCGCTCCCACAACAGAAGATAGTATAGAGAGGTCAATTTTGAGTGGAGACTTCATTATTTGTGTTTATCTTCCAGCATAAGGATCTTGCCGCACCATCAAGACACTGGAGGGTTCTTTGTTGCAGTGCTTGAGAAGACGAAGCCTCTGCCGGGTGAAAAGATCTACAAAGACTCGGAAGGAGAAAGCCCGCTCCTGTCAGGCACAGCAACGCAGAGAACTAGACAAGTGAGTGATGAAAACAGCTGAACAGGTTGTATTCTTATGATCCTCCTCCTCCTCATCTACGTTTTTCTGGTGATATGATGGTGATTGTTATTGTGATTGTTGATGATCTCCTTTCACTCATTTTCCATCTTAATCATTTAATGGTGTATCTTATATCAGTTTCGTCTCTGGTCGTGTTCTAAAACGGCTCAGTCTTTCAGCCGCCCAAGAAGATGCGATGGTGATTGTTATTGTGATATTGTGATGGCTGGAGATATCTTCTTTTCACTCATATTCCATCTCAATCCTTCCTCAATCTTTTCATTTTCCATTTCAATCCTTTCATTTTCCACTTTCCATCTCAATCCCTTCATGGCATATCCTGTTTCAGCTTGACGTTAATCTGCAATCACGTTCTAAAGCACCTAAATCTCTCAGCCCCCCAAGAAGAAGCGTCGTCAGGGCTTCAGGGAGGAGCCATACTACTACTTCGAGGAGGACGAGGTGGTGTGGCCAGGTATTGATTCCTTCTACGAGATGAGCAAGGATGCGACCTCTGGCCTCTTCCTCACCCGGACCAAGGACGGGAAGAAGAGGAACATCTACTTCACCAACAAGTGTATCAAGGATGTGGTGGCGCAGAATCAGGACCATATCAAGGTGGGTTACGTATAGAGTTTGCCAAGGTTTGTTTCGGTTTGTGCACTGCGCACTTCGCCGGAACGAGACTACAGCTCTTTGAACCTTCTTGACTCGGAAATTTTGAACATTTAAACTTGAGAATTTGAGATTTTTGAATATTTGAATTGGTTTTGAAGATTTTAAGATTTTGAGCATTTTTAAGATGTAACGTTTAACAGTTGATTTGAAGACTTGAACTATGAGATTTTTGAACATTTGAATTGGTGTTGAAGATTTGAATATTTTGAGCTTTTTGAACATTTGTATTGGTTTTGAAGATTTTAATATTTTGAGCATTTTTAAGATGTAACATTTACCAGTTGATTTGAAGACCTGAACTATGAGATTTTTTTTAACATTTGAACATTTGAATTGGTTTTGAAGATTTGAATATTTTGAGCATTTTAAAGATATAACATTTAACAGTTGATTTGAAGACTTGAACAATGAGATTTTTGAACATTTGAACATTTGGGTACTTTGAGCATTTTTAAGTTTGAACATATGAACATTTGGGTACTTTGAGCATTTTTAAGTTTGAACATTTGAACATTTGGGTACTTTGAGCATTTTTAAGTTTGAACATTTGGGTACTTTGAGCATTTTTAAGTTTGAAAATTTGGGTACTTTGAGTATTTTTAAGTTTGAACATTTGAATCTGCTTTGAAGATTAGAACGTTTTTATCATTTGAACACTTGAACAATCACACATTTCCAAGCTTTTTTACTGTGTGGTCTGACATCAGCTCCTATTATTCAGCACACATTATTATTAAAGACAAGGATGACACAGAGAAAGTAGAAACAAGCGTATGGCAGAAAGGGGTAGAAGAGACGGATGATCTTGCTCTTCTTTCTGTTCTGTTCCTTTGTAAGAGAGAGCCGTGTTTGTGCCGTAGAGTGGAAAAGTTGGAAAGTTTCGTTTAGTCGGCGCAACATCTGTGTTCATATGCCGGGGAGAGACAGAAGGGGAAGGAATTATAGAAGGGAACAGATTCCAGGAGACGGGACACAACCCCCGATTAATTCCTGGTACCCATTCACTGCTGGGTGGACAGGGGCGTAGGGTCTGTAGAGTGGAGAGAATTTTGCCTCACTACTTAATGTTTATTTCATATTCATTTCTGTTCTTGATATTTCAGATCATCAACACAGGCGTCAAAGTCTTGGTCAGAAGCGACAACAAGGGTTCTCCATGTGACTTCAGACTCGCTCAAGATGTAAGTCATTACTATTCTCTGTGGATCATGATGCTCGTCTGTTAACCCGTCCACTGCGACTGGCACGGATTTTTGCTCCAACCCATAAATGTTTGATATTCTTTTGGCTGACTATACATACAATGAGTCTTCTTTTTTAATAAGTTAATGGTTCTGCCTTTACATTTCAGGGTTCCAGGGTGTTGCTACCTTTAATCAACAAGCGCAAGATCTCTGTGACCAAGAACGACCTGGTCATCATGCTTCAGAACGATGACATGGAAATGCCTCCGGAAATTGCAACCCTTGACCCCAACACACAAGAGCAATGTAAAGAGCACTGTAAGTAATTTTGTTTGTTAGTTGAAGACCAAAACCTCATTTCTTTTTCTTTGTTTAACAGTAAAGGAAGCAGTTCAAGGGCAAAAATAAATGAAAACAAAAGAGGCCGTTAACCCAGTAGCAGCAGGAGCAGGGATCACGTTTCTTAATGGTCCCTCTAAGCGAGAAAAATGAGAAAAAATCATCCCTCACACAAACCATTTCATAATATATATCAAAGCATTTGTGATCAGTTTATGTATCATCTATTTTGGGGGGTTAATATCATGGCACAAATTTGGCCCGTCGCTGCTACACGGTAAAGCCACAAATTTGACCTGTCGCTGCTACCGGGTTACGCACTGCTCCTGTGTGATATAACCAGTTCTTATTATAGCTATTTGAAATACAGTAAACTCCCAATTTGATTTTGTGAACTATCGAATACATTTATGCTGATGGTACCACTGATTGGGACACTGAACTGGAGAATCAAAACTTGTCTTTGTACAGGAATCATATTGTCATCGCAAGTCCAATCCCGAGAATGGGAGAAGATGGACTATCACTGAAGAAGACTGGGTATCCATTATTTTAGAGTAAAGTGTATGTATCTTTCTTCACAGGCACAGGGGCCATAGCATTCCTGTACAAAGATGATGGTGTGAAAATAGAGCTGGTCGGATGGAAGGGCAACAAGTCAGTCAGGGCCTACGTGGCGAAGAATGACCGTATCCATTATCTAAGACTGCTGGGTGCTGATACCTCCAAGTACGAGAAGAATAAATTTGCCGAGCAGAGAAATATTGATGCTATGAACAGTGCAGAGAAAGAGTCAGCCCAGGAGGACACATCTGTTGATACAATTAGTGAAAATGGAAACCTCACTAGTCAGGCTGAAGCAGAGACTTGTGATAATAGTGAAAACAAGTGAAGCATAAATTCAAGGGATAATCAGGCCATTTGGATTATTTTCTGAAAGCCTAAAGATTCAGTTTTTAAAGCCTTCAAGATAGCTGCACCTTTCGAGTTTAGTCTCACAGCATTTTCAGCAACAATACGTAAATTAATTTCACAATATTCCATGTCAAAACCCCAATGCTCACAACTGAGACTGATCATTTGTTTTTAACTATTTAAATGAATTGTATGTGTGTTTATTTACTGGTATGATCTCTTACAGTGGTGTGTCAAGCATGAAAAGTTTACATTGAGCAAAATATAAATATATTTTTTACATGTCTGATTTGTAATTGAGGGTATGGGATGCTGAATAAATTTTTTAGACATATGTACATTTTCTTCTTTGTGTCATTCCTGCTTTGTCAATAATCACACCTATAGCAGTCAAAAGTAGAAATATGGGGTAATACAGGCAACCCCTCACTTAATGAACAAGTTATATCCCTGAAAAATGTGTTGGATTAATGAGTACAGGTGACCATACGTGACTGCTGACTATTTGTTAGTAAAGGCTATAAAACATTTGCCGTGGGGTGCTAAATCTGAATCAACACTTGTGCGATTGAAAATTACATTACAGTTTAAAATGCAACTGGCCATTAAAAACACGAGTACCAACGATGGCAATGTGTTAGTACAGACTAGAATGCATTCCAGTGGCTCAGTGAGCACCACCGGCAGACTCTCCCGCAAAAATGATTTTGTGGAAGCCTGCATCAACCTGAGTTGTTGACTGCTCACCGTCCTCTAACTTTGCTTGGATATCATTCCACAAAGCTAAGACCTTGGTGGTGATTTGGGCAGTAGAGGGACATGCGTCTGCGTTGGCACAGGGGGTTAGGGTGGCATGATGAATACACTCAGGTGTTCTCCAGAGCACTCCTTTGTGGCATGATGAATACACTCAGGTGTTCTCCAGAGCACTCCTTTGTAGCATGGAGTTTCATGTTTCAAGGAATCCCACAGTTCAACTGGGTTCTCAAGGGTGTCAAGCACATTGGAGTGATTTGAAACTTTCACTGGCTACTCCAAGTCTTCCTGCTGCTCTTGATAATAACACAGTATGGTTGGTTACCAATTCACCTGATGTCTGAAACTGCTTTGTATTCACAAAAAAATTATAATGTTAAAATGAAAAATCTTTTGAACTTCTAATCATGTATTGTAATCTAGCAGTTGAAATTTCAACTGGTCATTTCTATAAACTGAAAAATAGTCTATTTATCCATTAAAATTCTGCAGTGACATCAACTAATAAATAATCAGTAAATCAATATTCAGAAAAATCAGCTTGTAAGCTTAATACATTTTTGCTCCAAAGTACTTTTAACACTTGTGGTCAGTTTTATTGGACTCTATACAAGATATCTTACATTTACTCACACACCACACACACACACACAAGCACGCACAAAAATGTGAGACATTAGCTACAGCAATGTATTGTTTTCTGAAGTGCTCATGTGCACTGTGCAGTTTTATAAAATGTTCTAAAAAATTCTACTTTATTAATTAAAGAATGTGGGGCAAACATTAATATTTTCCTTAAGACAAATGGCCCAAACATCACAAACAGCTGCTGTCCCTTTAATTTACTTCCACTTGGCTGGCAATGAACCAAGACCGGCTGGTCACCGGGGTCAAAAATATGTTTCCAAATTCCACTGTGTCGCAAGAGGCAAGATGAAGCATGTGCTCCTCTCCAAGGAAACAAGTTAAGGATTGGTCCTCATTTAAGCTATTTTTACCAACCCAATCTATCAGAATGATGTTTTAACAACTCCTCACCCAGCCTCTGCAGGAATTGGTCACCAATGATAATGATGAAGATGATAAAGATGAAAACACAACCTTCGGAAATTCAGATTAACAAACTTTTACCAGAGCAAATTCAGTCCCTCGTCAGTAATAAGCATGTCGAGTAGTAATATCAGCAATATCAGGGAATTCATTGATAAAAATATCATAATTATATTATAGGTTAGTTTTTTCCCTAATGAACAGCTCTAGTACTTTTCTTATACTATTTTACTTTGTACTTTTAATCACACACACACACACACACACACACACACACACACACACATGCTATTGCACCCCAATATTTGAGCTAAGCAAATCATCAATAATGCATAATATACATTCATTCCATACTTATGATCTCTACTCTCTTTGTGCTCTCAGATTTCTGCACTGATGAGCACCCATAGATACCTACCAAGTTGAGTCTACAAGATTTTTTACCATTTTACACTGTATACGGATGTACTTTTGTCCACTTTCATACTCCTTTTTTAATTTTTTTCCCAACGACAAAAATCATCCTTATTATCAGTAATGCCAACACAGCTGTACTGTTGCCATGCAAGTGTCATGAACCAAAAAGTTACATTCAAGGAATAACAAAAGCTTCCAGCAGCCTTAAATGTTTGGCTAATGTCATCCTCACAAACAACTCTCTATACAGGCTTTCTTATTTATCCTTATATATTTTCTCACTCCCAACATATCAGTGCACTCAGTTTTACTTTTCTTAATGTAATACTTAACTTCTGCCATTAATCCACATAACCTATAGGTGCAGCTCAGTAATGTGCTCTTATAAATTAATTATAAATATACTATTAATTTACCATAAAAATTCTTCTGTAAATTAAAATTTATGAATACATAACAACTATGATCTTTCTTTGTGGTGTTACTGTTTATTAGAAGAACGATCTTATACAGTTGGTGCAAGATGTAACTTAAGCAATTTGTGGGTGGACCTGATCAAAGACCCTCATGGGGAAGTAAGTACTGGCTAGCACTGCCCCAGGCGCCATCACACAACTCATTTAAAAGGAACAGGAGGAGCAGGTTATTTACTATCTATCTAGAAAGGGAAGGAGAGGAGAGATGAGGCATGACAGTTCCATAGCTGCCGTGAGATGGGACTCAACTCTCAACTTCTCGGTCGTGAGTCAAGCACCAAACCCACTGAGCCACCCGGCCCCCGTGCCATAGGCGAAAACAACACAAGCGAAATGAGCATTAAGTGAATTACATTGGCGTCACCTGTAAATAATTTCCATTCTCTTACTCATTTATATATTTATTCATGTCACTGAAGCCTTCTAATAAGAGCTTAGACATGCCAGGCTGGAAACAAGTCCTGCACTTACACAGTATATAATGCAGGTGCCTTTCTCATAACATGAACTCCTTCCCAATATATTGTGCATGGATTCTGTTGAAGAGCAAAATGAGCCATTCTGGTACATACATTAGTTAAATATCAAAGGGTATGAGCTGAGCCCAGGACAAAAATCAGCTCAGCGAGTGGCTCTGAATGTCACCGTCACGTAATGAGTCAGTGCTACCTACCAACAAAAACTACACTATATCTTCAAATATTGGCTCTGAACATTTGATACACTGAAGGTAACAAGTTCACTCACAAGTTACTGCAACTCCTTGCAACACCTTTTAAAATTTGACAACACTTCCCAATTAAAAACTTCCTTCAGTCTTAAATTATGTACATTATGTACTCATTGAAATGAGATCATATAAAGTTTTATATTCTACCTATGCACTATGTACATAGTGTGTCTATTCCTCTCATTCAACATCAGTTTGGAGAATGATATCTTCACACCGTGCACAGAGAAATCATGAAGTGCGCCGGACATCAAATCAAGCCACTCCCTGGTGTGTAATCATTCACCACTTATTACTAAAAGCAATAACAGAACAACTGTTGCACAAAGGCTTTGTTCACAGAAAATGTTTAAAGCAGCTTCACTAAACAAAACCAAAGTTGACTTGTCATTATTTTAAATAATAATAAAAAAAAAGAATTACTTTCCCTTTTACTGCCCTTCCTTTAAATGTTATAAATCTACACTAAGAAGTACATTTACACATTCTGATGGCATTTACCAATACTGTAGTGGAATATACTTACCAAATGAGGGTGAATTTTGCAAGTCTGGCATCACACCCCACGGTGTGCTCCTGGGTCAGGCACGGTGGAGGCTGAAAACCTTCTTGTGCTGTTGATGCTGACTGACGCTGCAGCCTGGAGTGCAGTTCAAACTAATAGCACTTGGCATATACTGGAGACAAAACCAAGTGCATATTCAACATCTGGAGTAATCATGGAGCAGCTGCCACAGAAAGCTGAAGGTAAAGTTTTGGGCAAATGCTAAAGCTGAAAGTGGCCTTGGTGCTTGGCCTCAGTGCTTGTCTCCATCACACTGGCCCTGGCTCATATGGTACACAGGGCAAGTGTGACCACAGTTTACCTTCCCCAGGTTGTCCTAGGTACTCATTTATCAACCAGTCCAAAAGGAAGGATGAAAAGGTGGGTGGACTTGGCATATGTTGGGGACAAAGCCAAGGATGGCATCATGAAATGGGCGAGGGAACAAGCCTCCCAGCATATGCCCACAGTGATTGATTGATTGAGATATGGACCAAAGGAATGTTGAATTGCAGAAAGTGGGGCGTGGTGGGCTAGTGGGTTAGGGCGTAAACCCATGGAAGTGAAGAGCTGGAGTGAGGTGGTTTGAACCTGTGCTTCTGCATTTGGTCCCCCAAGCCACCCCAAAACAGTGAGCCCACATGAACATAAGTTAAAGCTGCTGACAAGGAAGAATGCTGAATCACAGAAAACAAAAGCGACTATCTACTAACTAATGGAGTAACATTGTAGTTGCCAGAACTCAAATTAACTACTTCTATATAATGGAAACATTTAAATTACTTTCTTCTACATAACTAGCATGAATTTCCACTTGCTACAAATGTGCAAGCTTTTTTTTTATATCTATCCTACAGGCAGTGCTTTACATATCTAATCTACATGTCTGTTTCTAAAGGTAAAGCCAGCATACAATAAACTTTCACCTTAAGTTACTATTTCCGCTTATTATAAAAGCAAAATATACAGTGCCCCATTGCTACCTTCATTTGTACATGAACTCTTAGCTACAATATCTTGCCTCTGACGGACCCAAAATATTACGATGCTACTTCATTCACTTCTGTCTGAGCATGCTTTTTTAAATGTTGCTTCAGCGAGCCGTAATCTTTGCTTCGATAGTCACATTTTTCACACTTGTACGGTTTCTCCCCGGTGTGTATCCTCACGTGTCGCTTGAGGGCTTCACTGTAGCTGGTTTTGTAAGGGCAGACATTACAGCTATACGGTTTCTCCCCCGTATGTGTCCTCAAGTGTTTGGTGAGGTTGCTTCGCCAGTGGAAGACCTTTCGGCACTGAGGACACACAAAGCCGGCTTCTGTTCCCGTCTGTGGGTTCTGGCAGGATTCATTTGGTCCGTCATTCTTGGGGTAGCTGGAGGGTCTTAGGCGGCCCTGTAACAAAAACTTAACATGATTACGTCTTCATTGAACTTGCATACATATAACAAGAACTGTTTGAACAATATCATGAAAAGACATATGTGACTGATTTTAACTTGAAGTGGAAAGGTTATTCACTTCCATTATTAAGACACTAAATAACCAATAAAGCTTACCTGTTATGCTAACCATCAATGTCTTTTTTCATCTCTTATACTTCAACAAATCCATTGACTATATATCAGTAACATCAGTAAATCAGTAACTCAGACTTATGGGTACAATTCCACTATACAGAAAAAGAGATGATGAAGAGATTGATAGCGGCATGATCAGCCCAAGGTTAGAGTATGTGGCAGTAGTACGGACATAGCCTCCACATACAAAGAAACATATAAAAAGATGGAGAGAATACAAAGAGCAGCAACCAAGATGACCCCGAGCCTGACGGGTTCAACACACAAGGATCGGAAAAGTCGGAAGTGCCACTCTTAGAAGAAAGACATGAGAGGTGACATGATTGCAGTGTTCAGGTCAAGGAAGGGAACAGAGAGAAGTGAATCCAACCCCTTAAGGAAAAATAAGGATGTTAAACGAAAAGAAGAAGACAGAATTAATGAGAGATCTGATAGCATTGAACAAGAAAACACACTCATCTTCCACTCAGCCTGTCACTCATTAACCCTAACATCTATCTCTCCCAATCAACATCTCTACAAACTTCATTCCCCATCTCCACCCTTTCCCAGGCTTCCCCCATCCCTACTACTTTACCAGCCACTGTTCCTATGCTAGAGTAAATTTTGAAGACTGCAGTCACTTAACCTGGTAGCAGCGACAGGCCAAATTTGTGGCTTTACCGTGTAGCAGCGACAGGCCAAATTTGTGCCATGATATAAACCCCCCAAAATAGATGATACATAAACTGATCACAAATGCATTGATATATATTATGAAATGGTTTGTGTGAGTGATGATTTTTTCTCATTTTTCTCGCTTAGAGGGGCCTTTAAGAAACATGGTCCCCGCTGCTACCAGGTTAAAACAGTTTCCCCCGTGAAAGTTCGTAAAGCTAACAAATCACTTACACTTATATCATCAGGGTTGCTGTCTATCAGTACATTCAGCAAATTGCTTATATCTGCATTGGAAGTCCCACAACTTGCCTCTGGAGCCCTTTCCATCTGCATAGTCGGTAACGGTTTACTTCTTCCTGCTTCGTTGCATGAGGTTGGGGCAGCAGTCTTATCCATCATATAGCCATTGGTTGAACACTGAAAATCCAGTCTTCCTTCCTGATCCACAGGCTCTTCCTTTATAGGCATGTCCATCCTTCCTTCATGATTATGGTAAGGTTGTTGGGGATCATATTTCTTTTCTTTGTTTAATCTTGCCTGTTCGTCTGATTCAGTTCTCTTTCTCTTTGTGTTGGCTCTCGGCGTATACGTGTAGTTACTGTTTCCTTCTTTACCAATATTGCTTTCCAAGTTTTCTGTTACGTTGCTGGAATAATTATCGGTAAATCGGAAAATTTCTTTGCCTTGTGGATACTGTCCGTTATTTTCATGTTCATTCAGGTCTTCACAGGGAATGGCAAAGCCTCGGACCATGAGAACTTCCGCAGCGTTAACCAGCTCCGCCAGGTCCTCTTGGGGAACTATTACTTCCCCGAGGTACATGAAATCAAGGAGGGACATGAGCTGTTTGTGCTGCACGTAGGCGGCAACAGTGATTGACCCTCTGTGCGGCACATCGGCCAGGACCTCTTGGAAGTATTCGCTGCAGGCTGAGAGAATGAACTTGTGCACCCAGTGTTCATGGCCATCACATTCAAGCCTCACATCTGCATAGATTCCCTGGAGAAGAGAAAAAAACAAGCTATATAGAGCAAAAAGCAGATATTACGTCAGGAAGCATTTTTTTCCAATGTGATCAGCTCTTACTTATAATAAAATGTAGATCAATTTAAGCCTTAGGAACTATACTTTCTACATTTCAAGCAACAAAAGCTGAAGTTGGTATAATATAGAATAAAAGGCATATAATTTATTGTGACACTTAACTTTCATCAGGAGAGAGAGTAACCCACCTTTGTGTATATCTCCTTGATGGCCTGCAGCAAGACTGGCTGGTGGTGGTCCCACTTCACTGACACTGACTCCTCGTCCTCCATTTTTGATGTTTGCTGATAATTACGAGAAAAAAAAAATATTACGTGGATCTTTTGCAATCAATGGAAAATCTGAAACTACAGGAAGATGGTTGTGTCCTAAATGTGTATCTTTGCCCTCACCACTTCTTCAGTTTACATAGCTTTGGTGTCATGCATTTTTGTCTGTTCTCTTCTCAAATTGCAGTTTTTCTTACCTATTATAGTGATCTCCTGCATTAAATTCTCTGTCGACTGCAGACCCCCATAATGACAACGGCCCACTGCAAAGCGTCACACATATCTATCATAAACACAACTAAACCTAATCACCTTTTAACAGAGGGGAGGAGGGGAGGCATTAGCTCACTCCTATTTTAATGTAGCCAGACGTATTATCACCAAGTCCCCCTCAACCCATCAGTAGATCCCGTACCTTGAATCCACCTCATCCTTGTTTGCATATTTTTGGTGAACAGATTAAGGATGTTTCTAGTATCCGTTTGTTGGGAGTTATTCTTGATGCGAAACTGACATTTGAGAAGCACATCCGTTCCATGTCTTCCAATATTGCACAGAAGACAGGCATTCATTTGCCCCACTTTGAGTATTGTGCTCCTGTTTGGATGTCTGCAGCCAATTGCCATTTAAAGTTACTTGACAGAGCTATCAATTCAATTAGATTCATTTCTCCGGCATTTGTTCTGGATCTTGATCATCGACGTCAAGTTGGTGCCTTTAGCATTTAATTTCAAGTTTTTAAGAATAATCAGCATCCCTTACGCAATACTTTGCCTGATCCTTTTACTCCTGCCCGGGTCACAAGGTTTGCTCTTAGTCAAAACGATCTTGCTTTTAATCCTGTAAATTTTTGTACGACACAATTCTGACGAAGTTTTCTACCATTGTTGACAAGTTTATGGAATCAGTTACCCAATGAGATTGTCCTTTCTGCAGACATTTCTACATTTAAGTCTCGTGTGAATGTCTTTTTGAAACGGTAATTTTAGTTTTCCTCCTTTCGTCTTTGACTGGCCAGTTTCTTAACTATTCGTTGCCTTGCTTTTCTCCAGTACCTTTTGGTATTTTGTGTGGTTCAACTTGTTGTATCTGCGCCCTGGAGGGAGGCTTTCATAGCTTATTGTAATAATAATAATAATAATGTAATAATACGCCTACTCCTGCTACATTTTTACCAAGCAGTCATATATTGCCCATGAAAACATAATCTGCGTCTTGAAAATAATACGCCTACTCCTGCTACATTTTAACCAAGCAGTCATATATTGCCCATGAAAACATAATCTGTGTCTTGAAAATAATACGCCTGCTCCTGCTACATTTTTACCAAGCAGTCATATATTGCCCATGAAAACATAATCTGCGTCTTGAAAATAATACGCCTACTCCTGCTACATTTTAACCAAGCAGTCATATATTGCCCATGAAAACATAATCTGCGTCTTGAAAATAATACGCCTACTCCTGCTACATTTTTACCAATCAGTCATATATTGCCCATGAAAACATAATCTGCGTCTTGAAAATAATACACCTACTCCTGCTACATTTTAACCAAGCAGTCATATATTCCCCATGAAAACATAATCTGTGTCTTGAAAATAATACGCCTACTCCAGCTACATTTTTACCAAGCAGTCATATATTGCCCATGAAAACATAATCTGCGTCTTGAAAATAATACGCCTACTCCTGCTACATTTTAACCAAGCAGTCATATATTGCCCATGAAAACATAATCTGTGTCTTGAAAATAATACGCCTGCTCCTGCTACATTTTTACCAAGCAGTCATATATTGCCCATGAAAACATAATCTGTGTCTTGAAAATAATACGCCTACCCCTGCTACATTTTTACCAAGCAGTCATATATTGCCCATGAAAACATAATCTGTCTTGAAAATAATACACCTACTCCAGCTACATTTTAACCAATCAGTCATATATTGCCCATGAAAACATAATCTGTGTCTTGAAAATAATACACCTACTCCTGCTACATTTTTACCAAGCAGTCATATATTGCCCATGAAAACATAATCTGTGTCTTGAAAATAATACACCTACTCCAGCTACATTTTAACCAATCAGTCATATATTCCCCATGAAAACATAATTTGCGTCTTGAAAATAATACACCTACCCCTGCTACATTTTAACGAAGCAGTCATATATTGCCCATGAAAACATAATCTGTCTTGAAAATAATACGCCTGCTCCTGCTACATTTTTACCAAGCAGTCATATATTGCCCATGAAAACATAATCTGTGTCTTGAAAATAATACACCTACTCCAGCTACATTTTAACCAATCAGTCATATATTCCCCATGAAAACATAATCTGCGTCTTGAAAATAATACACCTACCCCTGCTACATTTTAACGAAGCAGTCATATATTGCCCATGAAAACATAATCTGTGTCTTGAAAATAATACGCCTACTCCTGCTACATTTTAACCAAGCAGTCATATATTGCCCATGAAAACATAATCTGCGTCTTGAAAATAATACGCCTACTCCAGCTACATTTTTACCATAATAACAGTAGAAGAAGATGTATCAGAAGAAAACAGCATCAAATTCCACAGAGGGGCGGGTGAAAAACTAGGTAAATACCAAATACTTCTTAGAATTCCCAACAAATTTTTCCTTGACCCTCCAAGAGCACACAGCAGTCAGCAACACCTCGGCCTGCAGGACATGACAGTGTTCTTGAGGGGCGCAACACACCTACAGGCTGCTATCCTGCTGAACACCTGCACACTGACACCCCAGCAGCCTGCCCTCAGCCCCGACCTGCCAGCCTGCCTTCAGCCTGCCAAGACCCAGGACTGAGTAGCCAAGAGTGTGGAAATAGACAATCTGTACAACATCCACGTGCAGGTCCTGGTGGTGGTTACAGCGAGAGAGAGAGGTCACGAAGAGCCTGTAAGCGGCCTGTACTGGGCTGGCTGGCAGGGTGGAGGGCGGGGCCTGGCCTGCACCCCCGCCCCGCCCCCGCCCCCCCACGGTAACCACCACGCCCCCCGCCCCTCGTGCCCCAGCAGCGTGCCCGCCTACCCCCGGTGCTCACCATGACCCTCGCAGCCGCAGGACGCCGCGGTGTGATGGCTGGCCTGCGCCTTGACACTCCAGCAGGGCGCGGACACGGCAGGCCAAGGCTCGGCTGGCAGGGCGGCAGGCCAGGGGGATAGTCAGGCTTATTACCAGGGCTAACATGTAAGATTTAATGGAAGTGGAATATGGAAGTAAAAAGCTCCATCCCAGTAATCTGCAGCATCATCACGGACCGAGATTGACAGCTACGAAACCTCCATCTGGGCCGGGAAGCCTGCATGCATGACCTACCTGCCTGCCTGCCTGCAACCCATTATTTCAATCTAACATAACGAAACCTAAAATCCTACAGGAGGGAGGTACTTTGCCCCCCTTCCCATAATTTCAAATCAATGGAATCAAATATGATGCTTATAACAATTAATCTTCTAAGGAAAGGGGGGGGGAGGGGGAGGGGGGGGGTTGCCCTGTATTTGCCCTTTGCCTGTATTTTCAGAGGTGGGCGGTTGCGGTAGTGCGGTACTTATTCCGAAGCAGTGCGGTTGCGGTAGTGCGGGACTTATTCCGAAGCAGTGCGGTTGCGGTAGTGCGGGACTTATTCCGAGGCAGTGCGGTTGCGGTAGTGCGGGACTTATTCCGAGGCAGTGTGGTTGCGGTAGTGCGGTACTTATTCCGAAGCAGTGCGGTTGCGGTAGTGCGGTACTTATTCCGAATTAAGCAGTGCGGTTGCGGTAGTGCGGGACTTATTCCGAATTAAGCAGTGCGGTTGCGGTAGTGCGGGACTTATTCCGAATTAAGCAGTGCGGTTGCGGTAGTGCGGGACTTATTCCGAAGCAGTGCGGTTGCGGTAGTGCGGGACTTATTCCGAAGCAGTGCGGTTGCGGTAGTGCGGGACTTATTCCGAAGCAGTGCGGTTGCGGTAGTGCGGGACTTATTCCGAAGCAGTGCGGTTGAGGTAGTGCGGGACTTATTCCGAAGCAGTGCGGTTGCGGTAGTGCGGGACTTATTCCGAAGCAGTGCGGTTGCGGTAGTGCGGGACTTATTCCGAAGCAGTGCGGTTGCGGTAGTGCGGTACTTATTCCGAAGCAGTGCGGTTGCGGTAGTGCGGGACTTATTCCGAAGCAGTGTGGTTGCGGTAGTGCGGGACTTATTCCGAAGCAGTGCGGTTGCGGTAGTGCGGTACTTATTCCGAAGCAGTGTGGTTGCGGTAATGCGGGACTTATTCCGAAGCAGTGTGGTTGTGGTAGTGCGGTACTTATTCCGAAGCAGTGCGGTAGTGCGGTACTTATTCCGAAGCAGTGCGGTAGTGCGGGACTTATTCCGAAGCAGTGCGGTTGTGGTAGTGTGGGACTTATTCCGAAGCAGTGCGGTAGTGCGGTACTTATTCCGAAGCAGTGCGGTAGTGCGGGACTTATTCCGAAGCAGTGCGGTTGCGGTAGTGCGGGACTTATTCCAAAGCAGTGTGGTTGCGGTAGTGCGGGACTTATTCCAAAGCAGTGCGGTTGCGGTAGTGCGGGACTTATTCCGAAGCAGTGCGGTTGCGGTAGTGCGGGACTTATTCCGAAGCAGTGCGGTTGCGGTAGTGCGGGACTTATTCCGAAGCAGCGCGGTTGCGGTAGTGCGGGACTTATTCCGAAGCACTGCGGTTGCGGTGTGCCGTAGTTAAAATAAAAAGATACTTGAGTGCCTATCCTGGCTGTCCAAAGAAAGGAAACCTGCTTAAAACAGTACAATGAAATACATCGGCCGGCGCCACGGACGGGTCGGGGGTTGAAATGGCCGGCACCGCGCGGGTTAAAGAAGACTCGCAGGGTAGTGGTTTAGTCTGTCTATTTAGTATTTAATTTTGAACAGTAACTTAAGTCAGAAAGAATGAATCACTAATTCTGATGACTGATACCGACTGCGTCCAATTCATTGTAAAAAAAAAAAAAAAAAAAAAACCATCTGTGAGCATGCCGCGCTGCAAATGTCGCCTTCGATAGTTTTCGAAGTACCGCAAGATTTTTTTAGAGCGGTATTTTCAGACATTTTGCGGTAATGCGGTACTTTTTTTGTGATGCCGTACTACCGCACTAAGTACCGCACTTGCCCACCTGTGTATTTATTTTTATTTTTATTCAGGGACATGAATAGACGCAGCAGCACCAGCACACACTCGGCCAGGCTTTGGGTGAAGGTTGCAAGTAACAAATGTGTAGTGACAGCCAGCCTCCTGTACACCACCATGGGCCAGTTCCAGTCCAACAGTGGCTTTGTGGGCTCCCAAACCAATACCAGAGGCTCCACCAGCCCCCCAAAAAGAATCTGGCCTAACCTAACCTGTGATGGGATGATGGATGACTTAATTGGGATTTAGGTTTCAGAGATGTCTTGGCATTTCTTACAGTATATGCTCGTCAAAGTTCCTCTCAACCTTACAAGGCAATGATAATGTAATAGGTACTGCCACTACTAACAAATATCAGGGTCCACTTCAAAACAGGCCTAATATCAGTTACTATTTTTCTGTAAGTAATGTTTCAACAACAAAGATGCTGAGTTGAATAACCCAGCCAAGAAAATAATCCATGCAAAAATAGCCCCTGCCTTAACCTTAGAAAAATGCATTAACTTCAATTTTCAGAATTATGTGCAGCATTTACTTAACACTAAGAATATTAGGAAGATCAATGAAACATGGAATGGGACCACTAGCATTTATTGGCAATATAATAATGACCACTACAACATTCTCAAGCCATAAAAAGCAGAGTTATTTACTGGGGCAGAAAACCAATGGCAGCCATCAAAACCAAGGGCTAACTTACTAATGGCTGGCTTCCACTTTCCTGCTTTAAAACCTTCTGTGGAGTGAAGAAAAAACTAATGATATACACCTGTCCCCTGTCCTGCTTATGCACTCATTTGGAAATCTACCTACACCCCCAATTGTCCCAAAGATCTCATAAAAAAGCTTATATTTATACCAGTTTATGCAGTTAAATATACACATGCTTACTTTATATACTCAGACAGACACACAAATCTGTCTCTCTCCCTCACTCTCGTCTCCCTCACTGGAATCAGCAACTATGGCAATACAAATAATGTAACAAAGCATCTTATCTTAATACTAAGGGAGGGAAAATTTAAGGAGAATGGGATTCACACTTAATGAGAAAAAATGTCAGCTGCAGAGCAACCATTACCTCCTTAAGTAGGCCTTAGTTAAGGTAGTATAATGGTACTGAATGCATTAATTACCATACAATAAGAAACGACCCCATTATTTAAGGTATTTAGTACACAAAACAGAAATAAAATGTAACAATATGAGCATATAATGTATAAGCTCAAAGGATATCATCAATGGCTAAGTTTACAAAGGTTCAGAAGTACTCATTACTCCTCCTATTCCATTCATTTGTCTGGATAATTCTCAGTGTATTGGTAGCACCACAGCACTTTACAATATCCAAGTCGTATTAGTAGTTTCCTCAATTCATCAGCAGGTAACAAAATTTTCCTACCCAGTGGCAATGTACAAAACAGATCAGTGCAAGGGAACGCTATCGTCACGGCTGCTCGGGGTAACGCTGGCACCCCAAGCTCAGCGCCTCACTGTGGTCCATCCGTCCTCGTCCGTCGTCTCCCGGGGGACGCGAGGCTTCTCTTCCCGGGGCTCCTCCTTCTTGGCTGGCGGTGGTGCTGGTGGTTCCTCCCGTGTGCGCCAGGGGTTAGCACGCGGCTTTTCCTCGCGTGGACGGTCATCCACAGGTGGTGGTGGTGGGCGTCTCTCACGTTCTTCTGGACGTGGCCTTTGTTGGGAAGATGAAACGTGTCTAAGTCTCAGGATGGTGAGCAATATCTAGCCTTATTTCATTCACCGTCATGAAGTCTGTATGAAAAGCAGCGGGCCCATCCAAAATTCAGGCAACTTATTTTTTCCCTGTTTATCATTTCCCACTTTCATGTATCTACTACAAGACTAATGTGATAATGACCTCTTACTAAATTGGGACTCCTTCTACTTGAAATCATTCCCTGCACCCCTTTCTCCCTTCCTTATTCCTTCCACCCTAACCTTACACCATGTGACTTGCTATGTGAAAAGGGGCTATCAAATCATGCCATGTCCAGAGTAAGAAGGATAATATCTACATTTTGTCCTGCAACTATGCACACAAACACCTTACTTCATAAACAATGGGACATAATCAGAAGCAGGCACATAACCTTTCTGTAGGAGGGGAGGACAGAGGATCAGGTGGAGAGATGGAACTGAGAGACATGAGGTGGATGGGTCTGGAGGAAGAGGATGCAGAAGACGGAAGCAACTGGCAACAACATAAAAGAGTGGCTGACCTCATTAGGGATTAAGGCGAAGAAGATAGGAAACAGGCACACACTCACCTTTCTCTCACTGGCGGGGGCGCAGCCGACCGCCAGGAGCCTCCCTCATCGGCACGTGTTGGGGCACGGCGATCGTCCATGTCCATTCGACGGCCGCCACCAAAGCCACGATCGCGGTCACGGTCATCTCGTCCCATGTCACGACGTCCACCAAACTCCCTATCTCTGTCTCCTCCTCTGCCAAAGTCACGGTCTCTATCTCCTCCCCTGCCAAAGTCACGGTCTCTATCTCCTCCCCTGCCAAAGTCACGATCCCCTCGGCCAAAGTCTCCCCTGCCAAAGTCGCGGTCTCGGTCGCTCCTCCCGAAGTCACGCTCGGGGCGGTCACGGCTAAAGTCACTGCCGCCTCCTCTGGCTGGCCCTCGACGCCAATCACCCATGTCCCTGTCCCTGTCCCGGTCCCTGGAAGAGAGACAAGAAATAAACAATAAGTAAATAGAATAATAAGGAGTAAAAATAAAAAATAAAGAAAATAAACAAATAAAAAAAGATTGAAGAGAAAAATAATAAGTAAAATGAATAATGAAAAAGTAAATAAATAAACAGGAAAAGGAAGATCTACTATAGAGAAAAAGTGAAGAAATAAACTGATATAAACATAGACACAAGGATTTAGAGATTACAAGTGGTTAATCAGTACGGTAGCCAGCAAATGGAACTTCTTAATATGTTCCTCCTAATATTTCCTCTTTGCTTCATACTTGCAGGATTAACAAACTCATTCGAAGCATTCCACAATAAAATCCTATCTCAAAGTGGTTAATCAACAATCACCAAATGGAACCTCCTGATATATATTCTTCCTAACATTTTCTCATTTTTTTGCACTTGCAGAATTAACAAACTTATTCTCAGTACTCCACAAACTCTTATCTGAATGTGGTTAATCAGGAGCCAACATATGGAACCTCCTAATATATACTCTTTCCTATGTACTTGAGGGATCAATAAACTTCTTCTTCTTCATCTTCTTGCAGGATTAGCAAACTCATTCTAAGCTCATAGGATCAACACACAAGCCTAACCAATCCAAGTCAACCTCCAGCACAAGACCAGCCAACAGAGCAAACACCCACCTGTCATCCCTTCCGAAGGGTGCACGCTCATCCCTGCTGGCAAAACCTCCCTCCCTGTCTCTATCCCTTCCTCCGAAACGGTCATCCCTCTCTCCTCGGCCAAATCGGTCATCGCGGTCGGTGCGGCCAAAGCGGTCCTCACGGTCGGTGCGGCCAAAGCGGTCATCCCTGTCCCTTCGGAATTCTCTTGGGGGTGGTGGAGGCTCGTCGCGTCGGATGTCCCTGTTCCCGCGGTCCCTGGGCGGTGGCAAGGGCTCGTCCTTGCGAATGTCCCGGTTCCCACGGTCGCGAGGCTCCCGGACTGGTGGTTCCTCCTCAGCCGCCTCTTCCTCTCCCTTACGACGCCACACGTCCAGCTTCTCACGCTCCTTCTCACGCCATGAGCCTGAGTGTGGGATTGAGGCGAGGTGAGTCACTGCTTGGTTCTTTCCTTACTTGGTGATTTCTTAATTAGTAACATGATATTACTGTCCTAGAAAACTACAAAGAAAGTATACACAGATGCTCTCAAAACAGTTTCTTGAGTATAAGAGGATACTATTGCCCTACAAAACTTAATATATATATAGACTTCTTTACAACTCTAAAAAGAAAGTATCCATAAACCCTTCTAGATATTCATTAACCTTTCCAAAATCTTATTTCTTGAGTTGTAAGAGGATAGTATTACCCTTCCAATGAACTTAAACAATATTCTCCACTTTTAAATTCCTAGGAAAGAATGTGCTACCCATCAACCCTTCCAAAACCTTTATTTACTGAGGAGAGGAAATCATTCATCCCTTCACAAAACCAAATCTACTGACTCTTCCAAACCCTTCTTCATTTAGGAGAGGAAACCATTCATTCATCCCTTCACAAAACCAAATCTACTGACCTCCACCAGGCCTCCAGACATCACTAGGAAAGAATGTGCTACCCATTAACCCTTCCAAAACCCTTCTTTATTCAGGAGAGAAAATCATTCATTCATCCCTTCACAAAACCAAATCTACTGACCTCCTCCAGGCCTCCAGACATCACTAGGAAGGAATGTGCTACCCATTAACCCTTCCAAAACCCTTCTTCATTTAGGAGAGGAAAATCATTCACTCTTCCCTTCACAAAACCAAATGTACTGACCTCCTCCAGGCCTCCAGACATCAGAACGCTCCCTTCCACTACCCTCCCTGCTGTCACCGCCAATGCTACCCCCATCCTCTTCCTCTTCTTCCTTGATGTCTTTTGAGGGGGAGTCCTCTACCTCGTCCTTGCCATCATCCTCGTCCCTTGTGCGATTCCTCCAGCTGATCTCCTCGGTGGGTGTGTCGGGTGCGTTAGCCCAGCGGGTGGCGTCCAGTTTCTGTTTCTCCTCGATGGCTCTGACGCGCTCTGCGGATGACAGGTGATGAGTCTGAGGCAAGCTTTAACATGGGTGATGACTATGGGTGAAAAGAAATTGTGGTAAAGAATATACGAAAAATGATTAGGGCATGGATGATGGAAAACTTCGGATACGGATGAGCAGAAGAAAATTGGGCTACGGATGAGATACAAACTTTAGATACGGATGAAGGAAACTAGACAAAGAATGAAGGGAAAGGAAACTGGAATGATGGATGAGGGAAAGAAAACTGGATGATGGATGACTGGATGAATGAGAAGAAGTAAACTGGGCTATGGATGAGATACAAACTTTAGATATGGATGAAGGAAACTAGACAATGGATAAAGGGATAGGAAACTGGAATGATGGATGAGGGAAAGAAAATTGAGGCTACGAACAAAGGAAACAAACTTGCCAGGGAAAGCAGAGTAATGAGGAATTAAAATCAACAACTGGTGGGGTGAAATGATGTGCAAAAAGGAAAATCAACAAGAAAATGACTGAGCAAAATGGGAAACCTGAACTGAACAGACCAGAGGGAGTTTCTTAGTATAGATTCATTAGGGTAGGTATGTCATGGTGCTGCAAATGGTCATATGGCAAGACAGAAGAGAACTACAGAGTGACGCAGAAGACATACACACCAGAGAGAGCTTGTTAGTCCCTTGACTGCGGATTTCCTACAAGAAGACATCACCAAGCTACAGGAATGGAACAAAAGAGTGGCTGCTACAATTTAATGAGGAAAAATGTAGTCATGCACCTTGGGAGGGGATATCCAGAAAACCAATACCACATGGGAAACACTCCACTATCCACCACAGAGGCAGAGAAAGCCCTGGGAGTGTATGTTACCAGGCTACCACTGAAAGCCAAATCCATGCCAATCGCAGCGGACGGGTTAATATATACTGATTGACTGAGGTATATAGTCAGGATGCTGCAACTTTAGTGGTCATATGGCTGGTCAAAGGGGAGCTACAGAAATACACCAAAGATATACTGAAGCTTAACCCGGTAGCAGCGACAGGCCAAATTTGTGGCTTTACCGTGTAGTAGCAACGGGCCAAAATTTTGCAATAATATAAACCCCCAAAAATAGATGATGCATAAACTGAGCACAAATGCATTGATATATATTATGAAATGGTTTGCGTGAGTGATGATTTTTTCTCATTATTCATGCTTAGAGGGGCCTTTAAGAAACATGATCCCCGCACTTCTCCTCCCGAAATTGAACCCTCTTTCGGCCATCTCTTTGGATTCTTTTTAGGAGCAGCGAGTAGCGGGCTTTTTTTATTATTATTGTTTCCTTTTTTGTGTGCCCTTGAGCTGTCTCCATTGTTGTAAAAAAAAAAAAAAATAAAAAATAAATAAATAAATAAATAAATAAATAAATAAATAAATAAAAACAAGCTACCGGGTTAAGGGGTCGATAGATCCTAAGCCCGTCCCACCACTCACCTCTCTGCACTTCAGCCTGGCGGTCCCACTGAGCCTTCCTCTCCATGTACTCCTGCTCCTCCTTCTCCCTCGCCTCACGCTCCAGCCTCTCCTTCTCCTCCCTGGCCTTCTTCATCTCCTCGTCTCGCCGCTGCTGCTCTTCCTCGGCCTTGATGCGGAAGTAGGTCTCACGACGCTCACGACGCCTGAAAAAGAGGACGGTGTTGTGGTGACGATTTCATGACTCGAACCTGCATTCACTCATTCAGCTAATAAAAGACAGTGTAGGGCTTATAGGTGAGATTCATTTATATCTTTTGTACAGTAAAGGATGTAGGTCAAGGGCAAAAATTAAAATGAAACTACCCACTCAGCACTCCTCCGACAAAAGAAAGTAGAGAAGTGGCTAAAAGAGATCGATTTCAGATGGAGAGTTTAGTGTAAGGTGACTGAAGTTATAACAGAGGATCAGGTGGAGGGATGGAACTGAGAGATGGTAGAGGATGCAGGACACAGAAGCTACTGCCGACAACACATAACAGCACTCGACCCCATCAGGGATTAAGGCGAAGAAGAAAAAGATGACTAAAATTACAAGTGTTTTTTCACCTCTATTCTTTCCTCTCTAATGCTTACTCAAACCTCCTTTCATTCCGTCAGCTCCAATGGTTATAGTAGAGGAGGTATATAAGGCTTCTGGGTCAGTCTAAGAGTACAGCGACCATAATTACAATGATTTTCTCACCTCTGTTCTTTCCTCTCGGCCAGACGCTTCTTTCTCTCCACCTCCAGGCGAGCGTTGAAGTCGTTGAGCTTCTTCTCGATCTCGGAGCGGCGGGAGGACTTGAGCTGGTTGAGGAACTCGGTGCGGTCGGTGTGCATGAGCTTGAGGCGGTTGCTGTGCTCGAGGCTCACCTGGTGCTCCTCGACCAGCTTCTTGACGCGCTCCTCCTCTTGGGACTGCCAGAAGTCTTTGTCCTTCTCCTGAGGTCACAGAGAATGAAATAATGTAGTGCGTTGAAGGTTATTATAATTATGTAGTGTGTTGAAGGTTATTATAATTATGAAGTGCGTTGAAGGTTTTGAAGAAGTTATGATTATTTATAGCATGGAGTGGCATTAAAGTCCGATTGTTAAACGTATCAGTGCCTCAGTTTGTCTGTTTGAAAAGCCTCCTGTAGAAGTTGTTGGTTTCTAATGGGCTGTTTTGTGATGCTGGTGATAGTTTTACCTGACTTTTCAATCGTGAACAGGAAAATGGCCCATGAGAGGGAGAGAAGAGGAACAAAAGGCGGATAAGTGTTACCTTCTCCTCTTCCAGCATCTTCTTCAGGAGTGGGATCTCCACCAGCCTCTTGGCCCTCTCAAAGTAGTCCACCTTTTTCTCCTGGGCCTTGAGACGCTGCTGGAGTTCCTTGCGTTCCTTCTCAAGCTCCTCCACCTGGCGCTGAAGGATCTCCTCGGCTCCAAGGTTCAGCAGTTCCTGGAGGACAAAATATTGCATAAGTCACCTCCAAAATAAAGCTGACCCAACAGACTAATAAATTCACCTTTCCTCTTACAATATAACCAATTTCCTGCACTCACTCACAATCTCCTACGTCCTCCGAAAAAGACTCACCTCCTCGTCAAACTTCTCCATCATCTTCTGTCCGTAGGAGGTCTGGGAGATCTGCAGCAGCCGGTCCTTGATCTGCTTGGTCTGGATCTGCTTCAGCTGCTCCTCCTGCCGAGCCTTCTCACGACGGCTGGCCTCACGCTCCAGACGCTGCTGCTCCTCCTCCTTCTGCTTCTTCAGTTGTTCCTCCTGAAGGGAAAGATCATGAGGAGTTAATTTACATGACACTCTCAAGCACCTCACTTCACGGCAATAGGTGAGGCGGATGCACAATAACGAGAAATGCAGTAAATTATAAGGCACTCCCATGCAATATATTTACAGAAAGGTCATGAAGGACTGATTTAGGATACTTTCAAGCACCTTAGTTCACAGCAATAGGTGAGGCTGATGGACAATAACGAGAATTACGATAAATTATAAGGCACTCCATTGCAATATATTTAAAGAAAGGTCATGAAGGAGAAGGACTGATTTAGGATACTTTCAAGCACCTCAGTTCACAGCAATAGGTGAGGATACACTTTTACGATAATGACTATCAACTTAAAAGACACTCCTATGCAATATATATAAAGGAAATGTATGTGATTATTCTTACTGATCAGTAGAAGCGAGAAATGATTGCCCCGAGACAAAGAGGAGGGCTGAAAACGATACAGAAATATAGGAGAGGAGGAGGAGATGTCAGGAAGAGGCTAGTGAATAGATTACTTTTGTTTCTCAATCCACTAGCCTCTTGAAACACCCTCCACTCCCAACCTGTCAATACGAAACTTAAAATACAGGAATATATAAGAGTTAAGGTGAACATGACCCTGAATCCCTTACCTGTGCCCTTCTGATGGACTCCTCACGCTCAAGGTTTTGGTTCTCGAGCATCTCCTTGCGCTCCTCGATGATGTGCTGGCGCTGCAGGATCTTGATGTGCTCACGCTGCTTGGTCTGCTGGTAGAACTGGATGGTCTGGGCACGCATTGGCTCCATCTCTTTCTGCGGGAGGGATGGGAAACAGGGTATAATGAGTGTTCTGATTTTTTTCTTAACATTTCTTTTTTCTTTTCTTTTCAGTGTATTTACCTAATTGTAGTTTGCTCCTGTGGTCCCGTCTCCATATCTGTATTTGTCCAACTTTTCCTTTGAGTTTTGCACATTCTTCGCTGATACTACATCCTCACTTAAGTCTGTTCCAAACCTCTATATTTCTTTGCGGGAAGCTATATTTCTTGATGTCTCTCAAGCATCTTCCCTTCCTCAATTTTTTACTGTGATCTCTTGTGTTCCTGGTGTTTATTCCTTCTCTTAGTAGTAACTCCTCATTATCTACTTCTTCCATTTTGTGTGTGTATGTGATTTCTACTTATCATTTTTATTCTTCTTAGTATCATTGTCTTCAGCATTACCCATATTACGGTACTACTACTACTACTACTAATACTGTCACCATCAACACCACTACTAGTCCAGAACTTAAAACTATCACCCTACCTACCACTAATAAAACAACAATGAGTCACAAGCTTGGTGTCAACTCCTATGTACCTTTCTGTTGTCCGGCACGATGAGGTTAAGGCAGGACTGCAGCGCCGACCCCATCTGGACCAGCTGACAACGGATGGTCTCTGAGGGAAGGGACTGCAGCATGGGGCCCTCTGGAAGGTCCTCTCGCTGGGACTCGCTCAGGTCGGCCCCGAAGTGGATGCACTCGCTTCGATGGTCAACACGGATCTGTGGAGGAAACACAAGACTCGTATTGTCCGCCTATTTGAAAAACCTCTCGTAGAAGTTGTTGGGATTTCCGCTGACTGTTTTGTAATGCTAGTGGTAGATTTATAAGGCTTCTGCATCTTGAATGAGAAAAATGCCCATAATAAAGACCCAGTTAATCTTCTCTGTGGCCTTAGGAAATAGCCAGAATGGGAGCTCCTTATGTTGGAGGATATGGAACTGAACACCTGATTAATTTCACACAAGCAACACATCTTTTTATCATCTTATCTGCAACACCTATTTGAAATCTTACCTGCAACACCATCAATTTCATACAAGCAACACCTCTAATTAATATTTCACCCTCAACACCACATTAATTTATCAGCAACATTTTCTTAATTCCTAACCAGCAACACCTATCCAATTTCAATCACCAGCCACACCTAATAATCTCATCACCACCAACACCTAACTAACACATCCCCACCAACACCTCATCATCTTCAACACCAAATCAACTCCTCACCTGTAGGTCGTTGTGGCGAACCAGGTCGACGAGGATGCGCTCCAGGTGGAAACCGCTGACGAAGACGCTGAGCTCGAGGAGGCGCTTGAAGGTGATGGACTGGTAGAGCTGCGCCACCTGCTTCACCAGGCGAGTGATCGTCATCTCCTGCAGCGCCGTCACGTACTGGGTCAGGCCTGGGGGCGGGACGGGGTTAGGACCTACGCCTCAATGGGGATTTTTCTTTACTTTTAGGTGGAGCAAAACATAAGTCAGTAAATAATAAGATGAAATGGAGCTGTGACTGGGACACAAAAATACAAGATGAATAAATAAGAAAAAAATACGTATATGAGGTAAAGGAATTGAGCACTTTACGAAGATAAGTGACATGAAAGTAAACTAGAGAAGGAAATAACAATAGTAAAAAATCAAAATTAAACTGAAGCTAAGGAATGGACACTTATTTTTTTTTAACAGCATAGGAGACAGCACAAGGGCACAGAAAAAAGGAAACAATAATAAAGAAAAAAGCCCGCTACTCGCTGCTCCTAAAAAGAATCCAAAGAGGTGGCCGAAAGAGGGGTCAATTACAGGAAAAAAGGGAAATCAAACATGAAACAAAAAAATAAGAAAGGAAATGAAGAAAAGATGACAGGGGAAAGATTTTTTTGTGTATATGTGAGAGAAGGAAGGAAATGACAGAACTGAACTAACACAACTACATAAACAGACCAAAATTGCCCCCCAGACAGAAACACTTGTATGTCACCAGGGAATTGAATGCTGACCTAGCTCTGGGTGTTCCTGGATCCACTCAATGTTGTTCTGCATCCTTGTGCACAGGTTCAGAGGGTCAAACTCCACTTCCATCAGCCTGTACAGGTTCTGCAGCTCCTGAGGCACGGCTGACACCACGTTGAACCGGATCAAGTCCCTGGAGGAAGAGAAATATAAAAACACATTAACCCGGTATCTGAGGGGATCATGTTTCTTAAAGGCCCCTCTAAGCGAGAAAACTGAGAAAAAATCATCACTCACGCAAACCATTTCATAATATACATCAACGCATTTGTGATCAGTTTATGCATCATCTATTTTTAGGGAGTTTATATCATAGTTCCTAAAGCTGTCAGGGATACAAGGAACAAAGGAACGTACCGAATGAGGGAGACTCGAGTAGGAGGCTTGGGGAGAGAGAGGAGTGTGGCCAGCTTGTCAATCTTCTCCAGGGCTGATTTCTCTGTCTCGATGAACCTGTCAAACTCGGGATGTGCGGACGGCAGGGGAATTGCCAGTGTCGCGATGAGCACAATGGATGCGCGCTTCCCAACCTCCTCAGCTGTTAAGAGGAGAAGCAGCATTAGCGATCGTATTGAGGCAGCGTTAGTATACGATTCTTCAGAGGAATGCCCGAATACTGACACCAATGACGTGAAGGAAATGATCATGTCAGAAGCAACAGGAAAGTGACATAAAGACTGAAATTTAATTATTCGTGGAGTCAAAATCATGATGGAAAATGGTACTGAATAAACTGAGGCATACAAGCATATTACTGAAACTGAAGGCCTGTTGTGTTTTCTCTGATCTATGTGCAGTGTGAAAGTAACAAGCATAAATCATAGGTAAGAAAGCACCAAAAATCACCAGCGGAAAAATAAAACAGTAACCCATAAAATGACACCAATTTCTATGACTGAATGCCTGTAATATTTTTCTCCTGATCTCCGAGTCATGTAAAGTAACAAGCACCAAAAATCATCAGTGGAAAAAGAAAACAGTAACCCATAAAATGACACCAATTTCTATGACTGAATGCCTGTAAAATTTGTCTTCCAATCTCCGAGTCATGTAAAAGTAAAAAGCTTAAGTCATAGTTAAGAAAAAACCACCAAAAATTATCACTGGAAGAAGACAGGAATCCATATAAACAACACACAAACATGCAAGCAAATTTCAAAGACCAAATACCTGTAATGTTTTTCTTCTGGTCTCGGAGGAGCTGGAACAGTTTGAAGAGTGCCGCTGCATGGAAGAGCATGTTGCCAGCCTTCCAGAACACCAAGGAGAGCTTCTGGTAGTAGGAGGCCATCACGTGGGGCTTGGGCATCTTCTTGGACTTGTTCATGAGGTCGGAAATATCCTCAATGGCCTTGTAAGCCTCCTGCCACAGCTCCATCTTGATAGCATAGTTCAGCTGCTCCAGGCGAGTCTCCAGATTCATCTTGGGAGGAAGGTGAGAGGTTAGGGAGTCTTGAAACGGCTCAGGTTGGTATTGTTAGATGCTGTCACCTCTCACAACAACTATTTCCAAAGGCCAAAAATGAGATCAGTTGGGTTCTAATGAGTGTTTTTGTAGGTTCATGGTACAGAAGAAAGGTCAAACTACCAGGAGGATCATAAAACTGCCCATGGAAATGCCTGAAACTCCTATAAAAGTCCTGTCAAATATGTGTACTTGGGCACTAAACTGTTTGAGAATCTGACCATAAGTCCATCTCAATTTTTTTTTATGATATTTAAGAACTTTCACTCTCAAGGAGAACATGGAGGGGCAGTGCAACAAGACTCAGAAGTATTAGAAATAAAGGAAGGATTAGCACTGGACTGAGGAAGATGGAGGAGGATCATCGCAAGTTCGACCCCGTGAATAGAAGGACTATAAATGACGATGATGAACTTTCACTACCTGGAGACTTTTTACTCGTTTCTTTGGCATTACCCTGAACCTCTTCTTACCTGCTGAGTCTCTGGGTTGTTGAGGTTGACTGCCGTGGCCGAGCCTTGCTGCTTCTGGATGTGCGACAGATGAGTCCGAAGGTTGTCACATAGCTTGCGGAACTCTGTCTTGCGGCTGTACTTTTCGCAGAACTTGAAGGCCTGGAGGAATGGTAACAAGGAATAATAATGATGGAAATAATCGTACCTTAATAGGGAGTTTATACATTTCTAATTATAAGTAGGGTCAACAGAGGTGGATGGTAAAGAAGGGACGTAAAGTATAGTTAGTCTTTTTCTAGTTTGCACTGGGGAAGGTACGCTGCACATCCCAGGAAGAACGAGATACAAGTTACAAGGGATAAGGAACCCTCGGTACACCAAATACAAGGTCGCTCTTCTCTTGCATTTTGTTTCCTGTTCTTCCTGCATTGCATAACCTGCCTCTCCCAGTGCAAACAATAAAACATGCACTTTGTCCCTTCTGCCCCTTCTCATCTGGACACCTCAACATCACCCAGTAGCCACACTCAGTCTCACCTGCTTGGCAATGTCATGGTAGAGACGCTCCACCCGAGAGTTGGTCCTCAGCAGCTCCAGGCACTGCCGGTAACTCTCCCACAGGAACTTCACCCACGGAGTCAGGATGGTGCGGTCACTACGATCCTGAGATTAGGGGTGGATTAGTAATAGTATTTTCATTGCTTTCTCTATTTAAGTGGAGCCACTCTGAAATGAATTTGATGATGCAACTTTTTATAATTTTGAGTAATAAGAAAAAGGTGAAATATTTTTTTTATAGTAAAGGCAGCTGAGGCTTTAAAAAAAAAAAATAAATAAATAAAAAAAAATCCTGGATTCCTTAGATACTCACACATAAACAGAGAAGCAATTTATATTAGGAGGGAAAAAAAAAAATATATATATACATTGCATTCCATTTCTTTTCAGTAAGGGAAGGAAAACAAAAATCATGGATCAAAAAATGCACTGAACAGAATATAAACAGAAAAACAATTATATTAGAAGAAAAAAAAATAACTCACTTGAGCATCCTCCCCTGACACAGCCGAGAGCAGGATCTCCTCCGGGGTGGCCAGGTTGTCCAGGTCATCGATGTCCACCACGGCCTGATGGCTCTCCTTGCGGGCGGCCTCGGTGCGCTCGTCGGCCAGGGAGAGGTAGTGCCGCACCACCGTCTCCAGCGATGACACGTTGACCTGCGCGGGAAAGGTTCATTACCATCCATGTTGTCTTCTCTTCACGTTTAACATCCGTATTTTCCCTCATGAGGTTGGATGGATATTACCAACATTATTTCGTTTAATGTCCGTTTTCACTCTTCCTTAGCGGTTGGACGCTTTGTGGCTCTCCTCCATTCTACTCTGTCGTCCGCCTGATGCTCATCCAGTCCCATCAATGCCAAGTCTTCCTGTATACACCTTCTCCACGTTTTCCAAGGTCTACCAACTGGTCTCCTTCCTTCTACCTCCAATCTCTCCAAAACTCCTAGCACTGTATCCTCCCCTGCTCTCTTCACATGTCCAAACCATCAGAGTGTTTCCCTTCTGAGCAGTTTCCAGGTCCTCTACTCCACATCCGTTAGCTACACCTGCATTGAATACCCTAGCTTGCCACCTCATCCCCACCACATACCTAAGCATTCCACAATCACTTGCTCTCAATACCTCAATCAATTTGCTAGTTAGAGCCCATGTTTCTGCTCCATACAACATCACTGATCTAATATACGCTTGGTACATCCCCACTCTGCTTTTCGGAGGGACGCTACGATTCACAAGTAAACTAGCCACCTCCCTCCACTTTAACCACGCTGCCACCACTCTCGCTCTCACTGCCCTCTCCACTCCCGCCTCACAGTCCAGAACATCTCCCAAATAACGGTTCAACCTCATCCAGCTTTCCTTCATTCACCTCTAGTTCATCCCTCCCAGTTTAATGTTTTCTCTTCCTTCTTTTCCAGTCACCATGTACTTTGTTTTTTCCATATTAATTTTCAAACCTCTCTCCTCCATTCCTTCCTTGCATTTATTCAACTTTTCTTTCACTTCTTCAGCTGTCTCTGCATTTACTACCAAGTTATTTGCATACAGCATCTCCCACTCTACTTACTCATTGACCTCTTTTCTCTGCTTTTTTTAGTGACCTCTTTTGGACACACTTTATACTCTCTTTTACTGACCCCCCCCTCCTGGTCACACCTCTGTTTTCTTATTTTGACCTCTCTCTCGGCCACTCTATCCTACGTCCTTTTATAGGAGTAGTGCTAGTGGGCTTTTTTTGTTTGTTTTTGTTTTTGCCTTTAAGCTACTTCCTTTACTGTAAAAAAGAAATAAAATACCATCATCATCATCACCACAATCTTCCTCATCAAACGAAGGCTACATAGAATTATTATTATATTAACCCGGTAGCAGCGATGGGCCAAATTTGTGGCTTTACCGTATAGCAGCGATGGGCCAAATTTGTGGCTTTACCGTATAGCAGTGATGGGCCAAATTTGTGGCTTTACCGTATAGGAGCGATGGGCCAAATTTGTGGCTTTACCGTGTAGCAGCGATGGGCCAAATTTGTGGCTTTACCGTGTAGCAACGATGGGCCAAATTTGTGCCATGATATAACCCCCGAAAATAGATGACGCATAAACTGATCACAAATGCTTTGATATATATTATGAAAGGGTTTGTATGAGTGATGATTTTTTTCTCCCTTTTCTCGCTTAGAGGGACCATTAAGAAACATGGTCCCCACTGCTACCGAGTTAAAGCTTCATAAAAGAGTAGGAGCTTTAGTGTCACATGAACGGGAAAACTCTTCACCAAAACAAGCTATAAAATAACAAGGGAGTGGTATATTTTTTTACAGTAGAGGAAGTAACTTGAAGGCAAAAACAAAAACAAACAACAAAAAAAGCCCACTAGCACTACTCCTATAAAAGAACGTAGGATAGAGTGGTTGAGAGAGAGGTCAGTAGAAGAACACAGAGAGGAGTGATCTGGAGAAGGGGGGGGAGGGGGGGTCAGTAAAAGAAAGTAAAGAGTGGCCAACAGAGGTCAATAAAAAACGAGAAAAGAGGTCAATGAGTAAGTAGAGTGGCCAAAGGAGAGGTCAGTAAGAGTAAGAAGTGGCCAAAAGAAAGGTCAATAAAAGATAGTTGTTGAGAAGTGGCCAAAAGAAAGGTCAATAAAAGAAAGTAGAAAAGTGGCCAAATTGAGGTTAATAAAAAGTAGAGAAGTGGCCGAGAGGTCAATAAAAAAGTGGCCAAAAGAGAGGTCGATTTTGGATAAGGCGCCGAAAAGAGGAGGTGGAGGAGGAGGAGGAGGACAGGAAAGTTAGAAAGTTTTGTAAAGTTGGCGCAACATCCGTGGTCATATGCTGGAGAGACAGAAGGGGAAGGAATTATAGAAGGGAACAGATCCAAGGAGATGGGACACAACCCCGGATTAATACCTGGTACCCATTCACTGCTGGGTGGACAGGGGCGTAGGGTATAGGAGGACAGGAGTGACAGGATCATGGGAGAGGGGAGGGGGAAGGGTTGGCAGGAGACTCACACTCTGAAAGATGTTCCTGTACTGGTAGAGTCCCTCCTTGGCCAGGTGGGACTTCTTGAGGTCCACGCACAGCTCCAGGTACTTGAACATGATGGGCTCAAGCAGCTTCTCCGAGTAGGTGTTGCGCATCTTCCCACGCTTGATGACCTCATAAAGGACCTCGAGGGCCCTGTTAGGTTTCCCCACATCGATGAATTCTGCGGCAGAGAGATTACTGGGTCAACTAATGCTTTTTGTTTTTATTGAAATGCAGGGAAATTATATACTGTTTTTTGTAGAAAGGAGACAGTTTAAGGAATATTGATGAACTCACAGAACGGAAAGTACAGGGTCAAACTAATGCTTTCTTTTGTGTTTATAGCAAGGCAGAGAAATTATATACTTTTTTTTTTTTTTTTTTGTAGAAAGGTGAGTTTAAGGAATATTGATGAACTCACAGAACGGAAAGTACAGGGTCAACTAATGCCTCCTTTTGTTTTTATAGAAAGGCAGGGTAATTATATACTTTTTTTTGTAGAGACAGTTTAAGGAATACTGATGAACTCTGAAGCAAGGAAATTACATCAAGTACTGGATTTTTCTTTTTTTTTATAGAAAGGAAACAATTTGATGAAACGTCCAACCTCATAAGGGAAAACAGGGACATTAAATGAAGAAAACAGTAGTACAGGGTCAACTAATGCTTTTCATTTTTATAGAGAAGGGGAAACTGATGAATTTTTAAGTGAGAACGAAAAATGCTGCATACTTTTCCATAAGGAAAAGCTATTAGAGAAAGAACCCAAAACCAGTGACCAACGATGTTCTGGAGAAGTCTTGCAAAAATTAGCTTGTAACATTTGAAGATTTCCTGTTTATAATGGAATTTTTGGTGTTGAGAAAATAACAGGTGATTTCCTCTGATGGTAGAAAGAAAAATATATAAATAAATAAAATCCCAGCCAACATGAAGAAAATGAAGAACAATATAAAAGTCTGTATGACATGACAAAATTTACTTGCAGAATTGTAAAAAAGAAATTGTAAAAACTTCTACATTTTCACAAAGTCTTACATGATTCAATTTTTTTTCGTATGACTTGACAATTTAATAAAAAAAAAAAAAAAAAAAAAAAAAAAATCACGCTAAGAAAATGCTGAGTCATATCTGAGTGTGCTTGACCTGACCATTCCACTTACACAAAAACTGAAAGAACTTTTTTTTTTTATTCTTCTTTCCTGAGGTGGCTACATCTATAAATGCCTGATCTTTATACTAATGCTAAATGCAACAAATTCGGCAACAAAGATGCTACATTAAGAACTCTGACTCCAAGACAGAATACGGCAACCCAGGCTATCCCTTGCCATGCCCATTCTCTAAGGCTGACAGAATCCTGGGTTCAGTGGTTTTTGCACTCTATCTTATATCCTAATCAACCAGCTGCTCTTCTGTTATTCTATGTTTCCTACTAACCTTCAACCCCCCCATCACAATAGGAGTGAATGTAGAGATTAAAATAACCAGTTGGTCGGATCTCAAGAAATAAGTAAGTTACGACAAAGTTATCAGACTAAAAAAAACCACGGCAGAAGAGAAAGTCCAGTAAATAAAACTGTAAATAATGGAGATTACCAAGATCCTACAAAGATTAAGGTCCATATTGTTAAACATATCAGTCTCCCTTATCTTTTTTAAGGCCACAAAGAAGATTCACAGGGTTTTCATGGGTGTTTTACTCCAGTCAAGATGCGGTCCTGTAAAACTATCACTGGGATCATGAAACAGCCCATGAGAGCCCCAGCAACTTCTATGAGGCTTTTCAAACAGGTGAACTGAGGTGACAGTTTAAAAATATGGGCTTAAGACAAAGTGGAAACAAAGAATTGTAATGCTGGCAAATGGGTTCCTGACGCAGTGCTGGGAAAAAATGGCACAAATGCTTGAGTAAATGAAAATACGTGATTTCGGCAACAAACCAGAAAACTGAAAAGGAAAGTGTGTGAATAAGAAGAGATGGCCGAGAGGAGGATGACCTAAGAAGCGATACAAGGCGTCACAGGTCAAAAGAAGACTCACTCCTGGCACGGCACACGCAAAATGACCGACAAGTATTTACGTAATAATCCAAACACGTGTCAAAAGGAAAAATATCCCTCTACAAATCCCTAAGGCAAGCAATCTACGAGGAGGGAGCGGCGTGCCCTTCATGACCCCCCAATAGAGGTGCCCAGGTGGAAATGGCCTCCCGCCTTCTCCAGCTGCAGGCCAGAGGTAAACATGGCCCCTTATGACAATGCTTTCACTCACCGCTGGCCCGTTTAAGGGCATTCTCGGGCCTCTGGTATGATCGCGACATCTTGGCTGGCCTATCGCATCACACGGGGGAAAAAAGATGAGGGCGTGAGGGGCGTGGAGGTCAAAATATTGCCGCTACCTCCGCCGGCCACACGGTCCCCTCACGGCAGCCACTAGAAAGGAAGTGACGTCACGAGGGGTCGTTGATCTAAAGGAAAAAGTACATAAAAGGAATTTTTATATGGGTTTCAGATATGGATTCTTGTTTATATTTATTATTCTAGTATATTAGTGCTATGGGAGGAGTTATATATATCATGGTCAAGACAAGAAGGCCCCTCGAGGACGGCCGCGATCATTGAGGCTACGATGTATATATTTAATGAAAAACAGCTTTAAAATACAAATGAAAAAAAATATCAGCAGGTTATTTAGTCACTATCTTATTCATTTTACTCTATTTTTCATTTTTTGCACAGTTCGCCTCCTGCTCCGTCTATTATCGTATATCCTGAAGTATATATCTACGGTGGATAACAGCTTTAAAATACACACGAAAAAATATCAGCAGATTATTTAGTCATTATCTTATTCAATATTCACATCATACATCATATCCCATTTTTACATCCATCTATTGTCGTACTCCTAACTATATTTTTTGGGTGGAAAACAGCTACAAAACACGACTAAATAAATACCAGCAAGCTATTCATCTTTATTCTTATTTTTATTCCTTCTATTGTCATTATCATCATCATTATCATACACGCCTCCCCAGATAATGGCTCCCACTTCATAAATCCTTTCCTTATCACGGCCTTATCTTAATGCCCCACGTGTCATTTTAATCAAGTATATCTCGCTTTCATTAATGGCCAGTTAGAGTTTTAATTATTTCAAGTAACCGGTATGATAAGATTTGACACCTATCCACTCTGTTCACTGCCATTTTCTTGTTCTCCTTGTCCTTCTTTTTCATATAGGAGTGAAATTAGACGTTTTATTCTTATTCTTTTCCCTCAAATAAGGAAAGAAAGTTAAATAGTGTCACCCCTCGCAGCCTCCCTTGATTGAGCATCTCTCCTGCGGGTCCCTCACTGACGTTACCATATATTGTCGTACTCGGCGTATAATATTCGCCGATTCATGGCCAAAACTATCGCCCTAACACCAATAACGACATAAATTTAGAGTTATCGCTAATATCCGTAATTCCTGATGCTCTTTTGCGATATTTATGGGCCAGAAACCGGGAAATACACGGTTAATACAGTGTTACGCATACGATAATCTGGGTATTGTATTCACTGATTGCTGACTAAAAACTACAATAACCACGACAATAACGATATAAAAGCTTACTCATGGTTGGAACTCTTGGTCTTTGGTGTATTGTTAGCGAGATAAAAGGATAAATCGACGTTTCTAATGGTAGATGTGGATGAAATCATCGTACTTTGGCATCCCTCCTGCGGGTCCCTCCCTTATCTCATTCTCAGGTGTATGATCGTGTATCTCTCAACAGGTGTTTTGGGTGGATGCTGTCCCTCTCCTGGACCACTGAGAGGTACTTAAGCATATAATTAGTGGTCATAAACATCTCATTGACAGTCTGAGTGTATATTTAGTGAGTATTACCGCCCTGACCGCTTGTGGAAATGGGTTTTGGATATGGCAGTTCAACTCTTGGTGGTTTTTCTTTTCAGGAGGAAGGATTTGACATACCTCCCTGCCCTTGTTTGGTGATAGAGGTCACTTATTTTCATTTTATTTACAGATTTAGGTTCCAGAGTGTATATTTAGTGAGTATTAATGCCTGACAGTTTGTGGAAATGGGGTTTTAAATTTTACTTTTCAGGAGGAAGGATTTAACACGGCTCCCTGTCTTTGTGTGGTGATAGAGGTCACTTATTTTCATTTTATTTACAGATTTAGGTTCCAGAGTGTATATTTAGTGAGTATTAATGAGTTGACAGCTTGTACAAATGGGGTTTTAAATTTTACTTTTCAGGAGGAAGGATTTGACATACCTCCCTGTCCTTGTATGGTGATAGAGGCCACTTATTTTAATTTTATTTACAGATTTAGGTTCTAGAGTGTATATTTAGTGAGTATTAATGAGTTGACAGCTTGTGGAAATAGGGTTTAAAATTTTTCTTTTCAGGAGGAAGGATTTGACATACCTCCCTGCCCTTGTTTGGTGATAGAGGCCACTTATTTTCATTTTATTTACAGATTCAGGTTCCAGAGTGTATATTTAGTGAGTATTAATGAGTTGACAGCTTGCACTAATGGGGATTTAAATTTTTCTTTTCAGGAGGAAGGTTTTAACATGCCTCCCTGCCCTTATGTGGTGATAGAGGCCACTTATTTTAATTTTATTTACAGATTTAGGTTCTAGAGTGTATATTTAGTGAGTATTAATGCCTGACAGTTTGTGGAAATGGGTTTTGTATAGGGCAGTTCAACTCTTTTGTGTCTTTTCTTATTTTCAGGAGGAAGGGAAGGGAAAGGAAAGGAAAGGAGAGAGGGAATGAAAGATAAATTTGAGAGATTGCAAAAGTGGAGAGAAACAGGAAGGGGTGAATGTGGAAACAGGAAAAAAGAGAGATAGATAGATAGATAAATTTATGGATAGATTTTAACATGCCTCCCTGCCCTTGTATGGTGTATGGAGCCTGTCACTTTCCCGTAACTTACAGATTTAGGTTCTAGAGTGTATATTTAGTGAGTAATAATGCCTGACAGCTTGTGGAAATGGGTTTCATATATGGCAGTTCAGTTCTATGGTTCGTTTGAATTTTTTTGGCCTTTTTTTGTTATTTTCCCCTAGAATCTGCATGTCTTGTGTATTTTCAATGGGTATTTAATGAGACAGCTAATTGAAGGGTCATAGGGGTGATCGATTAGCTAACTGGAATAGCTCGTCCGTTCTCAAATAGGTTAGGTTAGGTTCTTTTTCTTCTTCTTCTTCTTCTTCAGTGTTTTCAGGACCATAGGTTTGACATTTTTGCCCATTTTCTTGTTTCTTTGTCTCCTTGGGTCTTGAATATGGGACGCAGGGCCAGTGGGACATTCCAGGTTACCACAATTTACCTCCCTCAGGTTTTCCCAGGTACCCATTTATCAACCAAATTATAGGCCTTGTTTTTTTTTATGCTGTGTCCTAAAATAATAATAATGAATGATATTTTTTCAGGGTGAGGCCTATGCATTATGGCAAAAAATGAAACCCACAGTGCCAACGCTTCTCTTGGTGAAGGAAATGGTGCCAAAGATGAAGAAACTGTGCCTTCGGAGGTGTCTGATAACGCAGTGAACGCGTCGCCTCCCAAGTCTGTCGGGTTCATTCTCGACACGAAGGTCGCCGAAGAGAATACAGACGACATCGATGCGGCGATTGAGGATGCTCTCGACGAAGGGTGATTATTATATTTATTTATTTATTTTACAGCTAAAGAAACAGCTTAAGGGACATAACGAAACGTGTAAAAAAAAAAAAAAGCCCGCTAATCGGCATTCCCGCAAAGACAAAAGTAATAAGTGGCCATAAGAGAGGTCAATTTCGTAGTATAGTTTTATCAGTAGTTTCAAATCATTTAAGGTGACATTTAAGAATATAGGAATGTTCCGTAAATAATTTTAGATACCCTGAAAGTCTGATTGGGAATAAAAAGCACCCAGTTACGCAGAATGGAACCTCAGATTTTTATTATATATATAGTTTTGGATACTTGGGCAGCATTGGGTGTTGGAATGTTCAGTAAATGATTTTGATACCCTGAATGTTTGATCAGGAATAAAAGCACCCAGTTACGCAGAATGAAACCTCAGATTTTTTTATATTTATAGTTTTGGATATTTCCGCAGCATTGGGCGTTGGAGAAGCCATGCATTGAAGTCTGGTTTGTCACTGGTTTCAGGTACATGGGTATGGAGTGTACCCTGGAGCGCGGCTTTTCACTGAACGAGTCTACCATCGCGAGGGATCTGCGACATGAGCGCTACGGGGAGGTGGCTGTCAAGTACCGGCCCGACAAGTCACTCCGCCGGTACAGACGCTCGGCAAAGCACTTCATACCTGTGAGAAAATCAACCAGGTGGGCCTACATTGATTTTTTTGTCAGTTAATTAAGCACACCGTTGCCAGCTTATCGTACTCAGAGCATAGTATTTACTGGTTTCTGACGCCTAACTATTGCCAAGGAACATCAGGAATTAACTATTTTAACGATAATTATAAGTGAATCTCCTTATTGGGGTCCACGAGACAGTTTTTGGGTTGGAAGTCGGTAAATATGAGAGGCTGAGTAAGACAATCTGGCAATGTTGATTAAGCAGCTCTAGGGCTAAAACAAATGAAAACAAAAAAGCCTGCTAAGTACTGTTCCTATGTCAGAGAGTAGAGTGCCCAAAAGAGGGTCAATTTCAGGTGGACATGATTTGAACAGTTATCTCTATGATGTGTTAATACCTTTATCTTACAGCAGAGGAAGCAGCTCAAGGGCAAAACATTTAACCCAGTAGCTGTGGGGATCATGTTTCTTAAAGGCGAGAAAAATGAGAAAAAATCATCACTCACGCAAACCATTCCATAATATATATCAACGCATTTGTGATCAGTTTATGCATCATCTATTTCGGGGGGTTTATATCATGGCAGAAATTTGTCCCGTTGCTGCTACACGGTAAAGCCACAAATTTGGCCTGTCGCTGCTGGCGGGTTAAATATACACACACACAAAAAAAGCCTGCTATTAACTACTTATGTAAAGAAACTAGAATGAGAGGCGCAATACAAAGAGTCTTGACTTTATGCTCTATACTATGAAGAGCACACAAATATAGCAACTGTTTTGGGTGCTGTTAGGTTAAGGTTAAGGGTCTCTTCACAGCATAATTGAACAATCGTTTTTATTCACAGAGCCAAAGATGAGATGCCAGTGGATGAGGCGGGCCTGTACAGCTTCATCTTCATCTCCTGGATCACCAACTTGATGTGGAAGGCCTACAAGACAGGCCTCAAGGACGATGATGTGCCTCTCTGCTCCAAGTACGACATGTGTGAATACAACACGGACAGGTACAGTGTGCAAAGACTCACTTGTGGAGAACGAATCATTGTTGCACCCAGTTAACTTGTCCTCTAAGCCCTCCCTCTCCTCCCTCGCTCTCTCTCACTTCATCGGTTGGACGCTTTATGGCTCTCCTCCATCAATGCCAAGTCTTCCTGTATTCACCTTCACGTTTTCCTAGGTCTACCAACTTGTCTCCTTCCTTCTACCTCCGATCTCTCCAAAACTCCCAGCACTGTATCCTCCCCTGCCCTCTTTTCATGTCCAAACCATCGCAGTCTTTCCCTTCTGAGCACTGTTTCCAGGTCCTCTACTCCGCTCTCTCTCACTCCCCTCTCAATTACTCCCCTCCCACCCTAACTCCCTCTCTCTCTTTCTAAGGCATTGTTGACTAATTCCATCATCTTTTTTCTTTTCTTTTTTCTTTTACAGTAGAGGAAACAGTTCAAGGGCAAAAAAAAAGGAAATGGATGATAAAAAGCCCACTACTCACTACTCCTACAAATTGCTTTTACACTAGACAACTACTACTACCATTGCCATACTTCTACTACTACTACTACTACTACTACTACTGCTACCACTTCTGCTACTTCTACTACCTTTTTGCTACTATCTTTTTGCAATAACTTTTACAATTGATGACCACAACTGCTACCACCACCATTACTACTACTAAAGCTACTACTACTACTACTACTACTACTTCTACTACTACTATTACTTCCTTTACAGACTGGAAATACTGTGGAATGCGGAAGTGAAGAGGAAGGGCAAAGAGGGCGCCTCCATCCAGTACGTCCTCTGGCAGTTCTACAGGACACGATTCATCTTCGGACTCTTCATCTTCTCCCTCACCATCATTCTGGGCTTCATTGGACCTGTGAGTATTGACCTCCCAAATATCATCCTCATGCACAGTTAAAGGGGAACAAAGGGAGGGAAGGGGAAGGGTGCGCCAGGTTGGTTTAATTAAAGGCCCTCTCTGACCCTGGCAAAGGTTAATTTTAGGGCATACTCTATAGCTGTGCGTTGCCTCAGTGCTCATCTCTGTCTCCTTGCCCCTGGAGTCTGTGAAAGGTAAGGAAGAGGAGGAGGAGAAAAAGCAGGCTATATTTGTGACTTTACCAAAATACAAACTTAGGTAACTTCTTTAACCCGGTAGCTGCAGGGATCGTGTTTCTTAATGGTCCCTCTAAACGAGAAAAACGAGAAAAAAATCATCACTCACACAAACCATTTCATAATATATATCAATGCATTTGTGATCAGTTTATGCATCATCTATTTTGGGGGTTTATATCATGGCAAAAATCTGGCCCGTTGTTGCTACACGGTAAAGCCACAAATTTGGCCCATTGCTGATACATGGTAAAGCCACAAATTTGGCCTGTCGCTGGTTCACGGTAAAGCCACAAATTTGGCCCACTGCTGATACATGGTAAAGCCACAAATTTGGCCCACTGCTGATACATGGTAAAGCCACAAATTTGGCCTGTCGCTGGTTCACGGTAAAGCCACAAATTTGGCCCGTCGCTGCTATCGGGTTAACACCTACGGATACAGGGGAAGTGTGACATCTGGCTTATTACTGTTTACCCAGGCAGTTGGTACACACTCCAACCAGCTGTTCATTCTCCCTTTTGGACTGGTTAAAAATGGGTACCTGGGGAAACCTGGGGAAGGTAAACTGTGGTAACCTGAATGTCACATTTGCCCTGTGTCTTGGGTATTGGGTTGTTTCCTGCCACAGACTCAAGGACCAGAGAGAGAGATAGAGAGAGAGAGATGGCCCGAACTTTACCTTATCTTGTTTGTTCGTAGTCCATCTTCTCCCGTTCTTGAGGTCGGACTTATGGTGATCCTCCTCCATCTTGCTTGGTCCAGTGCTAATCCTTTGTATAAATCAGAACACGGAAATACTCAATCATCTAATACTCAATCATCTTCTGTTTTTGAGGTCGGACTTCTGATGACCCTCCTCAATCTTGCTCGGTCCAGTGCTAATCCTTTGTATAAATCAGAACGCAGAAATACTCAATCATCTAAGAGCTATTTCAATTATTAACATTTTTTTTCTTTCAACAGATTACGTTCATGCGCTACTTAATCAGTTGGTTGTCGTCGGATGAGCCGCTCCTGGTTGGGTTCTACTGGGCGGCCGGCCTTGTCCTCACGGAGCTGATGCGTGTCATCCTCTTCTGCATGGTGTGGTCCATCAATTACCGGTGAGGGATTGAAGCTTTGTCTCGTGTCTCCTTCAATCACATATATATGCTTAATTTGTTGCATCTGTAGTATAACAGTTATCGTTGAATGCCTTCCACCTCTCTTTCGGCCACCTCTTTTGAATTTTTTTTTAGGAGCAGCGAGTAGCGGGCTTTTTTTATTATTGTTTCCTTTTTTTGTGCCCTTGAGCTGTTTTTGTGCCCTTGAGCTGTCTCCTTTGTTGTAAAAAAAAAAACAAAAAAAAAAACAAAAAAACAAACAAACTGTCTTGTCCTCGCCGAACTAATGTGAGTCATCCTTTTCTGCATGTATGGTTGATCAATTAGTGGTGAGCAATTGAAGCTTTGTCTAGTGTTTTCCTAAGTTATATATCTTTAATTTGTTCCATTCATCTACAGCAATTATCAGGGCTTTCCGTCAGTCTCAATCTGCTCAAGACCAGTCCTAGTCAGTCTCAATCTACTCAAGACCAATCCTCCTTTGCATTACAATCTTCCCTCATTATGTCTAGATCTTTTTAACCTCCATATGAAGCTTTGTGTTGTTTTATGCAGGACCAGTGATGAGGAGGCTATGTTTTCTTTTTTGCTCTTTCATTGTTTCCTAAAAAGAGTTCAGTTTTGGACCCTGTCAGTGTTAGGCAATCAAAGTCCTCTAAGTCACACCTCCAGAAGACAGAATACACTTGAAAGATTAGATTCCATTATTGGCTAAGTCTATAAAGAGTTTGGTGGTGCTTCCTGTGTCTTGTGATCCAGAGTTTGTAGATTCTGGTATTGGTATATCTCTATTCAGATGGTCATTTTTTCATCGTAGGAACGGCATTCGGCTGAGAGCTGCCTGCCTTGGAATACTCTACAGAAAGCTGATGAGAATGTCGTCACTCGGAAACAGGAGCGTGGGTGAGGTGAGTCGATGCGTGACGTGCATGAAACTGTATCAGATGACGTTTATTTGTTTAAAAAATACAGCCGTTCGTGTCGACAGATTTGATTGATTAAATAGATAAAAATACATTCCCTTTCAGGTCATAAACTTATTCGCAAACGACGCCCAGCGCATATTTGATTTTGTGGTCATTGGCCCCATGATCGTCGGAGGGCCCTTGGTAGCCGTGGGGGGCGTGATCTACATCCTGTGGCTCCTGGGACCTTGGGCGCTGTTTGGGATGGTTGCCTTCCTCCTCTTCTACCCCTTCCAGGTAAGATGTCACACGCATGTTCCTCTCCCTCTCCCCTTCTCTCCCCCCCTGCGGTGCCAAGATGTACGCTCCGATAATCATCATCAATGGAAGATATCAATTTCTCTTCCAGTATGGCATTTCCCGCCTCACTGGGTACCTACGCCGGAAAACAGTGACGGTCACGGACGAGAGAGTGCGCATGATGAACGAGCTCCTCAACTGCGTCAAGCTGATCAAGATGTACGCCTGGGAGAAGAGCTTTGCCACCAGTGTTTCAGGTATGGGTATTATTTCTTTGTATCAGAGCAAGCAAACAAAATCACTGGGGGAAAAATGGTCAGAAAACTATTTATTCTCAATGGGAAAAGAATGTATTTACAAGCACTAGGGGATGTTTAGGTGCGTTAGGGATTGGTCATTAATATTTGTCTAAGCACTAGGGTGTGTTTAAGTGGTACAAGTATTGCTCTTTCTCTCTCTTTCAGCTCCTCCTCCCTCTCTCCCCTCATGGTCTATTCTCTCCCTTCCTTCCTCCGTCTTGCAAATGTCTTCCTTCCCTCCTTCACTCTCTACAATGAATCAAGGAAACGTCAGTTAAGTCCAGCAGTGAGTGTAGTCGAAGCTCTCCCTTTCCTCCATCTTATAAATGTTTCCCCTCCCTTTTTCCTTCCTTCCCTCCTTCACTCTCTACAATGAATCACGGAAGCGTCAGTTAAGTCCAGCAGTGAGTGTAGTAGTAGGAGGAGGAGGAGGTGAAGGAGAAAGAGGCATAAGACGTCAACTTTTAATATCGTTTTAGGAATTCGGGGTCGTGAGAGGCATCTACTTGAGAAGTCGGCCTACGTTCAAAGCCTAAGTCTTGCCATGGCTCCGACAGTGCCCATCATCTCGGCCATCGTCACCTTCCTGGCTCACATCGGGGCCGGGTACAACCTCACGGCAGCGCAGGTAAGGCATGGCTGGTCATCTTATGCAAGGTAATGGTTAGATATTGTTAGTTTAGGAGTTGGAGCACAAGCAGGAATAGGAGGAGGAGGAGGAGGTAAAACAGTCAGTATGTGAGTTAGTGTTATTAGAGGTAAGGTTAGTTTAGGAGGAGCAAGAAGAGAAGGAAGAGAAAAAGCAATCTATATGGGTGACTTTATAAAAAAAAACTTAGGTAACTTCTTTAACTTGGTATTGATAGCTTAGGAGGAAGAGCAGAAACAGGAATATAAGGATGAGTAAAAGCAGTCTATATGTAACTTTACCGAAATACAACTTAGGTAACTTCTTTAACTTTTCACTGCAAGGTAAGTTTCTGAGCCTTTGAATAACCAGTGTCACCCTTTGGACAGTTGTTGTTATCATGTAGAAGTTTTTTTTTTAGACCAGCATTTCTTAACTTGGCTGTTTTGAGTTTTGTTTACGATGTTCACTGAAAAATATCTTGTTTATCTGGATTTCATTTGCTTAGTTGTTAGTGTGAATTTAGAGATTATGGCTTTGTTATTAATTTACGGTAATGTTCGTGTGTGTTAGGTTACTGATTTTGTTATTTTCAGGTACAGTCCATATAGTTAGGTTAATTATAGAGTGTGTTTGCCTCTTAATACACATCATTAGGTTAATTATAGAGTGTGTTTGCCTCTTAATACACATCATTAGGTTAATTATAGAGTGTGTTTGCCTCTTAATACACATCATTAGGTTAATTATAGAGTGTGTTTGCCTCTTAATACCAAACATTAGGTTAATTATAGAGTGTGTTTGCCTCTTAATACACATCATTAGGTTAATTATAGAGTGTGTTTGCCTCTTAATACACATCATTAGGTTAATTATAGAGTGTGTTTGCCTCTTAATACACATCATTAGGTTAATTATAGAGTGTGTTTGCCTCTTAATACACATCATTAGGTTAATTATAGAGTGTGTTTGCCTCTTAATACACATCATTAGGTTAATTATAGAGTGTGTTTGCCTCTTAATACACATCATTAGGTTAATTATAGAGTGTGTTTGCCTCTTAATACACATCATTAGGTTAATTATAGAGTGTGTTTGCCTCTTAATACACATCATTAGGTTAATTATAGAGTGTGTTTGCCTCTAATACACATCATTAGGTTAATTATAGAGTGTGTTTGCCTCTAATACACATCATTAGGTTAATTATAGAGTGTGTTTGGCTCTTAATACACAGCATTAGGTTAATTATAGAGTGTGTTTGCCTCTAATACACATCATTAGGTTAATTATAGAGTGTGTTTGCCTCTTAATACACATCATTAGGTTAATTATTGAGTGTGTTTGCCTCTTAATACACATCATTCCAAAGTTTGCATTATCTTCGGTATAAAGAAAAATATGTCATACTTAAAATCGATACACATTCTTCGTTTCGACAATTCTTTTTTTTATTTTTTTGGCCTTTTTAATTTTCCAGAGTATTTTTTTTCTCTCAAAGTGCCAGTGAGCTTTTATGTTTCTTTTTAGTCATGGCCCTTGATCTGCCTCCTTTACTCTAATAATAATAATAATGATAATAATAATAATAATAATAATAATAATAAGTTGGAATGGTGTGTGTCAAGAGACCAAACCTAGGTACCTTATTTTCTCTAATGGCACTTTCCTCAGGCATCCAGGCCCCTCAAGGCACCCAGGGACTTATATATATATTTCTGTTTATTTATTTATTTATTTGCTGCAGGATCAGATTTTTTGCAGCTTTATCTGTTTTATCATGTCCAAATTTTTCTTCTACTTACCATCCCTTTTCCTGCAGGTGTTAATTTCTCTTATACTTACCATTCCTTTTTATACTTGCCATCCCTGTTATCTTTTCTCTTTTCCCTTTATTTATCATCCTTTTTCCCTTTTCCCTTTACTTACAATCCCTTTTCCTCTGTTACTTACCATCCCTTTTCCCGCAGATGTTTTAAGTTTGCTGTGTTTTTGTTATCGCCGAACGCCATTAATGTTTTGGTTGTTGTTTACCTCAGGCATGGTCATATATTGGTCTAGCCGGGCAATTACACTTTAGCATGGACTGTATAAGTTATGCCATACAGGAAATTCGCGGCGGACAAATCTCCGTGAAGCGCATCAAGGTAGTGGAGGTCCCAAACACCGCAGTGACGGGGTGCTTAATCACTTACTGTATATATTATGTGCTTCATGTGGGTAGCCTTCACTAATGTCATAACCATGGTGCCGATATCATAAGTGGCGATAGCGAAACCAGGTCGGCGAGATCGTGTTTTGCCTCCTCCCAGTCCCAGTCCCAATACCTGTCTCCTCCTCTCATGTGTTGGCTATTGGTAACATATGAGAGGAAGAGACAGCCGGGGAGGAAGGGACCCGCAGAAGCCAACGCATAAAAGATCTCGCCAGACTGGTTTCACTACAATGAGCCTCAATCTCAACATTATTCACATTATAAAAACCTCAGTCACATCATTATTTGAATTATAAAAATCTCAGTTACATCATTATTTGAATTATAAAAATCTCAGTTACATCATTATTTGAATTATAAAAATCTCAGTTACATCATTATTTGAATTATAAAAATCTCAGTTACATCATTATTTGAATTATAAAAATCTCAGTTACATCATTATTTGAATTATAAAAATCTCACTCATCATTATTTGAATTATAAAAATCTCCGTTACATCATTATCTAAATAATAAAATACCTCAGTTACAATGTTATTTAAGTTATAAAAACCTCAGCCACAACTTTGTTTAAATTATAAAATCCGCAATCACAACACTTTCTAAAGTAAATAAAAAATCATGAAAGTACTGATAAATTAAATATTACCTCCTGGATGTTGTATAAGGCATGCAAAATTATTTGTGTGACAACTTAAACCTGAAAATATATGTGAGAATTACTTAGCCAAATTTCTTCAGACACAACCCAGCCACTTGTTGCTGCCAGCAGAAAGAAAAGAGAAATATGAATCATGCATCACTACCATGAGTGTTTAGTTTTAATGCTCCACCTCGGTTTTCTAAAGGACGTTTTCTTTCATTTATAAATACCAATAATGTGAATGGTTTACGCACATTGGCAAACTCTCAACACTAGGGCTGCTTGGTTTCCGTAGGAGCTGGGCTGTTGCTGTATTGTGGCACTCAGGTTAACAGAAGGGTCAGGCACTTATCTTACCTCATGAGTGAAGTAGCAATCCTGTCATGTTAAGTCCAGTCAAGTCCAGTTAAGATGCAACTTAATTACTTATATTTTTATATGATGAAATAGATACACTTTAAAATCAGCGACTAAATATAGATCCTTTTTATTTAGTTTTTCATCTCGGTCTGACTGTAAGGGTCAAAGAAAACAACGCATTGGTCAGAATGGCTCGTTGGCTGCTTGTTGAGTAGCGCTGCCCTACAAGTTATGCTAATAAGTACATCGGAGTAAAACAGCACCCGATGAAGAAAGTAACAAATGTATAGACGAGACGATATCTAAGGAGACGCTGCTTTATTCTGACCTAAATCCTTGAGCTTTCTCCTTTCTAGGCCATGACAGTGATAGGCTTTTTTGTGGGCCAAGGGAGGGCTTCCTGTTAGGGCGTTTGTGGAGGGGAACCTTTCCTTCGGGAGAATGAAGGTGTATTGGAGTGGCCTCTAGAATATGAATGTTGGGTGTAGTACAGAGTTAGGTGTGTGATGAGACTATGGGAGGTGTTTTTCCATGTGTATTGAAATGAGTGCTCATGTTTGGTGTTGTATGGTGAGGGGACTTGAGATCTAAGGAGACGCAGTTTTATTTTGACTTAAATGTTTGAACTTTTTTCTTTCTAGGCCATGACAGTGATAACCTTTTTTGTGGGCCAAGGGAGGGCTTCCTTTAACTACCTAAGGAATTTGTTTAGGGCCTTTGCAAGAGTGAAGGTGAATTGGAGCGATCTGTATGTTATGAATGTTGGGTGTAGTACAGAGTTAGGTGTGTGATGAGACTATGGGAGGTGTTTTTTCATGTGTATTGAAATGAGTGCTCATGTTTGGTGTTGTATGGTGAGGGGACTTGAGATCTAAGGAGACGCTGTTTTACTTTGACTTAAATGTGTGAACTTTTTTCTTTCTAGGCCATGACAGTGATAACTTTTTTTATTGGCCGAGGAAGGGCTTCGTTCAACAACCTGAGGAATTCAGTTAGGACGCTTGTGGAGGGGAACCTTTCCTTCGGGAGAGTGAAGGTGAATTTGAGCGACCTGTATCATATGCACTTTGGGTGTTGCACAGACCTTGATGTTTGACGAGACTGATTTCTTACTAGATGCTGTTTTATTTGTATTATAAAGAGTGATCATGTTTCGTGCGGAGAGCTTTGTGGTGCAGTGGTTAGCACACTCGGCTCACAACCGAGAGAGCCTGGGTTCGATTCCTGGTCGGAGTGGAAAAATTTGGGCGGCTTTTCCGATACTCTACGCCCCTGTCCACCCAACAGTGAATGGGTACCAGGTATTAATTGGGGGTTGTGTCCCATCTCCTGGGATCTGTTCCATTCTCCAATAATTCCTTCCCCTTCTGTCTCTCTCCAGCATATGACCCTAGATGTTGCGCCGACTAAACGAAACTTTCCAACTTTAATATTTTGTGTTGTATAGCGAGGGGACTGATTTCTGAGGAGTCGCTGCTTCATTCTGATTTACACAAGTTAATTTTCTTTCTAGGCAATGACCACGATAACCCTTTTTCTGGGCCGAGTAAGAAGCTCGTTTGATATGCTGAGGTTTTCAGTTAGAGCGTTTGTGGAGGGGAGCAGTTCCTTTGAGAGAGTGAAGGTGACTTAGTCTGTAGAATATGAATGTTGGGTGTGACGAGACTGTGGGAGGTGCTTTTTCTTGTGTATTGAAATGAGTGCTCATGTTTGTATGTTGAGGGGATCTGATATCTAAGGAGACACTGTTTTATTCTGGCTTAAATCCTTGAACTTTCTCCTTTCTAGGCCATGACAGTGATAACCTTTTTTATTGGCCGAGGAAGCTCTTCGTTCAACAGCGTGAGGAGATCGGTTAGAGTGTTTGTGGAGGGGAATCTTTCCTTTGAGAGAGTGAAGGTGAATAATTTGAACAACCTGTATAATATGCATGTTGGGTCTTGTACAGGGTTTGATGTTTTACGAGACTAATTTCTTGCGAGATGCCGTTTTATTTTCATTTCAACGAGTGATCATGTTTTGTGTTGTATAGCGAGGGGACTGATTTCTGAGGTGACACTGCCTTATTCTGATGTAAAAAAGTTAATTTTCTTTCTAGGCAATGACCACGATAACCTTTTTTCTGGGCCGAGGGAGAAGCTCGTTTGATATGCTGAGGTTTTCAGTTAGAGCGTTTGTGGAGGGGAGCAGTTCCTTTGAGAGAGTGAAGGTGAATAATTGGAACAACCTGTATAATATGCATGTTGGGTCTTGTACAGGGTTTGATGTTTGACGAGACCAATTTCTTGTGAGATGCTGTTTTATTTGTATTTCAACGAGTGATCGTGTTTCGTGTTGTATAGCGAGGGGACTGATTTCTGAGGTGATACTGCTTTATTCTGATGTAAAAAAGTTAATTTTCTTTCTAGGCAATGACCACGATAACCTTTTTTCTGGGCCGAGGGAGAAGCTCGTTTGATATGCTGAGGTTTTCAGTTAGAGCGTTTGTGGAGGGGAGCAGTTCCTTTGAGAGAGTGAAGGTGACCTAGATTGGCCTATGAATATAAATTTTGGGTGTTGTACAGAGCCAGATGTCCGACGAGACTGTAGGAGGTGCTTTTTCATGTGTATTGAAACAAGTGCTCATGTTTGTATGTTGAGGGGACTTGATATCTAAGGAGACACTGTTTCATTCTGGCTTAAATCCTTGAACTTTCTCCTTTCTAGGCCTTGACAGTGATAACCTTTTTTATTGGCCAAGGAAGATCATCGTTTAACATGCTGAGGTTTTCGGTTAGAGCGCTCGTGGAGGGGGACGATTCCTTTGGGAGAGTGAAGGTGAACTGGAGCGACTTATATACGTAATATGCATGTTCGGTGTTGCGCTGAGTTTGATGTTTGACGAGACTAATTTCTTGCGAGATCCCGTTTTATTTGTATTGTAAAGAGTGAGAGTTTTATTCTGACTTAAATGCTTGAACTTTCTCCTTAGGCCATGACAGTCATAACCTTTTTTATTGGCCGAGGAAGATCATCGTTTAACATGCTGAGGTTTTCGGTTAGAGCGCTCGTTGAGGGGGACGATTCCTTTGAGAGAGCGAAGGTGAATTGGATTGAGGTGTTTAGTATGCCTGCTTGATGTTGCATAGAGATAGATGTGTGGCAAGACTAATTTCGTAGGACGTTCTCTGACATTGTTTTGTTATGATTTATACGAGGTGGCACATTTGGTGTTGTGTACTGTTAGGGGGCTGCTTTCTTAGGATATGCTGTTTTATTCTGATTTAGACTAATTGGCATGCTTGGTGTTGCTTAGATGTGCAACGTGACTGATTTCGTAGGTGCTGATTTATTTTTATTTAGATGAGTGAGCATGTTCGGTGTCGTACAGAGCGAGGGTTCTGACTTCTTACAAGACGCTATGTTGTTCTGACTTAAAGGAGTGAATTTTCCTTCTAGGCAATGACCACGATAACCTTTTTCGTGGGACAAGGAAGGGTGTCGTTCAATATGCTGTGGTTTTCTGTTAGAGCCTTTGTTGAGCGGGACAAGACTTTTGAGAGAGTGAAGGTGAATTGGATTGAGGTGTTTAGTGTGCCTGCTTGATGTTGCATAGAGGTAGACGTGTGGCAAGACTAATTTTGTAGGACATTCCGCATGTTTGGTGTCGTACAGAGTGAGGGTACTGACCTTACGAGACACTGTGTTCTGATTTAAACGAGTGAATTTTCTTTCTAGGCAATGACCATGATAACCTTTTTCTTGGGACTAGGAAGGTCATCGTTTAATATGCTGAGGTTTTCTGTTAGAGCCTTTGTTGAAGGGGACGAGTCCTATGAGAGAGTGAAGGTGAATTGGATTGAAGTGTAGAGTATGCCTGCTTGATGTTGCATAGAGGTAGATGTGCGGCAAGACTAATTTTGTAGGACATTCCGCATGTTTGGTGTCGTACAGAGTGAGGGTACTGACCTTACGAGACACTGTGTTCTGATTTAAACGAGTGAATTTTCTTTCTAGGCAATGACCATGATAACCTTTTTCTTGGGACTAGGAAGGTCATCGTTTAATATGCTGAGGTTTTCTGTTAGAGCCTTTGTTGAGGGTGACGAGTCCTATGAGAGAGTGAAGGTGAACAAGAGCTGTGAAGTGTGCATGTTTGGTGATGAGACAATCCATCCTGTGCTTCTAGTTACCAGCGTTAACTTAGAGCTAGTTTGCTACATTGTACATTTTTATTTGTAACAGTAAACTTATCATTTCAATGTCATATGTATTGTAGCTTGCACTTTCTAACTTGGCTTCACTTACGGACAAGTCAGCCTGAGGTGGTGGTGGTGGGATCGGTTGTTCTGCCTTGCCAAAGCATGTGAGAGACCAGGCCAGGGCAGGCAGTCATAACCTTGTCGACTTCTCCATTCCATTTATTCCATTTATTTTTATCTGTGATGCCTCATTTTACTTTCAAAAGATGTTTTGTTGTCCCCGTCTTCATCCTTCAGTGGCCGTACTCTTTGTTAGTTCCCTGAGAAGCACGCAGAACCAAGCTGAGCGGAGTAGTGTCAAGATGTCGTCATGTTGAAATGATGGCAGTTCACACCGATAAAATACATCACGGTGGGCCGGTGTACATTTGGGGCACATACGTTGTGCAAATAGGACAATAGAAAAGAGGTGTAAAATATAGTGCATATGATATTATTGACTTATGAATACCTTTACAAGGAGTTTTGTAATTTTTGCTAAGTGTATTTTACATTTGTCTGGATCAGTTGTGTGGATTGGCTAAGTGTTGTGTGAGGCACGTGGAGCCACCAAGTTTCTTATGCTGGCGGCAGCAAGGCTGAGTGGTCATGAACATCACACACAGAAGATGTTCTTGTACTTCATCTATGGAGATTCACGTTTCCTCCTTGCACAAAATTATAATGAATTATTGAACCTCCTGAAGCGAGTTTCAGTAATGACAGGAATTCATGATGATCTTATAAAAACAATTATCTAATTTTCTGACCAAGAGGAAACTTTAAAGAATAATGTTATACTTCTGCACCATTTTGCTGCTTTCCTGTGACTAAATCATTATTTTGATTGTCTGGCATGCTCAAGTTTTTATGCAAAATCCCTTCATTTCCTTGGTTCAGAGCACCTGATTTCTCCTTGCAGATGAAGTAGTGGTGAATTGTCTCATGTTGGCAGCTTCTGTTCTTATCCTTTGCTAAGCGTGCTTAATTGGCGAGTGCCACACCATTCCAGACTATGGATGTTCCTCTGTGGAGCCCAAGGTGTGATATTTTTATGTAGCTTATGTGGCAGGGGGTCTGTTGTTCACGGGAGTGGTGGTCTGGGCACCTCTGAGTACTTCAGAAGTGGCCATGTATTGGTTTCCTGTAGTTGTTTTGCATATATTCAATGCTTAGGCTGATTCATTGTGTGTCAGCGGAATCATAGCAATGGATGTTATTAGATCGTCTGACTGTTCCTTTTGCTGATGTAAAGCAAGAAAGTCCAGGCTCTTGTGATGTCATAACAGGCTGCCTTTGCTTGATGGTTCAGTGTTGATGATCCCGGCAGAGGCAGATCCTCAGCCAATGCATTGATTTTGTGTGTAGCGTTTGTCTCTTGAAAGTGTGTGGCATGACAGCATGGTGGGGGATGCACTCCTTAGAGTTGAATTGGTAGTTCGTAATATTGTGTGTTGGGCACAGGAGGAGTGTTTCTTTCTCTTCAGTTGAGGAACAATCAACTTGGTGGTTCAGTGGAGATATGTGACTTAATGATACTTTTGGTGGTCTGGTTTTGGCATCAAGTATTTAAAGTTAATGTGAGAACTTTCTTGCCGTAGTGGAACAAGGAGGAAAATTCATCAGACCTCACAGCTCTAGCAAAGCCTGTTTTCCTTGGAATGATCATTTGCTCTCTGCTGTTGATGAGTTAGGAGAAGCACATGTCTCTTTTCTTGGTCTGAAGTGACATAGTTTGGGGTCCATCATGATATTTTTGAAGAAGAACCCAGTCAGTTTGAAAGAGATTGGAAGTAAAGAGTGAGAAGCTTAGAGGTCAAATCTTTCCCCCTTCACCGTGTGTCACTGCACAACAGAAATAGATTATCGTAGTTTGTTAAAGGGATGTTTTGTGAATGAGGGCAGACTTTGCATTACTCCCTGCCTTACTGCCGTGCTAGAGACTTAAAAATGTGACGTAGGTGCACTTTAAGCTGCTGCCGGACAAATGCTTAAAACCATTGAATAAAAACTCGGCACCAGTTCATTCATGAGTCAGTGCTGTGATCATTTGCAGCAAGAGTCTTATAACTTTACGTTTAAAATTTTCTGTAGTTGATCTCAAGGAATGCCGTGCCGTTGATGATTTAGCTTCTGTCAATGTTGTAGTATTTGCCGTCTTTACCTTCGTTGGTGTTGTTACTCAGAAGACATGAATGATGGTTGTGGGTTGCAGGTCTTTTTGTCCTCTCTGTTGTTGAGGTGATGGCTTCATTTGATTACTCAGTGGTCAGTAGTTTGCCTCATAGATGATGCATGTGTTGAGTCACCAGTGTGTCCGTCATAACTGCTCCCTCACTCTCCCACTTGGTCATGTCAACAAAACCTGCCGAATCTAGTAACGCATGTTTAAGAAGCTTTTAAACACATACTTTTAATGTAAACTTAATCCTGGAAGCATTGACCAAAAAGTTTGTTGTAATTTATATTCTTTTCATTAAGCATACTTCATATTGCTGTAAGTAGTAAGCCTTTAATCAGTTGCAATATTAAATTTGCAGATTTTGTTCAGTCTGCGTGACTTCAAAACACCGATGGCTCTGTTTTGTGATGCAGTGATGTTATGTTGGAATCTTAAGCTGCTTGTATTGGTGTAGACGTAGTATTTAATTAGTATGGCTTGTAGTTTGTGTCTATAAATGAGTGGACTAGCATTTATCAACGTAACTGTATTTCTTGATTTTAATGTACGGGCTTTGTAAATGCTTGCATGTTGAATTGACAAATATAATGTTGATATATTTCTAATGCTTCTTGAAATCTGATGATCAAATAAATTCTTCTACATGTTTTTGAATAGTGTTATTTTGCATGAATATGTGTAATGAGTCAACTAAGTGAGCAAGATAGGTGGAATAAAATGTTATATTGCCAGAATATTCAGTATGTTGCTACGAAGCATTTTCTGACCTGCCTTTATAAACAACTTTTCAGAGAATGCTTCTTATGGATGAACTGACCCCTTACCGAGGCCACCCCAAGGACCCGAGTGTTGCCGTCGCCTTCCACGACGCAACACTCGGCTGGGACGCTGTGTCTCTGCAGAAGGAGAAGAAGAACAACAAAAGGTTAGCCGTGACGAGCCCCACATGGAGGACTGTCTGAAGCAGGGTTCTAATTAGTCTTTGCGTTGCTACTTCTACACAACTGGATGATTGGATACCTGATGATGGAAGGCACACAACTCTTGCCATTGTGTGCATTTACCTATAGTGAAACCAAATTGTTGAGTCTGTTTTGGCGATGGCTCCCGTGGGTCCATTTCTCCCCTCTGCTCTGCCACACAATCCCAACACCTATTTTCTCCTCTCATATGTTACCTACAGCTTACATATGGGAGGAAGAGATAGTATTAGGACTGTGTGGCAGAGCAGAGGGGAGGAAAGGACCCACGGAAGGCTATGCGAGACCGGCCTCGACATATTTGGAAGACTATAGTTGTATTTACCTAATTGTAAAATACAGGAAAAGAGCTGTACTAGGCTCATGGTGTCCCGTCTCCGTAACGCTTATTATCCAGTTTGGCTTTAAAGTCATGAATTGTTTTTGCACACACAGTCTCCTCGTCAAGTCCGTTCCATGTTGTTATGCTTCTGTATGGAAAACTGTATTTCTTGATGTCTCTTCTACAGTTGCTCTTCTTCAATTTCTTACTATTCCCTCTTGTCACACTCCTATCATGTACAACTAAGTCTTCCCTGTCCAATATCTCCAATCCCTCTAGTATCCTGTATAATCCTGTGTGTGTGTGTGTGTGTGTGTGTGTTCTTGCATGTGTGTGAGTCTGTACATAACTGTTTGGTAGGTAGAACATCCTCCTCCGTCTGCCTCCTTCATTACTTTCATTTTCTCTTTCTCAGCGTCTCAGGTGTTTGGGGGCCACTGAACAGGCTGCTTATAGTGTCCGCACTCCTCCCTCTCTACCTGACTCCTCTCTTATAAAAACAATAATAGATAACATTCATAATAACGATGATAAATAACGTGCATTCATTTCAGCGCCAAGAAGAAGGACGTAAAAAATGACGCAACACCTTCCCAGGCCGACCAACTTCTCCAGCCTCAAGACGGGGAGCTGCAGCACATTGAGGTCTTGTTTAAACTCAGCCTCTCCATAAACAAGGTAAAAGGGAGGAGAGAGGAGTTCTGTGTTGAAGTTCATTTATTATTGTGTTTATTATTGTATTATGTGTTGTGTTTTATGTCATGTTTAAGTTTTATGTTATTTAGTTTTATATTTATGTAGTGTAATATATTCTTTGTTTATACAGTATGTTGCATTTAGATTCTGACGTTCTTTTCCCTGGCGTCTGCACCTCCTTGATTTTGTAATAATTTTAAAACCCAGAGTATTTCAATAATGCTTTTTTCAGTTCATTGGTTCACTACGCTTCTCTATTGCCGGGAACATTTACACCTGTTTCTGTCTGTCTTTGAGTCTTTATTGTGTATGTTTTCTTTACATTATATAGAAATCTACCCAAAGACTTCAAATTATTTACAACTTACTGAAAATGGGTTGGTCTTTAGAGTGAAGAGCTCAGAGTGACAGAAATATTATGTTTTACTCTCTCATACATTAATGGTGTTCAGGACAAATGGAAAATATCATTGACTTTTCTTAATACTGAGCAGTGGGATCGAACCAGTGTGTTGGGATCATTGCTCGATACACTTGGCTGGGGGTTCATGGTGCAGTGGTTAGCACACTCGGCTCACAACCTAGAGAGCCCAGGTTCGATTCCCAGGTGGAGCGTTAAAATTTCGGCGGCTTTTCCGATACCCTACGCCCCTGTCCACCCAGCAGTGAATGGGTACCAGGTATTAATCAGGGGTTGTGTCCTGTCTCCTGGGATCTGTTTCCTTCTCCTATAATTCCTTCCCCTTCTGTCTCTCTCCGACATATGACCACAGGTGTTGCGCCGACTAAACGAAACTTTCCAACTCTCGATACACTTGGTTGGCGAGGTGGACAGTGACGCTAATGCACTGGTTCACTTGGGGAGTAAGCAACCTGTCTCATCATTGACTTGACCTACCGTGCCTTACGATGAACAATAACAACAGGACAGACTGAAGACGTTTTATCCTTCCTTAGGGCGAGCTGGTCGGTGTGTGCGGTGGCGTGGGTGCCGGCAAGTCATCCCTCATCAGTGCCGTCCTTGGTCACATGCGTCTCAAGAGTGGACAGGTGGACTTGCAAGGCACCTGTGGTTACGTGGGGCAGCAGGCTTGGGTCCTCAACGCAACCCTTAGAGACAACATTCTTCTGGATGAGCCGTTTGATGCCAAGAGGTGAGACGAATGTGATGCCGAGAGGGGAGATTGTTTTTATTTATTTATTTTTTATTTATTTTTATTTATGATTTTTTTTTTTACAGTAGAGGAAACAGTGGTCGAGGGCAAAAAAAGGAAATGATAATGAAAAAAAAGAAGCCCAAGGTGATATGCATGTTGGGTTTGGTTGCTAATTTATTTTTTATTTATTTATTTATTTTTTTTACAGTAGAGGAAACAGTGGCCGAGGGCAAAAAAAAGAAATGATAATGAAAAAAAAACCCAAGATGAGATGCATGTTGGGTTTGGTTGCTAATTTATTTTTTTTTTTATTTATTTATTTTTTTTTTTTTTTTACAGTAGAGGAAACAGTGGTCGAGGGCAAAAAAAAGAAATGATAATGAAAAAAAAAGAAGCCCAAGGTGATATGCATGTTGAGTTTGGTTACTAATTTATTTATTTATTTTATTTTTTTAGGCAAAAAAAAAAAAAAAAAAAAAAAAAAAAAAACTCACTGCTCATTATTACCCTCGTACAGATATTCCTCGCTTCCTCTATTTCAAACACTCCCAAGTCTTGTTACACTGTCATCCCAGAAAACTTTGCAACCCTTTCCTGTAATGAGGTGTACATGAGGTGAGAGCGAGGAAAGAAAGGAGAGGAGCAAGAGGAAAGATTTCAAATAGAGGAGGATGATGATTAGGAGGGAGAAGAGAAGGAGCAGAAAGAAGAGGAGGAGGAGGAGGAGGAGTAAGACGAGGACGAGGAGGAGGAGAAAAGATGCATGTTCAAGAAAGGACTAAAGGATTTGAGAATTGAGTAAGAACGGAAGAATATGAAAAGCGTAGTTATGGTAATTTTAGTGTTCCTCCTCACCATGTTCTCCCTCCTTGCATTCCAGGTACTACAGGGTCATCCACTCCTGCAGCCTCACGCAGGATATTGAGGTCATGCCAGCCGGAGACATGACGGAAATAGGGGAGCGTGGCATCAACCTGTCGGGGGGCCAGAAGCAGCGTGTATCACTGGCCCGGGCTTTGTATGCTGACAGGTTGGTTATTGGAATGGTGTATTTGCCTAGTTGTACTTTTTCAGGGCCTGGGCTTACGCTCGTGTGGTCCCGTCTCCGTATCTGTATTTGCCCAATTTTTCCTTAAAGCTTTGCACACTCTTCGCCGATACTACATCCTCACTTAGTCTGTTCCAAACCTCTATATTTCTTTGCGGGAAGCTATACACACACACACACACACACACACTAACGGAATACTTTGACGCTCATTCCAGAGAAGTGTACCTCTTGGACGACCCGCTGAGTGCTGTCGATGCTAACGTGGGCAGTCACCTCTTCCAGTGGGTCATCAAGCGAGCTCTACACGGCAAAACAACGATATTTGTCACCCATCAACTCCAGGTTAGTGTGGCGGCTGTTTTTTTTTTTTTTCTGAGGTTAACGCTCGATTCTTAACATATCGGCACCTCAGTTTGCAGGTTTTATTTATTTATTTTTTTTTTTTTTTGTCCGAGGTTAATGCCCGATTGTTAACATATCGGCACCTCAGTTTGCATTTTTTTTTTTTTTTTTTTTTTTTTTTGTCCGAGGTTAACGCCCGATTCTTAACATATCGGCGCCTCAGTTTGCAGGTTTTATTTATTTATTTTTTTTGTCCGAGGTTAACGCCCGATTCTTAAACGTCTCAGCGCCTCAGTTGGCCTGTTTGAAAAGCCTCTCGTTGAAGTAGCCAGGGTTTTCGTGGACTGTTTTGCGGTTTGGACATGTGAAAAGGGCCGAGGGGGGGGGTGTAAAATGAGGCGGAGGAGGTAAGAGTTGAGGGACGGCAGCCAGTGGGAAGGCCTAAGAAAAAGTGTAGCGGATGTGTGATGGAGGATATGAATTATTATTTTTTTTAAGCAGAGGAGACAGTTCAAGGGCGTAAAAAAAACAAAAAATCCATATAACATTTTCACTTCTCCATTTTTGTTCCAGTACTTGCCCCAGTGTGACCGGGTTCTCCTGCTACAAGACGGGCGCATTGTTGGCTTTGACTCACACGTGAATCTCCTCGAGGACAGCGTGGAATATGCTACGCTATACAAGGCCCACATGGACACTGTTGAGAAGGAGGAACACGAGAAGTAAGCGACAACTGCGATGATCGTCAGCCGTTATTAGTTCATTACATAACATTGATGACTTGGTTAGAGTTAGGTTAGGTTAAGGATGTTTTCATTAGGTAGGAAGCATATAGACTAGGTTACGGTTAGGTTAGGTTAGGTTAGGTTAGGGGTATATAGAATGGGTTATTGTTAGGTTAGGTTAGGTTAAGGATATTTTCAGACACTTGACAGGCAGCAACTTATAGTAAATTCAACAGAGAAAGACCTCATTTTGTTAGATAGAAAGTCTCATTAGGTAGGAGGCATATAGATTGGGTTTTGGTTAGGTTAGGTTAGGTTAGGTTAGGGGTATATAGAATGGGTTATTGTTAGGTTAGGTTAGGTTAAGGATATTTTCAGACACCTGACAGGCAGCAACTTATAGTAAAATCAACAGAGAAAGACCTCATTTTGTTCGATAGAAAGTCTCATTAGGCAGGAGGCATATAGATAGGGTTATTGTTAGGTTATGGTTAGGTTAGGTTAGGTTAGGTTAGGTTAAGGATATTTTCAGACACCTGACAGGCAGCAACTTATAGTAAAATCAACAGAGAAAGACCTCATTTTGTTCGATAGAAAGTCTCATTAGGTAGGAGGCATATAGATAGGGTTATTGTTAGGTTATGGTTAGGTTAGGTTAGGGGTATGTAGAATGGGTTATTGTTAGGTTAGGTTAGGTTAAGGATATTTTCAGACACTTGACAGGCAGCAACTTATAGTAAATTCAACAGAGAAAGACCTCATTTTGTTAGATAGAAAGTCTCATTAGGTAGGAGGCATATAGATTGGGTTATGGTTAGGTTAGGTTAGGTTAGGTTTATATAGAATGGGTTATTGTTAGGTTAGGTTAGGTTAAGGATATTTTCAGACACCTAACAGGCAGCAACTTATAGTAAATTCAACAGAGAAAGACCTCATTTTGTTAGATAGAAAGTCTCATTAGGTAGGAAGCATATAGACTGGGTTATGGTTAGGTTAGGTTAGGTTAGGTTAGGGGTATTTTCAGACACATAACAGCAGCAAATTATAGTAAAATCATCAGAGAAAGACCTCAATTTTTGTCTCATTAGGTAGGAGGCATATAAACTGGGATATGGTTAGGTTAGGTTAGGGGTATTTTCAGACACACAACAGGCAGCAGCTTACAGTAAAGTCATTAGAGAAAGACCTCAATTTTTGTCTCATTAGGTAGGAAGCATATAAACTGGGATATGGTTAGGTTAGGTTAGGGGTATTTTCAGACACACAACAGGCAGCAGCTTACAGTAAAGTCATTAGAGAAAGACCTCAATTTTTGTCTCATTAGGTAGGAGGCATATAGATTGGGTTATGGTTAGGTTAGGTTAGGTTAAGGTTATCATCAGATACATGACAGACAGCAACTTAGAGTAAAATCAACAGAGAAAGACCTCATTTTGTTTAATATAAAGTCTCATTAGGTAGGAGGCATATAGACTGGGTTACAGTTAGGTTAGGTTAGGGATATTTTCAGACACATAACAGGCAGCTCCCATTCTTTGCAGAGACGATGTTTTGGAAGCATATATAACACATCAACCAATATCCGGATGTATTACTGTACAATCGATTGGACGTGTGTGCTGTCGGACATACGAGTCACTCTCTATCCCTCACCCCTCTTCCACCCCTCTCACTCTCTCACGCCCATCTTTAAAGGGAGGCTAAAATATAAGGGAGGTGAGGGAAGGTGTTTCTGATTCTTCAATGACGTCTTCTCCCATTCTTTGCAGGGACGAGTTTTCCCCACAACCGAGGCGCAGACGTCAGGACTCCACGATGTCGACGGGGAGTGAGCGGAACAGCCTGCCCGACAAGTCTCTCATGGACGATCTGAGTGACGGACTGGAGGAAGGTGGGCCGGAATTCATTATCTGTTTCATTCTTTCTTCTCTGCCGTCTCCTCTGAGCCTTGTTGTGTGTATGTTTGTGTGTTAGGTTTGTATACTTGTTTTTTCCTTACTAAAATATCAATGTTTCTATTTATCTCACTTTCTTTGCATTAGTTTTTAGAATGGTTTAGATTAGTGGTACATCAGTTCTGCCTTGTTTTCCTTTCTCTCCCCTTCCTCACTCTTTCTCCCTGCTCTTTCTCTTTTCTCATTTTCCTTTTTTTCTCCTTCTTTCTTTTTCTTTCTCTCCTGCTCTCTCTTTCTCCTTCCTCACATCCTCTTTCTTTCTCCTTCCTCTCTGTTTCTTCTTCCTCTTTCCTTTCCCTCTCTCCTTTTTCTCTCTCCTCCTTCCTCTCTTTCCCCTCCCTCTCTCATAATTATTTAAAAACCTCATCCTTACAAAAAACATCTAATACCACAAAACAAAAAGTATATAAACATCAACATATCACATTTGCGTTACAGGGAAGGGTGTCGGGCAGCTGATATCCGAGGAGAAGCTGAATAAGGGCGACATTCCGTGGTCCACCTACAACTCCTACATCCAGAGTGCGGGAGGTTACATTGTGAGCACGCTGGTCATCTCGACTTTCCTCCTCAACGTCGGGTCCACAAGTTTCAGCTCCTGGTGGCTCTCCATGTGGCTCTCGGCAGGCAGTGGGGTGAGTGACTCTTAGGGCCACATTCACAGTTCACACATGATGGGTTAACAAGAGGGGGGTTAGGGGTGTAGGAAGGGAACGGATGGAATAAAGAAGTGGAGGTAAGTTGAAAGAAGAGGCAAAATGTGAATAAATGCATCTTTTTTTCTTTTTTTTTTTTACAACAAAGGAGACGGCTCAAGGGCAACAAAAAGAGTGTAGAAAAAAAAGCCCGCTACTCACCGCTCACACAACAGACAGAGTGGCCAATAGAGACTCCAATTTCGGGTGACGAACAAAACAGATCCATCTTTTCTATTTCTTCTTCCACCATATTCCTTTCTACTTTCATCCTCCAGTCTATCCTGCATACATAGAGGACGGATCTCCCAGTAATAAGGGCAACACTGCACTCACACACACTTGCCCTGAACTTGGTATTCACTATTATCACAACAATGTCACAGATTGGACGATGCGTATCCTTCTGCCCATCAGTGGAGTGGCTTTCAGATTACAAGGGACTTACACTCATACTGTCAAATATTTGGGGCTCTTGTTTCTCTTGTTATGAATGTTTATCAAGGCCAGAGAGTTAGCTATGTTGGGTTGTCATGGACTGGATGATATTTGTCCTTCTGTCCATCAGTGGAGTGGCTTTCAGATTACAAGGGACTTACACTCATACTGTCAAATATTTGGGGCTCTTGTTTCTCTTGTTATGAATGTTTATCAAGGCCAGAGAGTTAGCTATGTTGGGTTGTCATGGACTGGATGATATTTGTCCTTCTGTCCATCAGTGGAGTGGCTTTCAGATTACAAGGGACTTACACTCATACTGTCAAATATTTGGGGCTCTTGTTTCTCTTGTTATGAATGTTTATCAAGGCCAGAGAGTTAGCTATGTTGGATTGTCATGGACTGGATGATATTTGTCCGTTTGCCCATCAGTGGAGTGGCTTTCAGATTACAAGGGACTTACACTCGTATTAAATGTTTGTGGCTTTTCTTGCTCTTGTTACTAATGTTTATCAAGGCCAGAGAGTTGATTTTTTTCCCATTCACCATATGGAAGCCTTATGAAACTACCGCCAGGCTCAGGAAACTACTCACGGAGGCCTCGACAACATCTGATAGAGGCTTTCAAAACAGATGGATTAAGCCTTCCAAGAGTTCGATAAGACGGACCTTAAGATCTTTCACTTTGTACTCCTACTTCCTTACATGTGGTTCTAAGTTCACTCGTCAATGTCCAGCAAATGGAGTGTTTTGTATGGGACCTCCCTCTTGCGAGACCTGAATAACAGAATCGAGAGCCCAACCACGCTAACCGCCACTATTGCAAAGATCAGTAACGCTCGTCCTGTGTTTTGTCGAGAATGTGTTTCGCAGACGTCTGTGAATTTCGTCGTTTTGCCATCTTTGTCGCTGCAGAATGACGAGTCTTCAAAAAGCTCGTACGCAAGTCTCTTATGCTTGAGGCTGATTCTAGACGTCATCGTATCTAACACTTCCAGGGCGCTACAGTCACATGTCTCTGTATGCACTGTGTTACTCTCAATCTTCAGGTGGTTCTTATCAATCACCTTAGAGTAAAAAGCAAGACTTCCCTCCTCGTGCGCATAAAGATGATTTCCCGAGAACACCAAACTACCCCCTTCGTCGGACACACGTAGCCAGGTTAACGCATACTTCTCGATGTGGAAGAATTTGTTGTTTACGATCGCTATCTCGTTCGTTGTGTTGATGTTCAGGCTCTTCAGGGCTAGCCAGTTGATGGTGTTGCCTTGCAGAGTGAAGTGTTGCGTGTTGGAGTCCAGGGATAGGAAGCTCAGGTTACCGATGCAGTTGTTTTCGATCAGCGTTTCCTGGGAGTCTTGCATGAGGGCGCTGAGGACTAGGTTGATTGTGTTGTTCTGGAGCACGAGTCGGCGCACCTAGAGAGTAAAGGAAACATCAGATAGTTCAACAAAATACACTTAGATACAGAGGAATTTAAAAAGACTACAAGAGGCAAGTAGTGCAATGAACTTGTCGAACTCTTGAGCACCTAGAAAGGAAAGGAAACGTTGGATAGTTGTCAACAAAATACACTTAGATACAGAGGAATTTAAAAAGACCACAAGAGGAAAAGGGTGAGGTGACATTAAACTCTACATAACCAAATGCAATCCCACGTCACGACATATTAACAAACAAATTTTACACCAATGGAAGTTCTTACATATCTCGAAGACAGGTTGATCTCCCCAAGTATCGTAATCCTGCTGTTTGTGATGGCCAGGACCTCAGGCAGCCCATCCTCACTCGTCTGCAGTAGGAGATTGAGTTCCCCGTCCCAAATGATCTTATCCAGGAGAATGTGACTAAGCTTGTGTGCGTGAATGTTGAGGGAGTCTTGGAGGGGAGCGAAACCAGCGGAGGACAACTTTAGGACCCTGAAAAGACCCGTAAAGTTAATGTTAATGTTTTTTTACAGCGAGGGAGGCAAGGCAGCTCCAGGGAAAAAAAAAGAAAACAAACAAAAACAGTAACAAAAATCTCCCTAAATGCTGCTCTGGCCAAGAAAAAAAAAAAAAAAAAAAAAAAAAAAGTCAAAAGAGAGGTCAATGCCAGTTGGAGAAGTGTCTTGATAGCTACTCCCTCTCTGCTGAAGGTCTCATTAATTCTGTGACGGCATCTGATACTTACTGGAGTTGAGTTTCGTATTGCAGGAAAAAGTCGTAGGAGACGTGAAGCTCGTCAATATCGTGGAGGTGCAGTGTGTGGAGGTGCAGGAGGGAGGTGAGAGTCGGGCCGCTGAGGTGAACCGCGTGACATCCCCCGACCGTCAGTAGCATTGTGTCGTTGGGCAGTGTGGAGGACCTGTTGTTGTTGCCATTGCTGCTTATCCTGAGATCTTGGAGAATCATCGTCTGTGGAGGGAAATTCTTATATGTATCGCCGTCTCAGTTCGCATGTTTGAAAAGCCTTGATCATATAAGTTTCTGGGCTTTTCATGTGATCCCAGCGATAGTTTTACATGACCCTGAACCCTGAACTGGAAAATCACCCATGAAAACCCAGTTAATCTTCTCTGTGGCCTTAGATGGATAGAATATACACAAACACACAAACAAGAATACAAGAGACTGCAAGAGGGTAGGCGATCATACTGAAACATTAACTTGGTAGCCTTTTCTGTGCTGTGAGGCGTATGAGGTAGAGGGTGAAGGGAGAGAGAGGGGAACAAGTACCATCACATTCTTCTACTCACCATTATTAGACAGACAGGATTAATCTACAAAACACAAGGATATAAGGAGACTACAAGAGGCTAGGTGATCACCCTGAAACATTAACTTGGAGCCTTTTCTGTGCCGTGATTCGTATGAGATAGAGAACGAAGGGAGGGCGAGGAAGGGAGAGAGGGGGAGTCGGGAGCAAACACCATCATCACAATCTTATACTCACATCATTATTTGAAAGGCAGGCACATGTGATGGTAGTCTGCTCTCCGGTCAGGCCTTCTCCACAGAGCTCACTATCAGCTGCTTGGCATAGACTTCTTAAGACACACAGAACACCAAGCAGACCAGTGTAGAAAGCCTGAGACATCGTAAACTGTTTTGGCCACATTGTTTATTATGGGGAAGCCTGGGGAGGGTAAACTGTGGCAACCCAGATGTCACGCTGGATCAAGGGGTAAAAATGGGTATATAAGAGTTGGGTAAGGTATGACTCTTCCACCTCTTGTCATTTCCACTTATTTGCAGGTCTCTCTTTTCACTTTGCTTTTCTGCCCTTGCTCACTTATATTGCATGGATTGTTGCCTCATCTCACTGTATATCACAAAAAAACTCCATTACCCAATCACAAAACAATTATATGATGACTTCTTTTTGGTAAGCTCTTTTAGGGGTCACTTTTCATTTTGCTTTTCTGCATTGGCTCACTTATATTGCATGGATTGTTGCCTCATATCACTCACTCTACACCACAAAAATACTCCATTAACAAAACAAGACAAAATTATAAGACAACTCAGTACTGGTAAATCCTCCTTTTTAACACTTTTTCTTTTTGTTTCTCTGCCCTTGCTCACTTTTATTGCATGGATTGTTGCCTCATATCACTCATTGTATATCACAAAAACACTCCATTATCCAATCACAAAACAATTATATGATGACTTCTTTTTGGTAAGCTCTTTTAGGGGTCACTTTTCATTTTGCTTTTCTGCCCTGGCTCACTTATATTGCATGGATTGTTGCCTCATATCACTCACTTCACCACAAAAATACTCCATTAACAAAACAAAACAAAATTATAAGGCAACTCAGTACTGGTAAATCCTCCTTTTTAACACTTTTTCTTTTTGTTTCTCTGCCCTGGCTCACTTTTACTGTGTGGATTGATGCCTCATATCACTCACTTCACTACAAAAATACTCCATTAACAAAACAAAACAAAATTATAAGACAACTCAGTACTGGTAAATCCTCCTTTTTGATACTTTTTCTTTTTGTTTCTCTGCCCTGGCTCACTTTTACTGTGTGGATTGTTGCCTCATTTCACTGTTCACCACAAAAACACTCCATTATCCAATCACAAAACAATTATATGACGACTTCTTTTTAGTAAGCTCTTTTAGGGGTCACTTTTCATTTTGCTTTTCTGCCCTGGTTCACTGTTACTGCATGGATTGTTGCCTCATATCACTCACTGTGCACCACAAAAATACTCCATTAACAAAACAAAACAAAATTATAAGACAACTCAGTACTGGTAAATCCTCCTTTTTGATACTTTTTCTTTTTGTTTCTCTGCCCTGGTTCACTGTTACTGCATGGATTGTTGCCTCATATCACTCATTGTATATCACAAAAACACTCCATTACCCAATCACAAAACTATTATATGATGACTTCTTTTTGGTAAGCTCTTTTAGGGGTCACTTTTCATTTTGCTTTTCTGCCCTGGCTCACTTATATTGCATGGATTGTTGATATTGCATGGATTGTTGCCTCATATCACTCACTGTACACCACAAAAATACTCCATTAACAAAACAAGACAAAATTATAAGACAACTCAGTACTGGTAAATCCTTCTTTTTGATACTTTTTCTTTTTGTTTCTCTGCCCTGGTTCACTGTTACTGCATGGATTGTTGCCTCATTTCACTGTACACCACAAAACACTCCATTATCCAGTCACAAAACAATTATATGATGACTTCTTTTTGGTAAGCTCTTTTAGGGGTCACTTTTCATTTTGCTTTTCTGCCCTTGCTCACTTATATTGCATGGATTGTTGCCTCATATCACTCACTGTACACCACAAAACACTCCATTATCCAATCACAAAACTATTATATGACGACTTCTTTTGGGTAAGCTCTTTTAGGGGTCACTTTTCACTTTGCTCGTCCACGCTGGTTCACTAACACGTGATGTCGTTTCCAGCCCCTCATAAGACAACATATCATTCCACTATCAAAACAAAGCACTTCCTTGATGACTCAGTGCTGGTAAATGCTTTCTTTCACACCTTTTCTTCTGCTTCTCTGCTTTATTTCATTTATATTGTTGTCTTACTGTCATCTCCACCCACTCTGAAGTACACTAACAATGCATCAGCCTGTCATGAAGCACTCCCAGGATCTATGTCCGACACATCCTCTACACACACACAAACACACACACCAGCAGCAGTGAGGCGTGTGTATCCGGGTTGACCAGTTGTCCTTAGTGGTACAGCTGATAAGATAATGAGAGAGAGAGAGAGAGAGAGAGAGAGAGAGAGAGAGAGAGAGAGAGAGAGAGAGAGAGAGAGAGAGAGAGAGAGAGAGAGAGAGAGAGAGAATTATAGTAAGGAAGATAAGATTATGAACAAAATAAGCTTAAGTTGTATTAATTTTATAGTGGTAACATCTGTATACATTCTCTATCATAAAAAAATACATCTTCTAATTTCGGTTAATCCATTTTCCAATAACCTAACCAATTACTATACCAAGACACAAGTTCATTTACATTGCCCTCTTTGTCCTATATTAAAAGTCTCTAATCATATTTCAGAGGACAGTTCTATCTATCTGTTCTATCTTTATATCTATCTATCTATTTATTCTATGTATCTTCCTCTTGAAAAGCATTGAGGAAGGAGGGAGGACCATGTGGAGGCAGTACAAGGATAGGAAGGAGTAGAAGCACTTAGTTACCATGAGCCTAAAAGTCGATGATGTCACACACAGGAAGCCAGATAACAGGGGATGATGCTGGGCTCTGGGCACCAAGGAAGGAAAATGTGTGCTCTCGCTGATGACAGGGTGCTTATATGACCAGAGGGTTGCCACAGGGTTTGATAGGGCAGGTGTGTTGGAGATGAATGAAGTGCAATGGTTATACAGCTGGTCATGAAAGGGTTGCCACAGGGTCTGATAGGGTAGTCGTGTTGGAGCTAAATCGCCAGACACTTCCGTATTTCTCTTCTACTTTATATAATCTCTGTTTATTTGTAGATTATTCTCCTGATTTTTTACTTTCCCTCAATTTCAGAACACCACAATGACCAGACACTTGCACACTTCTCTTCTGACGGGACACTCATTTTTCTTTTCTACTTTTCATGATATTTACCCAGTTGCAGACTTCTAACATACAGCTGGTCATGAAGGGTTGCCACAGGGATTGATAGGGTAGTCGTGTTGAAGCTAAATGACTTGCAATGGTTATACAGCTGGTCATGAAAGGGTTGCCACAGGGATCCAAAGTGAGACTGGAGTTATCATTATCCTGGACCTGGAAACAGTGCTCAGCAGGGAAAGACTCCGATGGTTTGGACATGTAAAGAGAGCAGGGGAGGATACAGTGCTGGGAGTTTTGGTGCGATCAGAGGTAGAAGAAAGGAGACCAGTTGGTAGACCTAGGAAAATGTGGAGAAGGTGTATACAGGAAGACTTGGCATTGATGGGATTGGATGAGCATCGGGCAGACGACAGAGTAGAATGGAGGAGAGCCATAAAGCGTCCAATCGAGTGAAAATGGATGTTAAATGAAATGATGATGATGATGATGATGACAGGAATTATTATTATCCTTATATATTTTGTACAGTAAAGGAAGGAGGTCAAAGGGATGAAAGAAAACCAAAAATAATGCAGAAAATGCCTGCTAATCACCACCCCTATAAAAATGAGTATATAAGAGTAAGGTAAGATAGAAGTTGGGTAAGGTATGACTCTCCCACTTTTCTCTTCTACCACTTATCATTTCCACTTATTCGCGGGTCTCTCTTCTAATTTTCTCGGCAGGACGCTTCCACCTTTCTACTTTTCATGATTTCTGTTTATCTGTAGATGTTTCTCCTATTTTTTGTACTTTTTATCATCATTTCCTCTTCTCTTCTAATGTTTGCGGCTTCTCTATGATTTCAGAACACGACGGTAACGATAGGAAATGAGACTTACATCAGCGACAGTCTGGCGGACAACCCGGACCGCCCTTACTACCAGACGGTGTACGGAAGCTTCATCCTCGTCATCCTCGCCACCTCGCTCATCAGGGGATTTGCTTTCACTAAGGTAATGGTTGTGTGTGTGTGTGTGTGTGTATTTACCTAGTTGTTGTTGTTGTGGTTTTACAGGGCCTTGGCTTACGCTCGTGTGGTCCCGTCTCCGTATCTGTATTTGTCCTTTGCACACTCCTCGCTGATACTACATCCTCACTTAGTCTGTTCCAAACCTCTATATTTCTTTGTGTGTGTGTGTGTGTGTGTGTGTGTGTGTGTGGAGTGTAAGTGTCAAGGGTTTAGGTTGATAGGAAGTGTGAATCTTAAGTGTTATACATTTTACTAAGCTTTCTTCTTTTTTTTTACTTCACTTTTCTTAACTTTTCTCTTGTTTTTTTTTATCCCTCCTTTTTGGTTCTTTCTTTTATTAAACTATTTTCTATTTTTTTTTTAGCTACTACTACTACTACTACTACTACTGCTACAATTGACCTCTTTTGATTCTTTTTATGGCTTTTTATTTTATTATTGTGAGTTGTCTCCTTTGTTGTAAAAAAAAAAAAACTACTTCTACACTGCTACTACTACTACTACTACTACTGCTACTACTACTGTTACTACCACTACTACTATTCCTTGTGCTTGTTTCCAGACCACTCTCAGAGCCTCAAGCCGGATGCATGACCAAGTCTTCCTGAAGGTTTTCTACAGCCCCATGAGCTTCTTCGACACGACTCCTTCAGGAAGAATCATCAACATCTTCTCCCGTGACATGGACGAAGGTAAAGCTCCTCAGTGTAGTGTGTTAGAATATTGTGCAGTGCTCCTAGACGTCAGTGTTGATATGAGAAACAAATATTCAGATTGGGATTACTGGAGGATTAGTGAAATGTCATCCAATGTTCCTAGGCATCAGTGTTGGTATGATTACAGTATTGGAGGTAATCTTTTTGTCAGCATAACAAACAGATATTCAAAGTGGAAATACTGGAAGATTACTGAAATGTCATCCAGTGTTCCCAGTCAGTGTTGGAATGATTACAGTATTGGAGGTAATCTTTTTGTCTTAGCATAACAAACAGATATTCAAAGTGGAATTACTGGAAGATTACTGAAATGTCATCCAGTGTTCCCAGTCAGTGTTGGAATGATTACAGTATTGGAGGTAATCTTTTTGTCTTAGTATAACAAACAGATATTCAAAGTGGAATTACTGGAAGATTACTGAAATGTCATCCAGTGTTCCCAGTCAGTGTTGGAATGATTACAGTGCTGGAGGTAATCTTTTTGTCTTAACATAACAAACAGATATTCAAAGTGGAATTACTGGAAGATTACTAAAATGTCATCCAATGTTCCCAGTCAGTGTTGGAATGATTACAGTATTGGAGGTAATCTTTTTGTCTTAGCATAACAAACAAATATTCAGTGTGGAATTATTGGAGCGTTCTGTTCTTGGCACCACAACTGCAGGCTCATATGGCGCTGAATTATTAGAAAGTTACTAGAATATCATCCAATGCTTCTAGATGTCAGTGTTGCTTTGATCACAAGACTACAGGTAATCATCTTGTATTAATAGATAAACAAGTATTCAAAGTCAAGTTATTACAAGATTATTCAGGATTATTTTCACTATTGATTTGGTTTTTATTTTGAGGCAATGAGGCTTTTTGCATTTGCCGTAAGTTGTACATTCATGAAGACCTCAACTTGGAACAAAAGGGGTATTATTATGAAGGTCTGTAATCATAGCCTCATACAACAATGATTCGGTTTAAAAAAAAAAAGAAGAAAAGAGAATTAATACACCTCTGAACCTGACACGCATCCAAGCATTTTTATCGAAGCCTGTGTTGCTTGTGACGGTAACACACACACACACACACACACACACACAAACACCAACACTACACAGACCTCCACAATGTTCAGCCACGTATATCCTAACCCTTTCTTATCCAGCTGATGTTCCACCTTGTATGTATGTATGAAGACTTGTTATTAGAACCCTCACCCTCCGCCAGGCTGCATTTCTCTGCACTGAAGTCCCCGTGTGCATGGCTCCCCACGTCCCTGTCTTGCACCGCTGTGGTAGAGACATATTTGGTTTGTGCATATGAGATGGCGTACTTTATTTTGTGTGTGGTAGCCTGCCCTTCACTCTGCCATGATGCAAGATAAGGAGGGGGAAGTTGAGAGATCTGTTTCCTTATATTTTCTCTATTTCCATGTTTTGCCGCCCTGTACTTCGCCACAGTGCAAGAAAAGGAGTGGTATTGAAAGCTGTGTTTCGATATGTTTTCCCATTTCTCCATCTCCTTTTATTATCCTCCTTGCTCCATCTCCTTTTATTATCCTCCTTGCTGCATCTCCTTTTATTATCCTCATTGCTCCATCTCCTTTTATTATCCTCATTGCCCCATCTCTATATATTTTTCCATAGCGCCATCTATGTATATTTCTCTTCTGGCCTCTCGTTCTGTCTTCTACCGTTGGATCAGCATCTAGCGGGTCATTTTATTCCTGTTTTTGTTCCGGTTACTGTGTTTTTCCCTTAAGCTGCCATCGCCGTTGCTATATAAAAAAAAAGCTCCATGAACTTTCCCCATAGCTCCATCACCTTATATTTTCCCCAGGCAGTATCACAGACCCTTCAAAGTAGCCCATGCCAGCCCAGGCCCGGCATATCTAGACAGGCACGTGGGGCTGAGTGGTATGTAACTCCGAGGTGGGATTTATGAAGTGGCGCCGAGTGAAAGCTTTGTTTGGGCTTCTGCTTCACTTCTCTTTACATGATTAAGTTTTCCTTCAGCCTAGTTTCAGTTTTCAAGTTTTAGTTTATTTTTAGTCTTCAGTTCAGCAGTTTAGTTTTCCAGCTTGAGCAGTTTCATCCCCCCACACGGATTTTACTGCTATGAGGCGTGTGATATACCCCCAACTTAATGCACTGCTGCTTTCTTGGATAGCATCAGTTACCATAGTCACCGTACACTGCACTGAACCAGAAGCCCTGCCCCTCTTCCATAGCCACGGGGGCTGATTGGCTGGCTGGAAGGAGGATGGAGTTTGAGGTCAATGTTACTATGGAGGTGAGGGAGGGGGTGGAGCTTCTGGACCAGTGTAGTGTATGATGAGTGTATGTGTGTGTGTGTGTGTGTGCTGTTTAGTGAGTGGTTAGGGAACTCGGCAAAGTAACAGAGGGGCTCTTGTACATAAGTTTTGTAAAGGTGCAGCTGTTCCTGTCATGTTCATTACATGTTAGGTTCAGTGTACTCTCGAGCTGCAGCATCATTTTAATTACAGTTGATGTTCGAGTTCCTATGACTCTGGAGATGTTCATCCAGAACATGTTCCTCATAGCCAGTGCATTGCTCTTCGTGTGCCTGGTATTCCCACACTTTTTGCCTGTCCTGGTTGTCTTGGCAGTCATTATGATGTTCATCAGAAACATATTCAGGTAGGTTTGATAACAGTGCTCACCCATATTGATAAAGACACTTTTGTCATTCTACAAGAATAATTTGTTAAAATAGTCTAGGAGAGTCTAAAACTTAAATAATAATTCATTAAATCATTGCATGAAACATTTACAAGCTGTGAAGTATTTCTCACATAGGATCCCAAAGCCATCTTTTGCGTGGTTGTGGTGAGACTTGCTCCCTGGAGGCAGGGAAGGGTTCTGGATGAGGTGTTTCTCTTGGTAATGGACGTACCTCGTGTGGGTACTCACTGCACGGGCCACGCAAGAGTTATCTGTTTGTGTGTCAAGCTAATACTCCTTGAGGCTCCTAAGCTACTTACATCTCCGCTCTGCTTCTTTTCTGACAACAAAGTGTTTCAGAATTGCTATTATTTGTTAGAGTATTCCCAGAATGCTGGCAGCCTTGATTGCTCTAATGATTGCTTTTTACAGGTTTTACATTTTGCATGAACCTCCATAACTCAGGCTTAATAATCTCAGTTGCCTCATTATTTAACTAACTGTCCTTATGATATGTTGCCTATTAATTTCTCTCACTAACATTCTAATGAGGAGTGAGTATGTTTAACTGTTTTAATTAGATGAAGGTATAAAAAAAACTCACCTCCAGTGTTTCATTTTCATTTTGCATTTCAACCTGGAAAAAAATGAATTCACGATCACTTGAGAGTTTATCAATTTTCTAAACTTGACAAAGAAGCTTCACATGTGTTTTGTTATTCAGTTCAGCAAAGCCCATAAAGAGTGTAGATATTCTTCACTATGTTGACAAGACAGAGAGCAAGTAGGGGCATAATGAAATGGTCTCGTGTTCCTCGGTGCTGTCCAGGATTGGGATTCGCGACTTTAAGAGGCTGGAGAATGTGTCCAGGTCACCACTGTACAGCCACATCAGCACGACTGTCAATGGCCTGCCCAGCATCAATGCCTATGGAAAACAAGAGCTGTTCACCAAAAAGTAATTATCCTTTGACATTGATGCAGTTTATTTATGTAATGCCTTTTGGCCACTTCTATTTTCTGTTGTTGGGAGCAGCAAGTAGTGGGATTTTTTTATACACTGTTTTTGTCGCCCTTGATCCGGCTCTCGATGTAAAAAAAAAAAAAAAAAAAGGTTCAATACACATGTTTGTTCTGTATGGTAATGGAGTTTATGATCTGTTCTATGCAGTTGGGTCTTGATTTCTTCATTCATCACTTCAAAGTCATGTTGATTTCCACCTTTTTATTATTTTTTATTTTTTACAGCAAAGGAGTCAGTTCAAGGGGATAAAAAAGGAAACAAATATGAAAAAAAAGCCGCTAGTCACTGCTCCTAAAAAGAGTTAGAGGAGTGGTCGAAAGATAGGTCAGTTTCGTTAGGAGAGGTGTCCTGATACCCACCTTGCTGCAGTGTGTGAAAAGGCTGCCGTGAATGTTCCTTTATATCTTATCTCTCCTTGTTGCAGGTTCTCAGTCTTCTTTGATGAAAACAGTTGTGCCTTTTACCTCTTCAACTGTGCAATGCGATGGCTGGCGGTTAGGTTGGATCTCCTGGCGCGTAAGTTGACTCAGGCACACGTCACTACTGCGGTAATGTTCCTTCATGCATCACAAGGCGTCCTTCAGTTGTGAGGGATATGATTGATAGACAGTCCACAAAAGCAGGTCAACAAGGATATGATTGATAGACAGTCCACAAAAGCAGGTCAACAGTTACTATGAATTCTGAAACATTGAATTACATCGATTGATAGACAGTCCACAAAAGCAGGTCAACAGTTACTATGAATTCTGAAACATTGAATTACATCAAGAATATTTCACTTCTGAGGGATATGATTGATAGACAGTCCACAAAAGCAGGTCAACAGTTACTATGAATTCTGAAACATTGAATTACATCAGGAATATTTCACTTCTGAGGGATATGATTGATAGACAGTCCACGAATATTTCTCTTGTGAGGGATATGATTGATAGACAGTCCACAAAATCAGATCAACAAGTGCTATGAATTTTGAAGCATTGAATTACATCAGGAATATTTCACTTCTGAGGGATATGATTGATAGACAGTCCACAAAATCAAATCAACAAGTGCTATGAATTTTGAAACATTGAATTACATCAGGAATATTTCTCTTGTGAGGGATATGATTGATAGACAGTCCACAAAAGCAGGTCAACAGTTACTATGAATTCTGAAACATTGAATTACATCAGGAATATTTCACTTCTGAGGGATATGATTGATAGACAGTCCACAAAATCAGATCAACAAGTGCTATGAATTTTGAAACATTGAATTACATCAGGAATATTTCATGGAGTCAGTTTCCATTTGAAGATATGCAAGTAGTTTTTAGATTGTCGAGGAATTCCACAACATAAACATTCTCAGGGACAAGTTAAGTAAATTAACTTATACATACTATTTTTTTCAGTGTGTGTGACAACCTCCACCGCCATGCTTGCACTATTCCTGCGAGGGACTGTGGACGCCTCATTTGCTGGCCTGGCCTTGGCGTACGCGGCCCAGCTGAGCGGCATCTTTCAGTACACTGTGAGGCTCAGCACCGAGACGGAGGCAAGATTCACTTCAGTTCAGAGGCTTCACGACTGCTCAAAGGTACGGATTATTTTACCACTTCTGAAAACACTTCGGACTTCAGTTCTAAATTCGTCATTTAATACTGAAATGTGACACCAATAACTTCTTGTCAGGGGGAGGATTTAGTCCTGGCCGTGTGACTTGTGAATTAGGAAGGCCACCACTTTAATGCTGTTCCCTAAGAGACTGGCCCAGCGTGTTATTTTGGGGACTTTCTACATTGGGGTGGTCACTACACTTCTTCTGTTACCCTTTAGACTCCCCTTTTCAGCTCCTTGTCCTGGTAATGGGGAAGGAGATAACTCGATCACGATAATGGATGATATTTAATGTATCCCCAGGTCTTGGCCTCTGAAGCGCCGCCCATCATTGAGTCCAACCGCCCAGACGCCTCGTGGCCCAAACATGGACGCATCAGTTTCAAGAAGGTGCAGATGAAGTACCGCCACGACACGCCGCTGGTTCTCAAGGGCATCACTTTCCACATCGACTCCATGGAAAAAATTGGTTTGTGAATTACATATTTATTTATTTATTTATTTTTTACATCAAAGGTCACAGCTCAAGGGCAACAAAAAGAGTACAAAAAAAAGTCCGCTACTCGCCGCTCCCATAAAAGATAGAAGATTAGCCAAAAAAGAGGTCAATTTCGGGTGGAGAGGTATGCTTGACGCTTCCTATTTCTATCCTTTTGTTGATGTGTGTGGGATGTGATTAGCAGCTCATCTCTGGCACCATGATTGTCACCTATCTTGTTTTCCTTCCTCTCTTTCTCCTTATCCTCCTGTTTCTGTTGTTTTATTTCTGTATGCGGAATGTGGTTAGTATCCCTTTTGTGGTACCCTGATCTTACTCTCTCGCCTCCTTCTCTTTCTCCTTTCCTTTCTCCTTCTCCTTCTGACACATCCTCTCGCTGTTGTTTTATTACTGCCATTTCGGTTTCCTTCTCCTTTTCCTTCTTTCTTCCTTCTTTCCTTCTTCTTCTTTTTCTCTTTCTCCTTTCCTTCTGCTACTTCTCCTCTTTCTTCTTCTTCTTCTCCTTCTCCTTCTTCATCAACATCTTCTTTTTCTCCTTCTCCTTCTCCATCAACATCTACTTCACCTCTTTCTCCTTCTCCTTCTCCAACAATAGCTCCTCCTCCTTCTCCTCTTTACCCCTTCTCTAAATTTTAACTATGGATAAGCACCAGACAGGGCGACAAACTTAACATCACTTCAAACCAACATTTTAAGAGAGAAACACTACTGAAAGACCAAAGTTCATCATGTTTAGTTCTTGTTTACATTCTGCATTTATCCTTATTACCCTCGAGCTTCTTCCTCTACTGTTAAAAAGAAAAATGGACTAGTGTAGAAAGACCCTCAGTAACCCTTCTTCTTAAACGTTCACTAATAATATAAACATGATAAACTTGAGTATTAAAGTAACGTTCTTCTACTTCCTCTTTGTCATTACAGGCGTGGTTGGGAGAACAGGGTCCGGCAAGTCATCTCTGGGAACGGCTCTCTTCAGGCTGGTAGAACTCTCCGCCGGCTATATCCGCATTGACGGCATCGACATATCCACTGTGGGGCTTGAGGACCTCCGCTCTCGGCTCTCCATCATCCCCCAGGACCCGGTACTCTTTATTGGGACAGTCAGGTGAGTCTCTGTCCCTGAAGTGATTTGGTCAGGTTTTGTTAGATTAGATTATCATTTGTTTCACGTTTTTTTATTTATTTATTTATTTTTACAACAAAGGAGACGGTTCAAGGGCAACAAAAAGGGTGTAGAAAAAAAAAAGCCCGCTACTCACCGCTCCCACAACAGACGAAAGTAGAGTGACCAAAAGAGAGGTCAATTTGCCTAGTAATACATTTTTTTTTGTTGATTTACGGCCTCATTCTGATTATTATGTCAGGAAAATCTTTGTCACATTGTTTTTTGTTCTTAATTCATTGTTATATCTCGGCTCAAGTTTCCAAAATACCTCTTTATTTGGCGAATAGTCTTAGGACAACTACAAAATATACAAATCTCACCCCTTCACATTGTATTATCAGTTACAACTTTTAGTACTTAATGATGTATAATTAGCTTATCATGCACTACATTTATCTGCAGAATATTTTAAGGCAGTTGTAAGACATTTTCCTATCAATTCTAACAGTAACAATTCATCCATATTTTTTTATTTTTTTTATTTTTTATTTTTTTTACAGCAAAGGAGACAGTTCAAGGGCATAAAAAAAGGAAAACAATAATAAAAAAGCCCGCTACTTACTGCTCCTAAAAAGAGTACAGAGGAGTGGCCGAAAGAGAGGTCAATTTCGGGAGGAGACGTGTCCTGATATTTTCTCAAGACAGGTACAGCTTGTGAGTAACGATTCATCCACACTTTCTGAAACAGGTACAACTTGGACCCCTTTGAGAGCCACACTGATGAGGAGATCTGGCTGGCGCTGGAGCAGACCTACATGAAGGACCGCATCAGCACCCTGGAGCTGGGTCTGTCCTCGCCGGTGGTGGAGAACGGGGAAAACTTCTCTGTTGGGGAGCGCCAACTGCTGTGTATGGCCAGAGTCCTCCTCAGGAACTCAAAGGTAAGTTTTTTATTTTCTTTATTTCTTTCTTTTTTTCAGTAAAGGAAGCAGCTCAAGGGCAAAAAATAAAAAATAAAAACAATTCAGAAAAAACAACTAATCACTACTTCCATAAACAAGGACCTAAAAAAAAAAAAAAAACAACTAATCAGTACCCCCATAAAAAGGAAGCAGGTCAAGGGCAAAAAATAAAATAAAAAACAATTCAGAAAAAAAACCTAATCACTACCCTGATAAAAAAAAGAGTAAAGAAGAGTATCAACAAGAGAGGCCAAGTTCAGGAGAGGTGACTTGACAATATCTCATGTGTTGCTGATCGGCCCTCGAGAGCCTACAGTGACGTGCTGGCAATCAAGGGCCCATATTCTGTAACATTCCATGACACACACATGTAAGGTAAGGTAAGACTTTTGTACAGGTTGTTGTGGGGCTTCCATGGGTTTTATGAGCCAAGTGATGAAGGGGCTGTTACACTGGGCAAATTTTCCGTGGATCTTCAGTTGAATCACGATTTCCGCTGGCGTGGTTTTCATATTTCTGTGGTTTTCTGACACGTTCAGGATCTTCCAAAGCTACGGTAGATTTCACCAAAGGACGACGGTATTACTCACCATCATCATCATCAGCAATAACAAGAAACAAATGAGAACCACACTAGCGGAAATCGTGGTTTGACTGAAGATCCATGGAAAATTTGCCCAGTGTAATAACCTCTTAAGTTTGACAAGGCTTTTGCATCATTTGAACCTGATTAATCTCATTTGTGGCCTTTGTAAATAATTGTTGAGAGCCAAAAGTATCTGAGAATATGGACCCAGTTTGAGAAGACATTAGCTTGAGGTTAGGATGCCAAACTATTGCTGCTCCAAGTGAATCACGCGGCAATGTTCTCCCTTCAGATATTGTTCCTTGACGAGGCTACAGCAGCGATAGACACAGAGACCGACAACAAGATTCAGCAGACCTTGAAAAACGCATTTAAGCAGTGTACGATGATCACAATTGCGCATCGGTAGGTTGTCAGTTTTGTTTTGTGATGTGAAAATGCAGCATGAAGTAGATGTAGAATTTGAGGCAGCATACTAGTTCTGTTTGACTGATATAATGTCTCAGGCTACAATTTCCTCTTTGAAAATTAAAATCCATTGGTCAGTATTTCTCAGCCTCCCCACTAGAGCACCCCGGTAATAGGGCTTTCAGAATGTTTACTTGAATACAGTGGCTTACAGGAAACAGTTTTACACATTCCACACAGATGAATATTATGTTCTTGAAGACTGCTGCAGTAGTGAACTTTTTTATTTGTATTTTCCTCTCCAGACTGAACACGGTGATGTCGTGCTCAAGAATCATGGTGCTGGATGACGGGAAGGTGACAGAGTTTGACACGCCCAGAACTCTCCTCGCCAACCCTGACTCGATGTTCGCCAAGATGGTTGCCAAATCAGAAGCTTCCTTCATAACATAAACCTTGGCCGTGGAGGGAGATTACAGATTATATGCTGATAGATCCAAGTTTTTGTTGTTTTCTTCCCCTCCTTTGACGCTCATAGTGCTCCTCTAGAATGGGAGATATATAACAGAGACAGAGAATGGAAATGATGCAAGTAATCTAGACTGAAATGGGATGTGAAATGAATGAAGATGTTAACCTGTCCGCTGCGATTGGAACGACTTTGGCTTTCACTGGTAACCTGATAACATGGTCTTTCTCTGCCTCTGTGGTGGATAGTGGAGTGTCTCCCACGTGGTATTAGTATGCTGGATATCCCCTCCCAAGCTGCAGGACTTCACATGTTTCTTCACTGAATTGTAGAAAACACTGATCCATTCCTGTAGCTTGGTGATGTCTTCTGGTAGGAAATTCGCAGTCGACGGGTTAAAAGAAGAACGAGGAGAGGGAATGAATGGTATTGCTGCAAAGACAGGGTGGGGGACGAAGACGATAGTGGCTGTGAAAGATGACTGAGATTGTGGAGTGAAAAATGAGGAGAATGACAAAGTATGCTATTTATTGTATCATTCCTTTTTTTCCATTACAAGGGGTGATGATAATATGGCCTGACTTTCAATGGGTCATCTGTAGGGTCAAGCTCATGTTTCATCTACCCAACATTCATATGATTGTATGGGACAGCGATCGTATGGGTGGCAATTGTAGGACGGCTAATTGTTGGAATGAGGAGTGAAGGGATCTTGATTGTAGGGACAGCAATTGTATGGGTAGCGATTGTAGGAAGGCTGATTGTAGGAAGATTAGTTGTAGGGATTGTGATTGAAGAGGCAGCGATCGTATGGGTGCAGGAAGGCTGATTGTTGGAATGATGAGTGAAGGGATCTTGATTGTCAGGCTAGCGATTGTAGGGGGCCAGATTGTAGGGTTGCAGAGGGAAGGGGTCTTGATTGTAGGGGCCCCAATTGTAGAGACGGTGAGGCTTCTGCAACACCCCACAAAATATAACACCAAAATAGAGCATCATATTTTATTGGTGGGAACATCGTCTCCCTCCCTCCCTTCCTCCCTTCATGACGCCTAGATGCCAAAGCAGATGTACTTGAGGTGTGTGTACTCGTCAAGGCCGTGCTTGGAGCCCTCCTTGCCCAGGCCTGATGTCTTGACACCCCCGAACGGCGCCTCGCAAGTGGATATCATCGGCTCGTTCACGCCCACCATGCCCACCTCCAGCGCCTCAGCCACGCGCCACACCTGACTCACATCGTTGGAGTAGAAGTAACCTGTCGAGGGAAATTGATCATTCAGTCCACCCTCCATTTAACCACCGTTGCCGGATTGTCGTACTCAGCCGCTTATATTTCCCGACTTCCTACCCCAAAACTATCTTCTGGGCTCCAATAACGAAACTCATTTATAGTTAGCGTTAAAAGAGTTAGATCCTGATGTCTCTTGGCAATAGTTAGGCATCAGAAACCAGTAAATACTATGCTCTGAGTATGATAATCAGTCCACTTTCCATTTGACGCGAGATATGTACTGTACCAAAGAAATTTATGTTTTTGTGAGGTTATTGGCATTTTCCATGAGTAGTTTTATAAGCTTAGTGGTGGTTTGACAAGGCTTTTTTTTTTTTACAGCAGAGGAGTTAGCTCAAGGGCATGAAAAAAGGAAACAAATGTGAAAAAAAAGCCTGCTACTTAATTACACCATGAATGTGACAAATATCCGTGGGAACTTGATTAATCTCCTTCGTGGGTCTTTGGAAATACTTGTGAGAGCCAAAACTGCCCAAGAACATGAACTTAAGTCTTGCACCCACCTGCCAGTCCTCTGTCAGTCGTGTTGGCCAGCCTGATCACTTCCTCCTCAGTCTGGAACTTGATGATGGCAGCGACTGGGCCGAAGATCTCGTTAGTCGCCACGGGCATGTCCATGGTGACCCCTGTGAGCAGCGTGGGGGTGTAGAAGAGCCCGCCAGCTGTCAGGCCGCCTCGTACTGTCTTAGCTCCAGCCTTTACAGAGTCGTTTACCATCTTAACGAGCTGCGGCCGAATGAGAGAAGGTTATTCACTGCAAGGTTATTTACTGAAAGGTTATAATACACTACAATGCATTCAGAAGAGCTACAGAGGGAGAGGTGGAACGGAGGAGACCAACTGGAAGACCGAGGAGATGGCGTGTGGAGGAAGACATAGAAGGATGAACATTAGGGAGAAGAGTTGTGGAGGTGGAGGTAGAAGGGAGGAGACCATCTGGAAGACCGAAGAGACGGTGTGTGGAGGAAAACTGTAACCATACCCAAAGAAAAACAGGATATTTTCTGCTTCCAAACCCAAGGAAAGAGAGGTTATTTCCTGCCTTCATGCCCAAAGAAAAACAGCTCCTTCACTGCAACCATACCCAAAGAAAAAAAGGATATTCTCTGCTTCTAGACCCAAAGAAAGAGAGGCTATTTACTGCTTCCATACCCAAAGAAACCAAAGCTCCTTCGCTGCATCCATACCCAAAGAAAAACAGGGTATTCTCTGCTTCCAAACCCAAGGAAAGAAAGCCCATTCCCTCCACCATACCCGTGCCATATGACCCTGCAGTTGTGGCGCCAAGAACAGAATGCCCACTCCGCCATACCCAGAGTGTTGAGCCCATGGTCCGTCTTCTTTGTCGCCAAAAAAATCTATAAAACGTGTCCATTACTCACGCGATCGAACTGACGCTTGTTGATAATGGGCCCCTGGTTGATGCCCTTGTCCAGTCCACAGCCGGTCTTCAGCTCGGCGTCCATGGCGGCAGCGTAGCGAGACACAAACTCGTCGTGGATTGACTCATGCACGAAGATGCGGTTGGCCGTCACGCAGGTCTGTTAAAGGGTGCAGGACGTCACCATTTTAGACCAAGCGTGACATTAGGATATATTTACAGTTGTGTGTCTCTGTGTTAAATGAGTTACCTGGCCAGTGTTGCGGAACTTTGCGGCCATTAGACCCTCGACGGCACGTGTGAGTTCAGCCGAGGGGAAGACGATGAAGGGTGCGTCGCCTCCAAGTTCCAGGGACAGCTTCTTGATGGATGGGCCGCACCGGGAGTACAGCCACTGGGGGAGAGAGGGAGTGAGGTGCTGGCAGTGTGTCTCTACCCACGATTGATAACATTTCTTAGTATTACTGAATTCTTTATAAGGGAGCAGTGTGTTGAATTTTTATGATGTTATTCAAATGAGATCCATGCAGTGTCTCTCTACCTATGATCGAGGACTTATTTCTTAGCATTACTGAATTCTTTATAAGGGAGCAGTGTGTTGAATTTTTTTTATGGCTTTGTTTTGTTTTTGCCCCACTTCCTTGCCATAAAAAAAGCTTCATAGTACATTAGTTCATTATCCCAGAGTTGTATTTTTTTAGCATCTTTTACTGTACACTTTTTGAGGGAGTAGTTTGTTGGATTTTAAGGTTTTGTGTTGCTTTGCTTCCTTGCCATAAAAAAGCCTCATAGCACCTTCGTTCATTGTTCCAGAGTTGTATTTTTTTTAGCATCATCTAATGTACACTTTTTTGAGGGAGTACTGTGTTGAATTTTAAGGTTTTGTGTTGCTTCTCATCTACTTCCTTTGCCATAAAAAAAAGCATTATAGTACCACAGTTATTTGTTCCAGAGTTGTATTTTTTTTAGCATCATCTGCTGTACACTTTTTTGAGGGAGCAGTGTGTTGAATTTTAAGCTTTTGTGTTGCTTCTCATCTACTTCCTTTGCCATAAAAAAAGCAACATAGTACCACAGTTATTTGTTCCAGAGTTGTATTTTTTTTAGCATCATCTAATGTACACTTTTTGAGGGAGTAGTGTGTTGAATTTTAAGGTTTTGTGTTGCTTCTCATCTACTTCCTTTGCCATAAAAAAGCCTCACATTATCTTAGTTCATTGTTCCAGAGTTGTATTTCTTTGGCGTCTTCTACTGTACACTTTTTGAACGAGTAGTGTGTTGAAATTTAAGGTTTTGTGTTGCTTCTCATCTTCCTTTGCCATAAAAAAAAGCATCATAGTACCTCAGTTATTTGTTCCAGAGATGTATTTTATTTCTATATCTTTTACCAGTGTTTATAGCCATATTTTACTAATGTTCATATAGGGCTGCTGGTTATTAAGGGGTTATAATTTATGAGTACGACCACAATGAACCACAATGAAAAACAGAGAGCTCTCATGTCTTACTAAACAAAGCACACTACAACAACATGCCTAATAACCGTCTCATATCTTAGTAAAAAACACGCCTTATAGTCTCTGCCCTCACCTGGCCGACAGCAGTGGAGCCAGTGAAGGAGAGGGCCTGGACGCGAGGGGAGTCACACAGGGCCGCCCCGACCTCCTGCACCCTCTCCCTGGAACACGGCACCACGTTCACCGCCCCGGCTGGCACGCCCGCCCTCTCACACGCCTGCAGGTAAAGGTGAGATCTCATTAGTCGTTGCTGGAGTGGGTTTGGGCTTGTGGTAAATGTGTTGTGTTGCCCTGTTTCTGTGTCTTGTCTTATGTTATTTGGTTCATTAGAGTTTTGTATATACGGTAAACCATCGATATAATGGATTAATTGGGGGGCGTTTAGTCCGTTAATTTTTAAAATTTAATGTTTTTACTAAGGTACACATCACCTGTGAGAAAATGGTGATCCTCTGATAATATCTTAGAACATGGCAGACGCTCCCCTTAAAGCCGAAAATCCGTTATAAGAATAAGAGAGAGCATTCATTACTTTAGCATTACTATGAAATGTGTAACAATAAAAATAAATAAAAAGCAGGAGTATGAAAAGTAAAAATAAGACATAAACAATTCCTTCAAGGGGTTGACTCTTAGTATTGTACCTTGACAGGGAAGTGTGAGAAAGGAGAGCATTCACTACCTTGGCACTACAATGAACAATTAAAAGAAACAGTGACAGCAAAGTAAAAATAAAAAAATAAAAAATTCCTTAAGGGTGTTGACTCCTATAGTATCCAGCAAAAAGGGGACAATGTTTAAGGGAAGACGAAGAGGAAGGTGGTGAGGGAGATATATGGTATGGCCGTTAGTATTGTTTCTTTGGGCAGGGACGAGTGACCAAGGAGACCAAGAGCGAGCGTCCGTCTGTTAAATTACCTTAGCAAAGAGCAGGGCGGTGAGTGGCGTGTCCTCAGCCGGCTTGACGACACAGGTGCAGCCGGCAGCGAGGGCAGCGGCAACCTTGCGTCCAATCATACCGATGGGAAAGTTCCACTGCAAGAAAGGAAGAAGTGAGGTGAGCAACTTGTGAATGTCTGTTTTTCTCTGATCTATTTACTACGTACTTGCTTTTTTTTATTACGTATTACTTATTATGCATTGTTGATTCCCTATTTAGTCTAAGTTAAGGGGTACTGGCAGGGAAAGAGAGAGAAAGAAAGTAGATCATCGAGAGTGGAAAACAAGAAGCAACAGGAAAGGATGTCAGATAGAAAATAGCTGTTAAATGGTGATAAACAGGTTAGAGAGAGAGAGAGAGAGAGAGAGAGAGAGAGAGAGAGAGAGAGAGAGAGAGAGCTGTCGCTGAGTAAGAAAAGTATTATCGAAAGAAGCGTAACGGGAAAGGATGACAGGAAGAAGATGGCTGTCAAACGGTGATGCTAAGTTGTAAAGGGAAGAGGAAGAGAAAGATCAGAAGCGATAGAAGAGATAAAGATGGAGAGAAGAGAATAGATAGGGAGAAGAGATAGAAAAGATAGAATAGAAGATCGAGAATAGAAGACAGAGAGGGAAGAGAGAAGATAAGAGACAGACGTTATTGTGCGGTTATAAAAGCAAGTCTGATAAGCGATCTAGTGACCCTTGTCCCCTACCCGTGACACTGTGGGAAAAGTTTGCTCAGAATGAAACACCTGGAGAAGATTCCGAGAAGATTGTTGAGTTAAGTGATTTTAATGCTGTTTGTCTGTTCTTAATAACTCGTTAAATTCATTCCCCGTTAAAATCTTCGTTGTGCATTCAAACTCTACTCTGGACGAAATTTTGTATGCTAGCTACTTTGCCTATGTCTGAGTGCTTTTCGTATTCGTGGCGTAGATAAAGCCTTGCCAAGTTATCACAAGGCTCAGAAAACTACCATGGATATACACATACACACCACCACAACCTCTACGATAAGGAAATAAATCGGGTTTTAATGAATGTTTTTAGGTTCATGATACAGAGGAAGAGCCAAACTACCACCAGGGTTATAAAACTACCCCTGGAAATGCACAAAACTCCTACGAAAGTCTAATATACGTGAGCTATTTATTGTTATATTTTTTTTTACAGCATAGGAGACAGTTCAAAGGCATAAAAAAGAAAAGAATATAATGAAAATAATAAAAAAAAGCCCGCTACTTACTGCTCCTAAAGAGATAGAAGAGAAAGGAGAAGAAAGAGGTTAGGAAGAGAGACAAAGGGCGCCGAAATGTTAACTTACCGAGAAGGGGAAGAAAGAGGATGGGAAGAGAGATAGAGGGCGCCGAAATGTTAACTTACCGAGAAGGGGAAGAAAGAGGATGGGAAGAGGAACAGAGGGCGCCGAAATGTTAACTTACCGAGAAGGGGAAGAAAGAGGATGGGAAGAGGAACAGAGGGCGCCGAAATGTTAACTTACCGAGAAGGGGAAGAAAGAGGATGGGAAGAGAGACAGAGGGCGCCGAAATGTTAACTTACCGAGAAGGGGAAGAAAGAGGGTGGGAAGAGGGAACAGAGGGCGCCGAAATGCCAACTTACCGAGAAGGGGAAGAAAGAGGATGGGAAGAGAGACAGAGGGCGCCGAAATGTTAACTTACTGGTGTTATGAGCGCGGCCACTCCCACGGGCTGCCTTATGGTGATCATCCGCTTGGAGGAGACGGGACTGGGAATGGTTTCGCCGTACTGCCTCCGCGACTCTTCTGCGAACCACTCGAAGAAGGACGCCGCGAACCCAACCTCCCCGGCAGCCTCCGCGAACGGCTTGCCCTGCGGAGGAGAGCGAGGGGATAGAGAAAAGGTAGAAAGAAGAGAAATTGTGGAGAAGAGAAATAAGAGAGTGGATAGACATAGAAAGAGGAGATAAGAGAAAAGACTGAACAGAAGATCGAAAATAGAAAAGGGAAGGAAAGGAACGAGAAGGACGGAAAGGAGAGGAAGGGAAGAAGAAAAGAGAAGGGAAGGAAAGAAAGGAAGGGAGAGGACATATAGAAGAGATAGAAGATAGAGATGGAAGAGGTAGAGGGATAGAAGGGATAGAAGAGGAGACACATAGGACCCCCCCCCCCCCCACACACACACGCACACACATACGTCAAAGTGTTTAGCATATCCCCTGTGGTTTTCATTTTTCACGACACGACTTTTTTTCCCCTCCCTGTACACACCAATTTAACCCTCCATCACTACTTCCTCCCTGCAGCTTCCGTACTTGCATTCTCCCTGCTGATGGACACGACTTTTTTTCCCTCATGTACACACCAACCCTCCATCACTGCTTCCCCCCTGCAGCTTCCGTACTTACATTCTCCCTGCTGAGGATGGTGGCGATGTACTCCTTGTCCTGCAGTAGGCAATCCCGCACCTTCAGTAGGATTGCGGCGCGCTCCTTCACCTCCCGCCGCCTCCATGCCTCGAACGCCGCCGCCGCCGCCTCTGTCGCAACACATTAATATTTCAATTCAATTCAATTCACATTAGGTCAGATGCAGCGTTGCCAAATTGTCGTACTCCGAACATTGTATTTATTGTTTTTTTAGGCGCCAAGACTGTCGTAACCACACAAACAACGATAGAAAATTAAAGTCATCGTTGAAACTCCTAAATACTGATGGTTTTCGTTTTTTTTTTCTGTAGTTATCAACCAGAATCTACGAAAATGCAATGCGCTGAGTACGATAATTTGGCATCGCTGGTCACACGTGTAGGGTCAGACTGGTTCTTCCTCCTCGCCTCTACACCTGACTTGAGGGACATTAACTTAAGGTCACTCACCCCTACAAGGAATCATATTACACCATAGCATCGTTCTCCCTCCCTTCCCTCTTACCGATAGCGGCGTTGACATCCTCCACGGTACAGTCCGCTACCTTCGCTATCTCGTCCCCTGTGGCTGGGTCCATGACGGGGAAGGTGCCGCCCCGCCCCATCACCCACTTGCCACCCACCCACGCCCGTGTCACCAACTGCTGGCTCATGGCGTTTGTTGTCTTGGTGACGGACGATTCGTGGTGACTGCTCTTGGGCGAAGGTCACTCGGTTGGTCGGGTTGGTTGGGTGGTTTGTCTTCGTTTTCCTTCTTTCCCGGTGGTGTCCTTGGTGGAGTAGAGATAAATAGCCTTGTTAGGTTTTGACGTATGAGTTTATAAGCGTGTCCTTGCCCTTGGCCTTACGAGTATATAAGCGTGTCCTTGCCCTTGGTCTTACGAGTATATAAGCGTGTCCTTGCCCTTGGTCTTACGAGTATATAAGCGTGTCCTTGCCCTTGGTCTTACGAGTATATAAGCGTGTCCCTGCCCTTGGCCTTACGGGTATACAAGCATGTCCCTTCCCATGACTCTACATAGGGTACCAGTGCAATCGTGTGCCGTACTCAGCTAACGGTTAGGCTAATAGGTGACTCAGACTTGGACCCTTCGTTGCGTAATGGTGTGAAGGCTGCAGAAACGTGTGTGTGTGTGTGTGTGTGTGTGTGTGTATTTAAACCATCACGGCTTATCCTTACATTAATAAAGATAACAAGAATACGAATAAGGGAGCGGAGAAAAGAAACAAAAAGAAGACGGAAAGGAAAATTTGATAATGATGATGCTGTTGATAATAATAATAAAAAATAAATAAAAAAGGAAAGGAAGACGAGAAAAAAAGTAAGAATCGCGTATTTTAAGAATCACCTAATTAATTCCTCACCTGGCTGCCTCTCCTACCTGCCCACCTTCCCCCTTCCCCACACCTTCCAGTTCACATACCTTACCCCACCTACCCACCTGTTAACCCTACCTACCTACCTATGCCAATCCACTTATCTACCTCACCTATTCCATGGCTAACATCTTACCTACCTGTTATTACCTGTACCCATTATCACCTGTACTCACAAGTTTACCTGTTTATCTTCTTATTGACCTTTGTTGTTGTTGTTGTTGTTGTTTTATCCTTTTTTCTTACTTCAGTCATTCCTTTTCTATCTTTCTTTCTATCTTCTGTCTCCTTTCTTTCTCCCTTTTTATCTTTCTTCCTTCCTTCCTTTCCCATCTCATTCCTCATTACTACTACTACTACTACTACTACTACTCTACGTATACTACTACTACTTTTACACACACACACACACACACACACACACACACACACACCAAACTTACCAAAACGAGGGAGCGAGTGAGTGAGTGACCGAGAGAGGGAAGGAGGGACAGGCCGGGGTCGTTTGGTCTTAGTTGTTATGAGACACCGTGGCTTACAGACCTCACCAATGCCCGGGGACTGACTGACTGATTCACGGGGCACACAGAGAGGGCAGTCCACTCGCTTAGACCGCCCCTTGCCCTGCCCTCCTCCCCTCTCCTCTCCCATCCTCGCCTCTTCATCTCCAGTCCATTATCTCAGGTCTCGTCACTATCTGGGCGAAGCAAGTCACGGTGAAGGTGTCTCAAGGTTTTGCCGCTGTTCACTAACATGCCTATAGCTGGTTATGTAAAGGATGGGTGTCTCGTGTGTTCCGTGTCTCTCGTGTTGTGTAAGGTGTGTGTGTGTGGATGAGGGGATTAAGGGAGTGAGTTAAGGTGATTGTAACTTGTATTGTGTTAGCTGTTTGGATGAGGGGATAAGACAAGAAGTTAGAGTGATTTATCTTGTTGTTGTGTGTGTGTGTGTGTGTGTGTGAAGGAAAGGCTTAGTTAGTCAGGGTGCTTGAATTTAATATGTTTTGTTTGTATTTGTATTTGTGTTTCGTGTTGTGTTAGCGGTTTGAATGAGGGAATAAAGGAAAAAGTTGAAGTGCTTGTAACTCGTATCTCGTATCATGTTTGGTGTGTGTGTGGCAGAGGTTGAGTTCAAGGAAGATTGGCAAAAAATACTTAATAATGAGGTACTGAATGAGTGCATGAATGGAATA
>NC_066525.1:3000000-3015000 GCF_024679095.1 Eriocheir sinensis
TTATTATTATTATTATTATTATTATTATTATTATTATTATTATTATTATTATTATTATTATTATTATTATTATTATTATTATAGACTGACAAGAGAGAGAGAGAGAGAGAGAGAGAGAGAGAGAGAGAGAGAGAGAGAGAGAGAGAGAGAGAGAGAGAGAGAGAGAGAGAGAGAGAGAGAGAGAGAGAGAGAGAGAGAGAGAGAGAGAGAGAGAGACGGAGACGGATACAGAGACAGAGACAGAGAGGGTGGGGGGGGGGGGGGTGGAACACTAAGAATATGGACAAACATCTTGGAGGGAACAAAGTGGAGAGGCGAGAGAGAAGAGTTATGAAGTTTACAGTGAGGCGCCGAGACGAGGAGGAGGAGGAGGAGGAGGAGGAAGAAGGGACGGGAAGCTGCATTAATGACGGAGGAAGAAGAGGAGGAGGAGGAGGAGGAGGACGACGCAGAATGTAGGAAGTTAAGGAAGAAGGAAGAGAAGGAGGAGGAGGAGGAGGAGGAGGATTATGACTAGAGAGAGAGAGAGAGAGAGAGAGAGAGAGAGAGAGAGAGAGAGAGAGAGAGAGAGAGAGAGAGAGAGAGAGAGAGAGAGATGCGTAGAACAGGCCAATCCCCAAATTATAACTTACTTTTTCTTTTCTCTCTAGTTTATGTTCAGCCAAAACCTCCCTCGCTCTCTCTCTCTCCCTCTTTACCCTCTCCCTCACTCTCTCCCTCACAATCTCCTCTCCCCGTCCTCCTCTACCTGTCTCCTTTAACTCTATCCCCTCAATGCACAGTTTCAAGCATTCACTGACCCTAGGAACTGTTTACGTGAGAAGGAGGAGGAGGAGGAGGAGGAGGAGGGAGGGTAATGAATGAGCACTCACACTCAGGTAAGCTAAGACAGACAAGGGTGAGGCTGAGACGTGGGTGAGTTCAGAGTTGTGGAAGACGGGGTTGTGTTGTGAGGATCTTGCGTGGGTGAAAGAGAGGTGTGCTGACGGAATGGATAGAAGGAAGAGGAGGAAAAGACGAGAATCGTACACAATATAGAGAAAAAGAAGGCGAAGGAGAAGGAGGAGGAAGGAGGAGGAACAGTGACTAGAAACAGAAAACAAGCAAATCGAGGAAATATTGAAAGACTGAACCGTTTGAGCATCCAAAGAGATATAGAGAAGGAGACGAAGGGGAAGGAATACATAGGAATACATAGGAAGAACAAGGAAATATTAAAAGACTGAACCGTTCTGAGCATCCAAAGAGATATAGAGAAGGAAGAAGGAGAAGGAATACATAGAAATACATAGGAAGAACAAGGAAATATTAAAAGACTGAACCGTTCTGAGCATCCAAAGAGATATAGAGAAGGAAGAAGGAGAAGGAATACATAGAAATACATAGGAAGAACAAGGAAATATTAAAAGACTGAACCGTTCTGAGCATCCAAAGAGATATAGAGAAGGAGACGAAGGAGAAGGAAGGGGAGAAGGAGGAGGAGGAGGAGGAGGAGGATCATTTACCAGAAACAGAAAACAAACAATACAATGAAATATTAAAAGACTGAAGGATGAAGAAGAAAGGAAAAGAAATGCAAATGTGGTCAAAGGAGAGAGAGGGAGATTCATCCTTACACACGTGTTTGTGACAGGTATTTGGTGACGTCCATGAAAAAAAAAAAAGAAGAGGGTGAATTAGCTAGCAGTTCACGGTGAAGACAAACACAAAGAAAACAAAAACAAAACAAAAATAAAATCGAAAGAAAAAAAAGATAAAGATAAAAAACAGCAAGAGAAACAAACAAACACGAAAACGAAATCTGGCCTCAACAAACAACAACAAACAAACAAACAAATAACAAACAAACGAACTAACAGACACACAAACTCCTAGTGACTGAAAAAAAGGAAAAAAAAATGTGTGTGTGTGTGTGTGTGTGTGTGTGTGTGTGTGTGTGTGTGTGTGTGTGTGTGTGTGTGTGTGTACGTATCGAGCTGTGTCTGTCTGTAAAGGAATATTAAAACCTTTTTTTTTTTTGTTCTTACGCTGAAAAGAGAGAAAAAAAATAATACAGGAAGGGAAGGGGACGTGTCGAGAGAGAGAGAGAGAGAGAGAGAGAGAGAGAGAGAGAGAGAGAGAGAGAGAGAGAGAGAGAGAGAGAGAGAGAGAGAGAGAGAGAGAGAGAGAGAGAGAGAGAGAGAGAGAGAGAGAGAGAGAGAGAGAGAGAGCGGGGGGGGTAGAGGCTTTGAAAATGGACAGAAGGGAGAGGAAAGAACGGAGGAAGAGGAAGAAAAGGAGAGAATAATACACAAAAGAAAGAGGAAGTGAGGAGGAGGAGGAGGAAGAGGAGGAGTAGGAGGAGGAGGAGGAGGAGGATATTCTTTGAAGGAAGGAGGAGAAGACTTGGGGGTAGGGGTAGAGAGAGAGAGAGAGAGAGAGAGAGAGAGAGAGAGAGAGAGAGAGAGAGAGAGAGAGAGAGAGAGAGAGAGAGAGAGAGAGAGAGAGAGAGAGAGAGAGAGAGAGAGAGAGAGAGAGAGAGAGGAGTGGGAGGCAGAGGGAGGGTGATGACGCAAAAGAGAGTGTGGGAAGAGGAGGAGGAGGAGGAGGAGGAGGATAAGGGTATGGTGATGTTATATTTGGTAGTGAGGGAGGAGGAGGAAGAGGAGGAGGAGGAGGAGGAGGAGTAAGAAGAAGAGGAAGAGGAGGAGGGTGATGAAGAGGAGAGAGAGAGAAGAGTGAACAAGTGTCGTGGTGGTAGTAATATTAGAAGGAGGAGGCGGTGATGGAGGAGGAGGAGAGATCAGAAGAAGAAGAAGAAGAAGAGGAGGAGGAGGAGGCAGAGGGAAGGAGGGGCGTAGGCAAGAGTCCGGGGCACGCCTCAGAATACCACTGCCACGCATTCATCCCTCTAAAGGCAGCAGACGCAACAGGTAACACTCTTGGGTGATTCTTTGACGAGACTTTGGTAGAGGTTAAGGCGTGGTAGTATGTCCATGGGTAGTGTTATGAGCCCAGTGGTAGTTTGACAAGGCTTTGGTAGAGGTTGTTGTGTTAGTGTTTCCATGGGTAGTGTTATGAGCCCAGTGGTAGTTTGACAAGACTACGGTAGAGGTTGAGGCGTGGCAGTATGTCCATGGTTAGTGTTATGAGCCCAGTGGTAGTTTGACAAGGCTTTGGTAGAGGTTGTTGTGTTAGTATTTCCATGGGTAGTGTTACAAGCCCAGTGGTAGTTTGACAAGGCTTTGGTAGAGGTTGTTGTGTTAGTGTTTCCATTGGTAGTGTTATGAGCCCAGTGGTAGTTTGATAAGGGTTTGGTAGAGGTTGAGGCGTGGCAGTATGTCCATGGGTAGTGTTATGAACCCAGTGGTAGTTTGACAAGGCTACGGTAGAGGTTGTTGTGTTAGTATTTCCATTGATAGTGTTACAAGCCCAGTGGTAGTTTGACAAGGCTTTGGTTTCCATGGGTAGTGTTTTGAGCCCAGTGATAGTTTGACAAGGCTACAGTAGAGGTTGTTGTGTTAGTATTTCCATTGATAGTGTTATGAGCCCAGTGAGTGTTTGACAAGGCTTCTGCTGCACCAGGAACGTGAAAAACACTCATGAAAACCGATTTGTCTCCGTTTTGGCCTTAGGAAAAAGTTATTGTGGCATGCAAGTGTTGTCCGAGTGACCGTTGTAATACAGTGTTCTATATAGTGAGTGGTGGGGTGTTGCAAGGGGCTGTGCTAGGCCCTTATGTTGCTGTGGTGTTGCTGTTGTACTGTGTTTCTTTAGCGGTGTGTTGTGTGTGTGGTTTGTGTTGCCAAGTTAGGTTCTGTGTTTACAAGCTGATATTTGTGTTTCCAAGGTGTGTTTCGTGTTTCTTAAGGACATGTTTTGTGTTGCCAAGCTGTTATTTGTGTTTTCAAGGTGTGTTTCGTGTTTCTTAAGGACTTGTTTTGTGTTGCCAAGCAGCTATTTGTGTTTTCAATGTGTGTTTCGTGTTTCTTAGGACATGTTTTGTGTTGCGTCTCCTTATTTGTGTTTTTAAGGTGTGTTTCGTGTTTCTCAGGGCTTCTTTTGTGTTGCCAAGCTGTGAATTGTGTTGGTGAGAGCTTGTGTTGCGTTTTCAATTCGTGTTTTTTGTGTTTCCAAGCTTTGTTGTGTGTTTTTCAAGGCGTTGTGTTGTTATGTCGTATCGAGTGTTGCGTCTCCTCAGCCACCTCGTAAAAGATAAGCTTCCTCGTTGTGTTAATTGCATAAAGATAGCTATTGTAGTCTTATCAATGCGTACTAAATGGCAAGTTTTCTGTAAGTGCGTACTAAATGGCTAGTCTTTCTCAAAATGCGTGCTAAATGGCTAGTCTTCTGAATGCGTACTAAATAGCTAGTCTTCTAAATGGATACTAAATGGCTAGTCTTCTTTAAATGCGTGCTAAATGGTTAGTCTTCTTTAAATGCGTGCTAAATGGCTAGTCTTCTTTAAATGCGTGCTAAATGGCTAGTCTTCTTTAAATGCGTGCTAAATGGCTAGTCTTCTTCTAAATGCGTAGTAAATAGCTTCTTTGATACCTGCTCTGCCTGCGTGTGTATTTCTCTCTCTCTCTCTCTCTCTCTCTCTCATCTCATTCTATCTATCTATCTATCATCTATCATTCATCTATCTATCTATCTATCTATCTATCTATCTATCTATCTATCTGTCTGTCTATATCTTTATCTATCTATCTATCTACCTGTCTATATCTTCATCAATCTATCTATCTATCTATCTATCTATCTATCTATCTACCTGTCTATATCTTCATCAATCAATCTATCTATCTATCTATCTATCTATCTGTCTATATCTTCATCTATCTATCTACCTATCTATCTATCTGTCTATATCTTTATCTATCTATCTATATATCTTCCTGTTATCTATCTTCCCTTCCTCAATATGGCGTAGAGATGAGAGTTAAAAATAGCACGAACCAGAACGCGGAGGCAAGCAAGTCAGGGTCACCGGCTGATAGGTGTGTGTGTGTGTGTGTGTGTGTGTGTGTGTGTGTGTGTGAGTGTGTCCTTTACTTATCAGGGTACGAGTTGCAGATGGCTTGATTTAATACACACACACACACACACACACACACACACACACACACACACACACACACACACACACATACACACACACGCACACACACAATATACAAGTTTTCATGCACGTTTATTTTTATTTTTTATTGACGTCATTGTTGAGAGAGAGAGAGAGAGAGAGAGAGAGAGAGAGAGAGAGAGAGAGAGAGAAGAGAGAGAAGAGAGAAACGTAACTATTATTAAAACATTAGAGAGAAGAGAACGTAAGAGAGAAAGAGAACTTAAAGATCACCACTATACATCTCCTCCTCCTCCTCCTCCTCCTACTACTACTACTACTACTACTACTACTACTACTACTACTACTACTACTACTACTACTACTACTCCACCTCTTCTACCTCCACCTACAGAGAGAGATGAAGCTCCTTACGCTGGACGTGTGGGCTGACATCGCCTTCTACGGGGGGGTCAGCGCTGCCCTCTCCTCCGCCTTCTCCCTCGCTGGTCTCCTTCCATGCCTCGCCCTTTTCATCTCTCTCTGGGCCGTCTGCATCGCCACCTGTCTCGTTCGGGCTTCTCTACAGGTAAGGTTTGTTGTGTTTGTGAAGGCTGGTGGTTAGTTTGGTTAGGTTAGTTTAGTTGATTGGTTAGATAAGAAAGTTGGTGAGTTGGTCTGCGTTGCTGTTTGTGGTCTTAAGTTCGTCTCTATAGGTAAGGCTTGTTGGGTGTTGGGTTAATGAAGGTTGGAGGTAAGGTAAGGTTGGGTTAAATAGATAGACAGTTTGGTTAGTTAAGTTAGAGTTAGTTAGATAGATAGATAGATAGTTAGTTGGTTAATATATCAGTATGTGTGTTTATCTATTAGTTCAGTTAGTGTTCCTTTCTGTTGCTAGTTAGTTAGTTAGAAACGTTAGTTAGTTAGAAACGTTAGTTAGTTAGTTAGTTAGTTTGGTTATTTACGAAGGGGCTTTGTTATAAATTTGAAGGGTAGGGGAGAAGGGCAGGGGTAAGCACACACACACACACACACACACACACACACACACACACACACACACACACACACGTAAGCTGTCTGTTTCTATTCAAAATTTGTGCTAGTTAGTTTAGTTAGTTAGAAAAGTTAGTTTAGTTAGAAAGGTTAGTTACGAAGGGGCTTTTTTATAAATTTGAAGGGTATAGGTGAAGGGCAGGGGTAAACACACACACACACACACACACACACACACACACACACACACACACACACACGTAAGCTGCCTGTCTCTCTTCAAGGCTCGCGTTCATCCTTTTTTTTATTTGTTTACTTAAGTTCAAGGTGGCTGTTATTATTGTTTGTTTTCTCTGCTCATTTTTTTTTTCATTCATTCTACTAATCTATATCTATTCAGCTTCTATTCATCCAGTCTATTCAATTATATCTATTCAGTTTCTATTCATTCATTCTATTCATTCGTTTCTACTCACTTTCTATCTTCTATTCAGTCTTCATGCTTGTACGGTAAATTGGAGCGTCTTGGCTATACAGGCAGCGCCACGCGTGGTCATTCGGTGAACTGTCAAACCAGTACTTTCCATAGAATTCAAGTTATGTACTAGAGTGCGTCTGAGGCTGCCTCCAGGATATACGACCTTGGTGCCGCCACCGCTCCAAGCCAACGACTGCACACACTTCACTCCTACCCAATTTCCTGACACTACTGTTACGAATGTGCTGTATGTGAATGAACGCCGCCCGCCTGCCCGTGGATGGTGTGTGGTAGGGGGGTGGCGTAACACTACTGTTTGACATGGAGAAAACCTGAAATCGGGTAGGAGTGAAGTGTCTGCAATCATCGGCTTGGATCGATGGCGGGCGTGTATCTCGGAGACAGCCTCAGACCTCCTATCTACTATCTCTGCCTGTGTTTAGAAGGTGAGGGTTAGTTTAATATTCCTTTCCCTCTGTTCGGTTCCTCCCCGCAGGTGTCGGTCGCTGGCAAGGCTGTGCTCATCACCGGCTGCGACACTGGCTTTGGCTTCGCCCTCGCCCAGCACCTCGACGCCTTGGTAAGTGGAGGACCTGTTCTATCCATTCTTCGTCCCTTCCTTTCCTGGTGTTTTTTCCTTCCTTTCTTACTTAGTTCATGTTGTATTTTCCCTTTTCTTTTTTCCTTCTTCCTCTCTTCCTTTCCTTCTTCCTTTCTAACTTAATTCACGTGGTTTCTTTCCCTTTTCTTTTTTCCTTCTTGCTCTCCTGCTTTTCCTCTCTTCCTTTCCTTCTTCTTTCTTCTTTTCTTACTTAATTCACGTCGTATCTTTCCCTTTTCTTTTTTCCTTCTTGCTCTCTTGCTTTTCCTCCCTTCCTTTCCTTCTTCTTTCCTTCTTTTCTTACTTAGTTCAAGTCGTTTCTTTCCCTTATCTTCTTTCCTGCTCTCTCTTCTTTCCTTCTCAGCCCTTCCATCCTTATTTCCTTTCTTCACTTGCCCGTTTTTCCCTTCCTTTCTTCCTTAACGTCGTATTTCGCTTCTTCCTTCCTTTTTTGTTGTTCCTTCCTTCCATTCCCTTCCTCCAATTCTTCCCTTCCATAACATGACATCTTTCCCTTCCTCCTCTTCTTCTCCTCCTTCTCCCTTCCTCTCTCTTCTTCTTCCTTCCTTCCTTCCTCCTTTCTTTAATGCCCATTCTTACTTTCTTGCCCTTCTTTCCTTCTTCTCTACCGTCCCTTACTTTCCCCCTCCATTCCTTCCTTCCTTCCTTCCTTCCTTTCATTCCTAACTTTCCCTTCCCTTCTTCCCTTCTCTGTCCTCGTTTCTCTTCCTCTCCTTCCTTCCCTCCTCCTTTCTTTAATGCCCATTCTTCCTTTCTTGCCCTCCTCTCCTTTTCTACCGTCCCTTACCTTCCTTCCTTTTATTCCCAACATCTCAACTTTCCTTTTCCCTTCTTCCCTTCCCTGTCCTCTTTACTCTTCCTCTCCTCCCGTTATCCCATCCTTAAAATCTCAACACTCACTCCTCCTCCTCCTCCTTCTTAGGGCTTCCGCGTCATCGCTTGCTGCCTCGCGCGGGACGGTGAAGGGGCCAAGAAGTTGCGAGCCTCCGCCTCCTCTCGCCTGCATATCCTCCAGCTGGACGTGACCTCCGCCGATGATGTGCTGCGGACCCAACAGGAGGTGGAGGCGCTGCTGCCCGACGGAGGTGAGCGGGAGGTGCCGGGATGTGCTGGCTATGTGTTTGTGTGTCTGGCTTGTCTGTTTTCACCTTTTTCTCTTCTGTTTTGTTGTTTGATGTGTCTTATAAATTGCAGAGTTTGATTTTGTTTTCCTCTTTTTCTCTTCCGTTTCGTTGTTTGATGTTTCGTTTCGTTGTTTGATGTGTCTCATAAATTATAGAGTTTGATTTTGTTTTCCTCTTTTTCTCTTTTGTTTTGTTGTTTAATGCGTCTTATAGCCGGCGTGCACAACTCCTCAAGTTCAAACTCGGGCCGAGCTTCGCCGGAAGGCCAACAAAACAAACCGCACTTCTTTTGACCTGTTCCGCGTTGGTGCCGCAAGACAGACGCAGCGTAACTAGCCCCATAAAACACTCCAGAAGGAAAAGAATCCATCACCTTCGCCTCCGCGCCGCCGACTCGTGTTGATTTGTTGGCCCTCCGGCGATCGGGAAAGTGACCCCGTTGCGATGGTGAACAGTTAGCCTCGTACACGCCACCTGTAAACTGTAGTGTGATTTTTTTCCTCTTGTTCTCTCTATGATATGTTATGCACCTCCACTCAACGGATACTTTTTGCCGGGAAATACACTGAAAATAATTAGAATAGGACTGCGTGGTTAGTTTGTGCGCTAAGACCCGCGCCTCATCCACGATTCTACTGTTCTTCTTTTTTCCTACCGGGCAAAACACGTATTTTTTCTTCTCTAACCCTTCTCTTCTCTCCTGCCGGGGTCCAGAGGTGCTGTGGGGCGTGGTCAACAACGCGGGTGTGTCCACGTTCGGCGAGGTGGAGTGGGCGCCGGAGAACACCTTCAGGAAGATGCTGGAGGTGAACGTCCTGGGCACCGTGGCCGTCACCAGAGCCTTCCTGCCGCTGATACGACGGGCTAAAGGTGAGTGACCGAGGTGAAGGTTGGTATGCTCCTCCTCTTCTTCTTCTTCTTCTTCTTCTATTTCGTTTTCTTTTTCTTCTTTTTTTCTTTTTCTTCTTTTTCTTTTTCTTCTTCTTCTTTTTCTTCTTCTTCTTCTTCTTCTTCTTCTTCATTCTTTTGTTTTTGTTTTGTTCTTGTTATTCCTCTTTCTCATCTTCGTCCTTAACGCCTGTCCTTCTCTTCCTCTTCTTTTCCTTCTTTTCTTTCTTTATCTTCGTTTCCCTCTTGTTGCTTCCTGTTCTTCTAATTCTTGGTCTTGTTCTTGTTCGTTCTGTTCTTCATCTTCCTCTTTTGCATCTTATTTTTACTTATTTTTATTTTTTGCAACAAAGGAGACGGCTCAAGGGCAACAAAGAGAGTGTAGAAAAAAGCCCGCTAGTCACCGCTCCCACAACAGACAAGAGTAAAGATTGGCCAAAAGAGAGGTCAATTTCGGGTGGAGAGCTGCTTGTTTGCTGTTTTTGTTGTTCTTTAATTTTTTTACGGCAAAGGAGACAGATCAAGGGCTTAAAAAAAGAAAACAATGATAAAAAAAGCCCGCTACTTACTGCCCCTGAAAAGATTGGAGAGGATTGGCCGAAATAGAAGTCAATTTCGGGAAGTCTTTCTCCCTTTTTTTGGGGGTTCTTTCTTTCTCCTCTTTCAAACTCTTCCCTTTTCTAACTCCCTCTCTTATTTGTATGGTAAAGCGGGAGGCGTATGCTATAACTGCGCTTGGCCTCGGTGTTCATCTCCGTCGCACAAGCCCTTGAGCCTCTGATGGGAGAGAACTCATTGCTCCGTAACACAGAGCCAGTTCGACATTCATTTTTTTTTACAACAAAGGAGACAGCTCAAGGGCACAAAAAAAGGAAACAATAATAAAAAAAAGCCCGCTACTCGCTGCTCCTAAAAAGAATCCAAAGAGGTGGAATGATAAACAGAGGAGAAGAGAGGAACAAGAGGAGGAGGACATACGAAGCGATACAAAGCGGAACACGTCAAAAGAAGAAGAAGAGGAGGAAGAAAAAAAGAAAGAAGAAGAAATGGATGGTGGCGGTGGTGGTGGAGGAAGAAGAAGGAGAAAAAGGAAGACGAAAAAGAAGAAGAAGAGGAAGAAAAGGATAGCGGCGGCGGTGGTGGTGGAAGAAGAAGAGAAAAAGGAAGAAGAAGAAGAAGAAGAAGAAGAAAAGGATAGCGGCGGCGGTGGTGGTGGAAGAAGAAGAGAAAAAGGAAGAAGTAGAAGAAGAAGAAGAAGAAGAAGAAGGTGAGAAAAAGGAAAAGGAAGAAGAAAAAGAAGAAGAAGAAGAAGTAGAAGAAGAAGAAGGTGAGAAAAAGAAAAAGGAAGAAGAAAAAGAAGAAGAAGAAGTAGAAGAAGAAGGTGAGGAAAAGAAAAAGGAAGAAGAAGAAGAAGAAGAAGAAGAAGAAGAAAAGAGCGGCAGCGGCGGCGGTGGTGGTGGTGGAGCCAAGACCCGCGCCCACAATCCCATTTCCCTTAACATTCGCGAGTGATTTAAGATAAGCGCGCCGCGATGCCCTTCACCGCGTTATGGCTCGGGGCGGAAATAGGAAACATCGTGAAGCTGAACCCTGAATCCTTATTAAGTAAACTTGGGCACACGAACACACATACACACACATACACACATACATACAGACAGACAGACAGACAGACAGACACACATAAGCTTGGTTGAAATGGTTGTTTAGTTGACTTTTTTTTTGGTTGTTGTTTGTGTGATTGGTTTGTTTGTCATTCTTTTTTTTTTCGTTTTTATCGCCCTCCTCCTCCTCCTCCTCCTCCTCCTCGTCTTCCTCCTCCTCATCTTTTTCCTGTTTTTTTATTTATTTATTTTTTTTTTTTATTCTTATCGTCCTCCTCTTTCTCTTCTTCCTCCTCCTCCTCCTCTTTCTCCTTCCTATCATCATCATCATCATCATCATCACTATCAGGACCTGTATACGATTACCCCCTCCCCCTCTACCCCCCTCTACACACACACACACACACACACACACACACACACACACACACACACACACAAACACACCACCCCCCGCCCCCCCATGAACACGAGTCACACACATGTTTTTCACCCGCCATACCAAACCAAAAAAAGAAAAAAAAAAAAGGAAAATGGCAAAAAAAACAAAAAAACAGCAGGATCAACGCGCCAGTCAGCCAGTCCGTCCGTCCGTCCGTCCGTGCGTCCGTCATTTCCGTCCTTGCATCATTCCATTATCCGCTCGTCCGTGATTTATCGGCGGCCGCGAGATCCAATTTTTTAAGCTTGTAATGAAGTGTTATTTATATTTTTTGAGGGTAGGGGAGATGGGGAGGGGGGGAGGGAGAAGGGGGAGGAGGGGAGGGAGAAAGGGGAGAGGGGTAGAGAGAAGGGGAGGAGGAGGGAAGGGAGAAGGGGGAAAAGGGGGGGAGGGAAAGAGGAGAGGGGTAGAGAGAAGGGGGAGGAGGGAAGGGAGAAGAGGAGGGGGGGAGAGGGAAGAGGGGGGAGGGGGAAGGAGGGGAGGGAAAGAGGGGGGGGGGGGAGGGCGGTCAGTTCGTTTTCGTGTGAAGTGTTTTATTATATTATTGATGAGTTCATTCGCGTTCATATGTGAGTTAGGGGTAAAAAAATGTGTATATGGTGAGAGAGAGAGAGAGAGAGAGAGAGAGAGAGAGAGAGAGAGAGAGATATGATGCATTTTTGAAAGAGTAAATAGTTAGGGAGTTAGGCAGTTGGATAGTGTTATGCATTTGTTGTTGTTGTTGCTCTTGTTGTTGTTTTTTGGTCTTTTTCTTCCCCCTTTTCTTGTTTTGCTTCCTCCCTTTCTTGTGACCTTCTCCTCTTCCTCTTCTTCCTCCAGAGCGGGTCGTGAACGTGGCCAACTTCTTCCTTTTCCTCTTTAACTAACGTATTTTCCTCCTTCTTCACCCATCCACACTTTTTCCTTTTCTCCCGCTTCAGTCTTTTCCTTTCTAACATCCTTCTCCTCTTCCTCTTTTTCCTCCAGAGCGGGTCGTGAACGTGACCAACCTCTTCCTTTTCCTCTTTAACTAACGTATTTTCCTCCTCCTTCACCCATCCACACTTTTTCCTTTTCTCCCTCTTCAGTCTTTTCCTTTCTAACCTCCTTCTCGTCTTGCTCTTCCTCCAGGGCGGGTCATCAACGTCGCCAGCATGTACGGCAGGATGGGCAACGTCATGCGGGCGCCCTACGTAGTCACCAAGTACGCCGTGGAGGGCCTCTCGGACTGCCTCAGGTGATGTGCCGGGAGCTGGTCTGATTCTTATGCTTTTTACCGTATTTAAGAGACACAGTGTTGCTTTTTATCTACCTCAATACGACCAAGAAAGCCACTCTCCATTTCGCCTACACCAAAAACTTGTTGCTAGAATCGATGAACCTACCTCAACACGACCAACAAAGCCACTCTCCATTTCGCCTACTAATCCAAAAACTTGTTGCTAGAATCGATGAACCTACCTCAACACGACCAACAAAACCACTCTCCATTTCGCCTACACCAAAAACTTGTTGCTAGTATCGATGAACCTACCTCAACACGACCAACAAAGCCACTCTCCATTTCGCCTACATCAAAAACTTGTTGCTAGAATCGATGAACCTACCTCAGCACGACCAACAAAGCCACTCTCCATTTCGCCTACATCAAAAACTTGTTGCTAGAATCGATGAACCTACCTCAGCACGACCAACAAAGCCACTCTCCATTTCGCCTACACCAAAAACTTGTTGCTAGAATCGATGAACCTACCTCAACACGACCAACAAAGCCACTCCCCATTTCGCCTACACCAAAAACTTGTTGCTAGAATCGATGAACCTACCTCAGCACGACCAACAAAGCCACTCTCCATTTCGCCTACACCAAAAACTTGTTGCTAGAATCGATGAACCTACCTCAACACGACCAACAAAACCACTCTCCATTTCGCCTACACCAAAAACTTGTTGCTAGAATCGATGAACCTACCTCAGCACGACCAACAAAGCCACTCTCCATTTCGCCTACACCAAAAACTTGTTGCTAGAATCGATGAACCTACCTCAACACCGACTTTACCGCCTCATAACAGACCCGCTACCCACTTCGTTTACTAACCCCAAAACTTGTTACCAGAATCGATAAGGTGGCCTCCACACTGATTCTACCGCCTCTCAACAAATTCTTCATCCCATGGCTTCCACTTCCTAACCACCTTTTCTTAACCTAACCCAACCTAACCTAACCTATTCTTAACTTAACCTAACCTAACCTATTCCTAACCTAACCTAACCTATATTCTAACCCCAATGCTACCCACGTATAACGAAGACCGACATCTGTTAGGGAGTTTTACGCTGTGAGTGACAACTTCAGCGAAACGCATAACAAAGCGTGACTGCAAGATGGACATGCGTGCGTTCATACCTCGTCCAGGCCTGTCAGTGCGTGGAAGAAATAGCGATTCATGTAATAAGATCGGAAAGGTGGAATAGGGAGTGGAGGAGGAAGCGAAGGATGAAGTGGTGAATTATCCTTATCCTTCAGAGTCTCCTTTTCTAATCTTCTCGACCTCCTCCTCCTCCTCCTCCTCGACATTCACCTTTTCCTCCTCCTCGAAAGCGAAGGATGCAGTAGTGAATGAGAGAAGGCGAAACATTATCCTTCAGAATCCCTCCTTTTCTAATCTTCTTGACCTCCTCCTCCTCCTCCTCCTCCTCCTCGACCTCCACAACCTCCTCGACCTTTAAGACCAAGAATGGAGATGGAAAAAAAGAGAAGGGAGATGATAAAAAAACACGTAGACTAATAACTGTAAGCGAGAGGAAGAGGGAGAAAGAGAGAGACGAAAGAAAGGAAGGAAGGGGGAAGGGAGGTGTTAGCCCGGTACCAGCGACGGGCCAAATTTGTGGCTTTACCGTGTACCAGCGACGGGCCAAATTTGTGGCTTTACCGTGTACCAGCGACGGGCCAAATTTGTGGCTTTACCGTGTACCAGCGACGGGCCAAATTTGTGGCTTTACCATGTACCAGCGACGGGCCAAATTTGTGGCTTTACCGTGTACCAGCGACGTGAAAAATTTTTGGCTTTACCGTGTACCAGCGACGGGTCAAATTTTTGCCATGATATAAACCCCCAAAAATAGATGATACATAAACTGATCACAAATGCGTTGATATATATTATGAAATGGCTTGCGTTAGTGATGACTTTTTCTCATTCTTCTCGCTTAGAGGGGCATTTAAGAGACATGATCCCCGCAGAAAGGGAGAGGGAACAAACGAAGGGAAAAAGATGGAACGAACAACGGAAGGAGAGAAAAGAAAGGAAGAAAGTGAGGAAGGAAGAGAATAAATAAGCAAGAAAGAAAGGAAGGAAGAATAAGTAAAGATAAGGTTGAGATAGAGATGGAGAAAAGAGGAGAGGAGATTTTAATAAAGAGATGGGAAGGAAAAGCCAAAAAAAAGTTAGTATACCATAAAAAAAAGTGAGAAATGGGACAAAACGTGCAAATCTGGGTTAAAAATGTGTGTTGATCTTTTGTAGTTTATGAAGGCATTTACTCTCTCTCTCTCTCTCTCTCTCTCTCTCTCTCTCTCTCTCTCTCTCTCTCTCTCTCTCTCTCTCTCTCTCTCTCTCTCTCTCTCTCTCTCTCTCTCTCTCTCTCTCTCTCTCTCTCTCTCTCTCTCTCTCTCTCTCTCTCTCTCTCTCTCTCTCTCTCTCTCTCTCTCTCTCTCTCTCTCTCTTGTTCGTTATATTGAAAAAACTGAAGAAAGGAAGAAAGAGCGTTGTGTGTGTGTGTGTGTGTGTGTGTGTGTGTGTGTGTGTGTGTGTGTTTAGAA
>NC_066525.1:3020000-3030000 GCF_024679095.1 Eriocheir sinensis
AAAACAGGAAAAACTGAAAACCACCACAGAAATATCAAACCAAAACAACCCAAAACAACCCGAAACCACCAAACAACCGAACCAGCGAACCAAGACCTCGAACCGCGCGAACCAACTCCCGCGCGGCCAGCCCAGCCAGTGCACCGCCGACTAGTGAAGGGAGAGCACGTGACCCATCGCTCCCGGCCGCCTCTCGCACGCTGGCTCCCCGGACTAGAGAGAGAGAGCGCGCGCGATACAGAGAAACAGGAGCCTCTCGCGGTTGAACCCACACACACACTCGCGCACATCCCAACCCCCATATACATCCTACATCCTCCGCCTTGCCCCAGGATGCGTGTCAGCCCCAATGGCGTGTCTGTAGGGTCTGTGGCGGCCTAGCAAGAGAGGGAGAGGCGCTGACGAAGGCGGTGAAGGGTTGCAGGCTTATCGTGGGTTGTCGTGTGTCGGTGTAAATGGCCCTATTGTTGATGTGGACAGTCGCAGCCGTTAGTATCCTGGCCTCATGTGAGTATAGAGGATGTTGATGTTTTGATGTTATGGGATGTGATGTGATGTTGCTGCTGCTCTCTCTCTCTCTCCCCCTCTCTCTTTCTCTCTCCATCTTCCTTTCTATTCTTTTCGTTCCTTCCCTTTCCTTTCATTCTATAACCTATTTTTGATGTTATGTTATGTTATGTGATGTTGCTGTTCTCTCTCTCTCTCTCTCTCTCTCTCTCTCTCTCTCTCTCTCTCTCTCTCTCTCTCTCTCTCTCTTCTACTTCTCTGCTGTCTTCGCTATCTCTCTCTCCCTATCTTTCTTTTCTTCCCCTCCCTTTTCTCTCTTACATTTTCTGTCTTTAGCTTTCTTTTCTTGCCTTTCTCTCTCTTTCTTTCCCTCTCTCTTCTTTCTTCCTCTCTCCTACCACTCCCCTTTCTTCCTCTCCTTCCTTTCCTTTCTTCCCATTTTTCATCCCCTTTCCTTCCTTTCCCTTTCTTCCTTTCCCATTCCTTCCCTTCCTTTTCCTCCCTTCACTCTCCTTCCTTCCTTTTCCTTTCTTTCCACACCTTTCTTCCTTTCTAAATGTCTCGTGTGGGATGGGAAAGGATGCTGGGACGACCGAGATGAGATGGGATGGGATGCTGGTATGCTTGTGATGGGATGGGTTATGATGGGGCGGACTGGGATGGGGTGGTATGTAATGGAATGGGTCGTGATGGGATTGGAATGGGTGAAAAGGGGAAGGGAAGAGATGGGAAGGGATGGGAAGGAATGGGAAGGAATGGGACTAGTTTGGAAGGGATTAGAAGGGTTGGGAAGGGATGGGACCGTGATGGGATGTAACATGATTTCAGTGTGATGTTTCTCTCTCCCCTTCCTCCCCTTCCCCCTTCATCTCTCCCTTCCCTTCTCCCTCCCTCAGTTCCCTTCTCTGCCTCATCGCTAAAAATGACTCCCCTTCCCTTCCCTTCACTTTTCTCCTTTCTTCTCCTTTTCTCCCTCTCCTTCTCCTTTCTTCCTCCCTTATTCTTTCCATTTTCTTTCTTTTTCCTTTCCTCCCCTTCTTTCTCTCCCTTTCCTGCCGTCCAGTTCCTTCCTTTTCCTTCTCTTATTACTTCAATCTCCCCCTTTTTTATCTTTCCTTTTCTTTCCCTTTCCTTTCCTCTCATTTCTCTACCATTTCTTCCTTTCTCCCTTCCCTACTCATCCCTTCCCTTCCCCTCCCTTTCCTTTCCTTTCCTTTCTTTTTCTTCCTTTTCCTTCCATTTCCTTCCCTTCCCTTTGCATTCCCTTTCCTTCCCTTCCCTTTCCTTCATTTCCCTTCCCTTCTCTCTCCTTCCCTTCTTCTCCCTTCCCTTCATTTCCTTTCCCTTCCCTTCCCTTCACTTCCCTTACCTTCCCTTCCCTTCCTTTCCCTTCCCTTTCCCTCCCTTCCCTACTAATTCCTTCCCTTCCCTTCCTCTCCCATCCCTTTCCTTCCCTTTCCTTCCTGTCCCTTCCCTTCCCTTCCCTTCCTCTCCTTCCCTTCCCTTCCCTTCCCTTCCTTCCTTCTCTCTCTCTCTCTCTCTCTCTCTCTCTCTCTCTCTCTCTCTCTCTCTCTCTCTCTCCCTCTCCTCTCTCTCCCTCTCTCTCTCTCTCTCTCTCTCTCCTCTCTCTCTATCTCTCTCTCCTCTCTCTTCTCTCTCTCTCTCTCTCTCTCTCTCTCTCTCTCTCTCTCTCTCTCTCTCTCTCTCTCTCTCATCCTCATTGAATTATTCTCTCATTCCTCTCTTCTGTCTCCATTTACCTTCCTACTTTATGGGTCTCTCTCTCTCTCTCTCTCTCTCTCTCTCTCTCTCTCTCTCTCTCTCTCTCTCTCTCTCTCTCTCTCTCTCTCTTTCCCCTCCGTTCATCTATTATTCTCTACCTTCTTTCCCTCCTCCATTTTTTCCTCTTCTCCTCCTCTATCTAGTGTTTCCTCCATATTTTTCTCTCCACTTTTAAAGCTAATTCTTTCTCTCCATTCCCTTTGTTCATTTGCTCTCTCTCTCTCTCTCTCTCTCTCTCTCTCTCTCTTTGATTTCCTCTTTCTTTCTATTTCTCCCTCCATCATTCGTCTCATTATCTCTCCTCTCTACTCCTTTTCGTTCTTCTCCTTCTCCTTCTCTCCTATCCTTCCTTTCCTCCCTATTGTGCCGTTCCCTTATTCACCTTCTCCTTCTTCCTCCCTCGTTCCCTCTCCTTATCTCTCCTTTCGTCATCTTTCTCTTTATTTTCATTCTTCGTTCCTCCTCCTCCACTTTTCCTTCCTTCTCTCCCTCCTTTCCTCCCTATTGTGTCGTTCCCTTATTCTCCCCGCATCACCACCATCACCACCATTAACACCACCACCATCACCATCACCACCAACATAGTCGCTACACTCACTACTTAGTCAGAGTGGCCGGCTGTTCCTCCTCCTCTTCCTCCTCCTCCTCAACCTCCTCTCCTCTTCCTCCTCTTCACTTCGCCCTATGGTTAAGTCTATGTCCATGTGTGTGTGTGTGTTTGTGTGTGCGTATGTGTGTGTGAATAAATACCAGGAACAAAAGACGATTGGAGAGTATTAGGGAATAGGATCAAACCCCTTTTCTTTCGTTTATACATATTTCAATTCTCCTTTTCAATCTTTCTTTATTTCCCTTTTATTTTTTTACATTTTATCTCCGTCATATTTCCATTTATTTTCATCTCTTTCTTTAATCTTTTTCCATTTACAACTTTTTTCTTAATGTTTCTGAATTTTAACATAGTGGATCGTGTATGTGCGTACGTGCGTGTCTCTTCATAACAAAAAAAAAAAAAAAAAGATAAGGGATCGAAGAGTATGAGGGAACAGGATCGGACACCTTCCCTTTCGTGTATAGAGGATCGGATCGTTCGTCTCCTAATTATAATCCTCCTTTGTCTCGGGTCTTCTGCGTCGCTGCTGCCCGGAGTTTACCGCCTCAAATTGGCCCATTGATAAAGGTAATGATGATGCATGGGCTGTGGAAACTACCTAAATGGGGGGGGGGGGTGAGGGGGGGGGGTGATGATGGTGGTGGTGCTGGTGGTGGTAGTGGTGGTGGTGGTGGTGTTTAATATGGGTGAACGTTGGTGATGAAAATGTACTCTCTCTCTCTCTCTCTCTCTCTCTCTCTCTCTGTAATTTCGGTGTTTTTCTTATTTTATTCATGTGGTGGTGGTGGTGGTGGTGGTGTTTAATATGGGAGAACCTAGCTGACGAAAACGTAGCTAATCTTTCTTTCTCTCTAGTCTCATTTTCTTTTTCAGTATATTTTTGTAGTGGTGGTAGTGGTGATGGTGGTGGTGGTGTTGGTGGTGATGGTGGTGTATAGTTTATCATGGGAGAACGTAAGTGAAGGAAGTGTAGTCTCTCTAGTTTCATTGTCTTCGTTATCATAATTATCATCCTTATTTTTCTGCCCCATTTGGTGATTGAAAAAAAACGAATTATAGTAATGTTAGGCCTTTAAGTCAGCCGTCCTGGTAAATAACACAGAAAACGGGAAGTGGCGAATGTATTATCTCTCTAGTTTCGTTTTCCTCTTTATCATATCTTTCGTTTTCTTTTCCTGCCTCATTTGTTGGTTGAAAAGATAAACAACACCAGTGACAAAAGTTACGAATACGCAGTCATTTCATTGTTACGTTATCTCCATCAATATCCCGTGTTCCTCCTGCCCCATCCATGGCCTAAAATATTGCTAATTGAATCATAAGGCGTCTCAATTCCCTATCATGTTCGGTATTAAGTTTATATGCATTACCCTCACTGCCTGCCATGATTGGGAAGACTCCTTATGGTTAAACACTATTCTCGGCAATACGATTGATTGATAGTTTATGGTTGCAAGTAAACAACAAAGGAGAAGGGAGGAACATGCCATCCCAACCCCCAGGCAGTACAGAATGTGATCATACAACTCTTGATACATGTGGAAGTAGCAACAGAGAACTAAAATAAGACGTAATAACAGTAATCGGAGGAGTCAAAATAAATCTTAAGCAATAGCCTCGATAGGAAGACAGACTAAGGCCCATGTTATTAAACGTTCAATTGAGTTCTCTTTATTACTGTTTCCTAAGGCCGCAGAGAAGAGTAACTGGGTTTTCATGGGTGATTTTTCCCGTTCAAGAAGAGCGTATCAAGACACCTCTCCACCCGAAATTGACCTCTCATTTGGCTACTCTTTACTTTTATAGGAGCAGCGAGTAGCGGGCTTTTTCTGTACTCTTTTTATTGCCCTTAAGCCGTGTCCTCTGATGTAAAAATAAAATAAAGAATAAAAACTATCACTAGGATCACAAAACAGCGCATGAGAATCCCAGCAACTTGTACAGTAAAAGATCTTGGTCCATATTCTTATTTGGGCCCCATTGCGATCATTTCCCAAGGTCGCAGAGAAGAGTAACCTTGTTTTCATGGGTGACTTTTCCCGTACGAGGTGCAGAGGTCGTGTAAAACTATCAACGGGGTCACAATACAGCGCATGAGAATCCCAGCACCGTGTAGAGTAAAAGATCTTGGTCCATATTCTTATTTGGGCCCCATTGCGATCATTTCCCAAGGTCGCAGAGAAGAGTAACCTTGTCTTCATTTTCGAACTTTTCTTTTAGGTGCATGAGGTGAACTATCAAACTATCAACAACGTCACAAAGAATCCCAGCAAATCCCAACAACAATTTCTGGTCCATATTCTTATTTTTCTTGGGTGACTTTTCCTTCGTAGCGCAGAGGTCGTAGTGAATTAACACATCACAGGGTCTTTCAAACAGCGCATGAGAAACGTCCACGAGAGGCTTTTCAAACATGCGAACTGAGGCGGTGATACGTTCAAGACCACGGACTAAAGAACCAAAGGCGGATAGACAGGCGGTAGGGAGAGGACGAGACAGGAGGTAAAAGTGTGAGTATGTGTATTCAGCCTCCTCCTCTTCTTCTTCCTCCTCCTCCTCCTCCTCCTCCTCCTCCTCTCTCGCCACCTGCTCCCTCCCTCCTCCCTCTCTCCTCCCGCTCTCCTCCGCCGCGTTACTCTTTGTAGATTAAAAGAAAGGCTGAATTATGGGCCGAAAAATTAGAGTACGCACGCAGCCTGTGTCTGAAAGGACCGAAGAAAACGAGGGACAGGACGCGGGGCTGAGGGAGGACTGAGGCAATTTAGTTCAGCGTTTTAAATGGATGTAAGACCTTGATATGCAGTGCTGACTTGACCTTGTGACCCGCAATGCTGACCTGAACTCCGGATACATACCTACTGACCCCTTGACCTTCATTCCTGACCCTGTGACCTTCATTCGTGACCCCGTGACCTTCATGACCTTCCCTACTGACTCCGTGACCTTCCCTGCTAACCCCGTGACCTTCCCTACTGACCCCGTGGCCTTCATTCCTGACCCCGTGACCTTTATTCCTGACCCCGTGACCCTCCCTACTGACCCCATGACCTTTAAAGCTGACCACCTCCACTACTGACCTACCCAGCCCCCCCAATGCTGAACTGACTCTCTGACCTTCATTCCTGACCCTCTGACCTTCACTACTGACCCTCTGACCTTCATTCCAGACCCTCTGACCTTCACTACTGACCCTCTGACCTTCATTCCAGACCCTCGGACCTTCCCTACTGACCCTGTGACCCTTACTACTAACTGACCCACCAATCCACACTCACCTCCCAACCTCTGACCTTTAAGAACGTCCCTCCCTAACCTGACCTCTCCCTCCCTGACAAGCTGACCTCTCTCTGCTGTCTCAAGAGCCGCTGCCCGAGAAAATAACACCAAGGAACATCGCGAAGGGGTAAAAAGAGGCACTGCAGGATCAGGCCGAGAAATGCAGGCGGCGAAGGGAGGAACACGCGTCGACGGTGAATAGATCAGGAGACACTTGCAGCCACCGCCTTCTTCGTTCTTGGGGGCGACCTGGAACGCGTGTGACTCCGTGGATGAAAGAAATGGAACGGATATAGAACTAAAGGGACGCGGGAGGCAGGAGAGAGCAGAGATAGAGAGACTGAAAGGAAAAGAAGAAGAGTGACTGAAAGGAAGCTGGAGGTAGACAGAGAAGGAATAAAAGTGACTAGTTGAAAGAAATGTGGTTATAGAACTAAGTAGACGCAGAATGGAGGAGAGAACAGAGATAGAGAGACGAAAATGGAAAGAATAATTGATGATGTGGAACTGAGAGAAGAAAGAGAGATAGGAGACTTACAGAGAAGGAATAAAAGTGACTAGTTGAAAGAAATGTGGTTATAGAACTAAGTAGACGCAGGATGGAGGAGAGAACAGAGATAGAGAGACGAAAATGGAAAGAATAATTGATGATATGGAACTGAGAGAAGAAAGAGAGATAGGAGACTTACAGAGAAGGAATAAAAGTGACTAATTGAAAGAAATGTGGTTATAGAACTAAATAGACGCAGGATGGAGGAGAGAAAAGAGATAGAGAGATGAAAATGGAAAGAATAATTGATGATATGGAACTGAGAGAAGAAAGAGAGATAGAAGACATACATAGAAGGAATAAAATTGATAGAGTGAGATAAATATTACGATTATAGAACTAAAGAGACACTGGATTGAGAAGATAGAGACGGAGAGGAAAGAAAGAGTTGGGGATATGGAAATAAAAGGAGACAGGTAGGCAAGAGACATACAGAGAAGGAATTAAAGTGAGTAAATGAAAGAAAAGTTAGGAATATGAAACTTAAAGAGGAGTAACGATAGAGGTAGAAAATGGGAAAGGGAGAGATGACAGATACGGACGTTACTATAAGAGAAAGAAGAACAGCTAAATGCGCATAACAATCGATTCTAATTCTCCTTTGCACCAATTTTTAGTGAACGTGACTTAGAAAATTAAAGAGGAGTTACGATATAGATTAAAAAAAAGTGAAAAAGACGAGACGATACAGACAGGCGTTAATAAAAAAGATCGAAAAGAACAGCGAAATGCGCATAACAATCGATTCTAATTCTCCTATACGTCAATCTGAAGTGAACGTGACCTAGAAAATTAAAGAAGAGTTACGATAAAGATAAAAAAATGGAGAAGACGAAAAAATAGAGACAGGCGTTAATAAAAAGACCGAAAAGAACAGCGAAATGCGCATAACAATCGATTCTAATTCTCCTATACGTCAATCTGAAGTGGAAGTGACTTAGTAAATGAATGAAAACAGGGAAAAGAAAGAGAAGAAACAGACAGACGTTATTAAAAAAGAACGAGAGAAGAACAACTACTTAAATACCCATAACCCTTCCATCCTACTTCTTGGCGTCTACCCGAAGTACGCGTAGACGTGACTTAATAAATGAAAGAAAAAAAGGACAAAAAGAAAATTGAATAAACAGCGACAGACGTTTAATAAAAAAGAACGAAGGGAGAAACAACGAAACACTCACTCCCTGCTACATACGTTCACCGTCAACTTACAACGCATATTACTGTCTAGAGCGAAAGGAATGCTGAGCGGCAGAACTGTAAAAGGCCAAAGGGTGGGAGGACGCGGAGGAGCAGGAGGAGGAGGAGGAGGAGGAGGAGGAGGGAAGCGGAGGTAGTAATTAATTAAAGGAGGAAGGAGAGGGACATATGCAGCTAAATACTTGGGTCCTTGCCTCTCTGTTCCTCCCCGTCACGTGACTTGAAAATGAAGGAAACAAAAAAAGGAAGACGAGGAGGGAGAGAAATTAAAGAAGACTTAGAACAATGAGGGAGATAGAGAGATAGAGAGAAAGGGAGAGCTGTGAAATATATAGAGAGGAAGAGAAAGAGGGAAAGACAAGTTAGATAAATGAGAAGAGAAAGAGGAAAAGAAAGAGACGGGTAAAGAAAAGAGACGAGGAAATAGAAGTTAAAATGACGCCATAATGAATAGGAAGAGGAGAATAGATAGATAGATAGATAGATAGATAGATAGAGAGAGAGAGAGAGAGAGAGAGAGAGAGAGAGAGAGAGAGAGAGAGAAAGCGAGAATGGATGGAATATAAACAGGTAAAGAAAAAGACGAGGAAACAGATAAAAAAAAAAAGAATATGGACAGAGACACAGAGAAAGAAAGAAGGAAAACAACATCAACAACAACAACAACAGCAGCAGACATACCTCCAAAAATAAAGGCAAAAAATGAGATATTGAGGTTAAAAAAGACGAAAGAAAAGAGAAAAAAACGAAAAAGAGACGAAAACCAAAAAAAAAACACAAAGAACGAAACAAAAAGAAAAAAGAAATAAGAGAGAGAGAGAGAGAGAGAGAGAGAGAGAGAGAGAGAGAGAGAGAGAGAGAGAGAGAGAAACACAGACATTAGTAAAGCAAAACGAGGCACAGACAGACAGACAGACAGACACAGACATTAAGACCTTTATTAAACCCATGCAAAGCTTTTTATATTGATTAAGCTTAAAGAGGAGCTTACGTAGAGAGAGAGAGAGAGAGACCTAAATATAAATACACATTCGATACTGTTCACTGATTCTTTGCCTCCAACTTCCCCCCTTCCAAAAAAAGAGAAAAAAAAATACCCCGCTGGACGCGAAATAAATGAAAAGACGAAGAATAAAAAGAAACAAAAAATGGAGAGAGGGAAAGAGGAAAAAGAGAGAGAAGGGAAAATAGAAATAGGTAAGGAAATAGGAAAAGAAAGAGAGTAAAAAAAACAATGGATACGAAATAAATGAAAAGAAAAAGAATGAAAAAAAGGGTAGAATGGGAGACAGGGAAAGGGGAAGAAAGGAGGTGAAGGGGAGACAGAAATAAAGGTAGAGATAGACAGATAGTTAGTTCTAAAAATAAAGAGGAGAAAAACAGGGCGAGAAGTGAAAGAAAATGCGATAAAGAACGTGAAAGAAAATACGATAAAGAAAAGAAAAGAAAGATAAAGAAAGAAGTGGAAGAAATACGATAAAGAAAGAAAAAAAAGATAAAGAAAAGTGAAAGAAAATAATGGAAATAATAAAAGGAAACTAAGATAATGGAAACTAAGATAATGAATGGACACTAAGATAATGAATTGAAACGGAGATAGTGAATGGAAACTAAGATAATTAATGGAAACTAAGAGGAAATAATAAAGATAATGAATGGAAACTAAGATAATGGAAACTAAGATAATGAATGGACACTAAGATAATGAACTGAAACTGAGTTAGTGAATGGAAACTAAGATAATTAATGGAAACTAAGAGGAAATAATGGAGATAATGAATGGAAACTAAGATAATGGAAACTAAGATAATGAATGGACACTAAGATAATGAATTGAAACTGAGATAGTGAATGGAAACTAAGATAATTAATGGAAACTAAGAGGAAATAATGGAGATAATGAATGGAAACTAAGATAATGGAAACTAAGATAATGAATGGACACTAAGATAATGAATTAAAAAACAATGGAGATAATGAATGGAAACTAAGATAATGGAAACTCAAAAACAGCAGCTGGAAAACATGAAACACAAAAAATAGAAAGAAAAACCGAGGTGTGAAAGATAGAA
>NC_066525.1:3032500-3050000 GCF_024679095.1 Eriocheir sinensis
CCTCTCCCCTCCTCCCTCTCACCCCCCCACACCTGTATAAAGTCTTACAGGTAACTTACAGTCCCTCCTCTCACAGTCCCTTCAAGCCCTTCCACTCAAGTCACGTATATTAAAAAAAAAGAAAAAGAAAAGAACGGAAAGTAAAATTATAAGGGAAATTCATCTCGCTACCCACAACACCACCACCACCACCACTACTCAGCCACCACCACCACCACCACTTTCAACACCGCCGCATGCCTTGGTGACGGCTACGCTTGCTTATTGTTATGAAATACACCACCACCACCACCACCACCACCATCTGGCTAGACTAACTTATGAATGTCTCTGTCTGTGTCTGTCTGTTGGTCTCTCTCTCTCTCTCTCTCTCTCTCTCTCTCTCTCTCTCTCTCTCTCGCTTATGCCCTGATAGTTTCCTGCCTTCCTTCGCGCGGTCTCGGTCTTGTCCTCGAGGTGAAACGACCATTGTGTGTTTCAGTCCAACGGGATCACAAAAAAACTTCTCCCTGCTATTGGTGGTGGTGAAGGGGGGGGTGGGGGGCTGGTGGGGAGGGGGGGAGAGGATGGTGAAACGGAATGAAAGTAAGTGTTTGAGAGAGAGAGAGAGAGAGAGAGAGAGAGAGAGAGAGAGAGTATTGGTGGTAGGTGATGGTGAAGTAGAGTTGAAAATGGTGGTGGTGGTGATGATAGTGGGAATGGAGGAATGGAGTTGACAGGTGTGATTATAGTGGTGATGATGGTAGTGGTGATGATGGTGGTGGTGGTGATGATGATGGTGGTGGTGATGATTGTGGTGGTGATGATTGTGGTGGTGATGATGGTGGTGGTGATGATGGTGGTGGTGATGATGGTGGTGGTTATTCAAGTTCAAACCACACACCATCACCATCACTACCACCACCACCACCAACACACACACAAACAAACACACACACCCTACCTAACCTAACCTATACCTAACCTAACCTAACCTAACCTATACCTAACCTAACCTAACCTAACCTAACCTATACCTAACCTAACCTAACCTAACCTAACCTAACCTATACCTAACCTAACCTAACCTAACCTAACCTAACCTAACCTAACCTAACCTAACCTATACCTAACCTAACCTATACCTAACCTAACCTATACCTAACCTAACCTAACCTCACGACCCTCAACACAGCCTATTCCTTTTACAAGCGGTTCTCAGTCCACTTTCCCCGCGTCCCTGGGTGTATTCAGAGCCTGGGCCGGGCGAACCATTAGGAAACGAGGGTCTTGTCGGTACCAAGGTCCGTACTGTCAACCGCTTCCACCTCTCGCGTCAACTAATTCCAGAGGCCGAAAAGGAGATCAGTCGGGTTCTAATGAGTGTTGGTTTAGGTTCACGGTACAGAGGAAGGGTCAGACTACCACCAGGGCCATAAAATCAACTATATACAAAGGCCGAAAAGGAGATCAATCGGGTTATAATGAGTGTTGGTTTAGGTTCACGGTACAGAGGAATGTTCAGACTACCACTACTTCCAAAGGGCTTAAATGAGATCAATCGGGTTCTAATAAGTGCTGTTTTAGGTTCACGGTACAGAGGAAGGGTCAGACTACCACCAGGGCCATAAAATCAACTATATACAAAGGCCGAAAAGGAGATCAATCGGGTTCTTATAAGTGTTGGTTTAGGTTCACGGTACAGAGGAAGGGTCAGACTACCACCAGGGCCATAAAATCAACTACTTCCAAAGGCCTTAAATGAGATCAATCGGGTTCTTATAAGTGTTGGTTTAGGTTCACGGTACAGAGGAAGGGTCAGACTACCACCAGGGCCACAAAATCAACTATTTCCAAAGGCCTTAAAGGAGATCAATCGGGTTCTAATAAGTGCTGTTTTAGGTTCACGGTACAGAGGAATGTTCAGACTACCACTACTTCCAAAGGGCTTAAATGAGATCAATCGGGTTCTAATAAGTGCTGTTTTAGGTTCACGGTACGGAGGAAGGGTCAGACTACCACCAGGGCCATAAAATCAACTACTTCCAAAGGGCTTAAATGAGATCAATCGGGTTCTAATAAGTGCTGTTTTAGGTTCACGGTACAGAGGAAGGGTCAGACTACCACCAGGGCCATAAAATCAACTACTTCCAAAGGGCTTAAATGAGATCAATCGGGTTCTAATAAGTGCTGGTTTAGGTTCACGGTACAGAGGAAGGGTCAGACTACCACCAGGGCCACAAAACTACCCCTGGAAATGCCCCAAAACTCCTATCAAAGCCTTGTCAAATGAGTGTGCTGGGCCGCTGAAATGTTTGATATGACCGAGTAACTAAGAGGCGTGTGCGGGCCTGCTGTTGTCTGCTGTTCGGGTATTTGTGAAAGGGGAAAGAGGAGGGTGAGGGAAGGGAGGGAGAGGTCAGAGATGGAGGGAATAGATGCTCGCTATGATAGAGAGGAGGAAAGGAAGGAGGAGAGGAAGGAGAGACAGAGAGGGAGAGTGATATCGAATGAACATATGGCTAAGTTAAAGAGAAAAAGAGAAAGAAGAGTGAAAAGAGAATGAAGGGAGGGACAGGAGGGAAAGAGAATGGATGACTGGAATGAGAGAGAGAGAGGAGAGAGAGAAGGCTTGCGAGAAAGAGACAGAGAGGGAGATAGAGAGAGATAATGATGAGAATGAAGTTAAGCTAAAAATATAAAGAGAAAAAAGAGAAATAGGAAAACGAAGTAAAATAAGTAGAAAAGAATAGAAGGTTTGTGAAGAAATTATGAAATGAAGAGTCTTTGAGAGAGAGAGAGAGAGAGAGAGAGAGAGAGAGAGAGAGAGAGAGAGAGAGAGAGAGAGAGAGAGAGAGAGAGAGAGAGAGAGAGAGAGAGAGAGAGAGATGATTTTCCTTCTTTGATTACATTCCACGGCTGATAGATAGATAGATAGATAGATAGATAGATATAAAGAGAGTTCTGATTTGGGATCCAGATAGCTTAAACACACACACACACGCACACACACACACACACACACACACACACACACAACCCCCCTCCCCCCCCAACCCCCCAACCCCCCCAACCTTTAACGACACATCTGACATTCCAAAACTTTTTCTTATATCAATTCTTTTTTTCCCTAACGGCTAATGACAGGCGGTTTAAGTTAACACTCTCGGCCCTTCGGATCACCAGTCTCATTTCCGCGCCCTTTCTTATCTCGCCCAAGCCCCGACAAAGGAAAGGAAAGGGAAAGGGAAAGAGAAAGTTAAGTTAGACTGTGGCGCATCGGTGAGGGAGATAGATTGATAGATAGATAGAGAGGAAGAAAGAAAGAAAAGTAAAAAGAAAAGCAATTGAGAAAAGAGAGGAAAAAAATGAGAGAAAGAAAGAAAAAAAGGGGAGATAGAGAGATAGAGAGGAAAAAAGCGAGAAAGAAAGAAAGAAGTAAAAAGAAAAACAATTGAGAAAAGAGAGGAAAAAAATGAGAGAAAGAAAGAAAAAAGGGGAGATAGAGAGATAGAGAGGAAAAAAGTGAGAAAGAAAGAAAGAAGTAAAATGAGAGAAAGAGAAGAAAACGATGAAAAAAGGAGAGAAAGAAAGAAAAAAGGGGAAAAGGAAGAAAAAGAGAGAGAAAAAGAGAAAGAAATTAGATAGATAGATAGATAGAGAGAAAGAAAGAGAGAAAGAAGGAAAGTTAAAAAGATAAGCGATTGAAAAAAATGAGATAAAGATAAAGAAAAGATAAAAAAAACCGGAGAGAAAGAAAGATAAATAGATAGATAGATAGATAGATAGATTAATTCAAAATACATACATTACGTCTTCTTTGCAAATTCAACTTTACTTCAATGCGTTTAAAGTCCTCCTCCGTGAGCCTCGATTCTTCCTCCTCCTCCTCTTCCTCTCCTCTGGGCAGAAGGAGGAAATATAATTGCAGTTCTGATGAAAGAATTCCCCGATGTTTTTTTTTTCTCTTGATTATATTTTTAGTTTTCTCTTTTTTTTCTTCTACTATTTTTTTTGTTTCGTTTGAGTTTGCTTCTTTTTTTTGTTTACTTTATTCTTCTTTATTCTGTGTTTTTCTCTAGTTCCATAATTTCTTTTTTTTTGTGGTTATTCGTAAGTTTGTTTTCTCTTTCGATGTGGTTTAGTATGTTTTATTTTTTTTATTTTGCTCTGTTTTTGTTTATTCTTCATCCTTGTCTATCATTCTTTATTCTTCTTTATTCCCTAGTGCTTTATTTTTCATGGTTTCTCTGAAGTTTGTTTCCTCTTTCAATACGTTTCTGTTTCTATCTCTCTGTCCTTTCGTTTAACTTCTTTTTCTCAACGTTATGTTTTTGTTGCTTCTTTCTTCTTTATTCCAAAATGCACTTTTTCATAGATTTCATAGACTATCCTTTCCATGTTTCCTCTTTCAGTACGGTTCTATCTCTATCTCTGCTCTTTTGTTTAACTTCTTTTTCTCTACGTTATATTTTTGTTGCGTCTTTTTCCTTTCTTCTTTATTTCCAAATGCTCTTTTTTCATAGATTTCGTAGATTATCTTTTCCTTGTTTCCTCTTTCAACACGGTTCTATCTCTATATCTGCTCTTTTGTTTAACTTTTTTTACTCTTCTTTATATTTTTTTGCTTCTTTCTCCTTTCTTCTTTATTTCCAAATGCTCTTTTCATAGATTTCGTAGATTATCTTTTCCTTGTTTCCTCTTTCAGTACGGTTCTATCTCTATCTCTGTTCCTTCATTCACCTTCTTTATCCTTCTCTCTTCAACTTTAGTCAGTGCAAAAAAATCCCTAATGCTCTTTTTCTCGTCATTATTCCTTCCTTTGTTTTCTTTTTTTGATGCAGTTCCTATTTATCTCTCCCTTTATTTATCTTCATCATCGTTAAGTGAACCCGTAAAAAAGCCTCAAACACTGAAAGCTCACAGGGAACAACGTCTGGGTCTGGGACTTTTAACATTACCTGAACTGACTTGAAGGGAATGACCAAGGAAGGAAGGAAGAGCAAGCCTGTAATTCGGCCGTACATCAAGGTAGCCAGGTGTGCCAAGCTACAGTTCCTTCACCATTTAACGTAATAAAGATGCATCAACCTTATATAATCTTTGCCGCAGTGGTAGAGAAGATTACTGGATTACTGAAGAGAGAGAGAGACAGAGAGAGACAGCTGCTTGGTTGCATGCTACACTCTTCTTGCATAAGGGAATTGAATGTAAGCGAGTATGTGGTTGGTTCCAAGGCCCTAAAAGACTGCAGGGAGAGAGGATCAGATACTACTGTGTGTGTGTGTGTGTGTGTGTGTGTGTGTTTGGTTCAGCCAGGCATGTATAGTTTGGGACGACAGGAAAGGAAGGAAAGGAGGGAAGGAAAGGAAGGGAGAGAAGAAGGAAAGAAGAGAAGGGACGTGGAGAGAGAAGCAGGAGGAGGTGGAGGAGGTGAGGAAACAAAAGGATGAGGTTGATAAAGGAGAGGAAAAAAAGAAGAAAAGATAGAGAAAAACATAAGACGAGACGAAAGAAAAAAAAGAAAATGATAATGAAGAAAAATCAAAGGAGAGGAGAACACGATTAAGAGCTGGGTGCATATGCTGTAGCTGCGCGTTGCCTCGGTGCACATCTCCGTCTCTTTGGGTCTTTGTGACGTTGGTGGAGTCTTATGCAAACTACCACCACCACCACCACCACCACCGCCATCATTCCAGTCATCACCACCACTACGGTCATCACCTTTCATCTCCACCATCACTAACACCACCACCAACATCACCACTCCGTCATCTCCTTCACCTCCACTACCAACACCACCTTTTCATCACCACATTGTTCATCACCTCAGTCATCACTAACAACACCACCTACATCACCACTCCGTCATCTCCTTCACCTCCAGTATCAACACCACCTACATCACCACTCTGTCATCCCTCACCATCTCCACCATCAGTATCAACACCACTCCGTCATCACCACCTCGTTCATCACCCCTCACCTCCATCATCACTACCATCACCACCAACATCACCACTCTGCCATCACTCACCATCACCAACACTACCAACATCACCTTTTCATCACCACAGTTTCATCACCCTTCACCACCACCATCACTAGCATCACCACCCTTGTCATCACCTCTACTACAATCATCACTACCTCCTTCTCCTCCCTATCTACTTTTCTTTTTTCTTCTGCTTTCTTCTCTCTTGTTTTTCTCTAATCTTCCTTCTTTTTTTCAACACTAATTTTCATCACCATCACCACCACCACCACCACCACCGCCACCTCCACGCAACACGAGGACAAACAACGTAATGACACAGTAATGGACTAATTCATCGACTTAACTCTTCGTAACGATCCTAAAATTAACATTCACGATAATAATTTTTTTTCCATTAGGCAACAAAGTCTGGGATTAAAAATGGCCCCCCCTGAAAACTTAACTTGATGACCTCTCCTAAGTGACCTTTTGAAGTGACCTCGATTGCTTGTGTCTTCGTTTTTTTATTGTTTTCTTTTTCTCGTTTTTTTTCATATTTTATTATTATTATCTGATTGTTTCCTTTCTCTCTCTTCCGTTTCTGAATGACCTGATGACCTCTCCTTAGTGATCTTTTGAAGTGACCTCGATTGCTTGTCTTCGTTTTTTTATTGTTTTTTTTTCTCGTTTTTTCATATTTTATCATTATTATTATTGTTATTATCATTGTTTTCTCTCTCTCTCTCTCTCTCTCTCTCTCTCTCTCTCTCTCTCTCTCTCTCTCTCTCTCTCTCTCTCTCTCTCTCTCTCTCTTCGTTTCTTCTCCTTCTCCTCCTCCTCTTTATTTTTGGTTCCTCTTTCCTTTATCTTTATTCTTCCCCTTCCTCCTTTCTTCTGCCTTATCATTGTTATTATTATTGTTATTTTTCTTCTTCTTTTTCTCTTTCTTTCGCTTGTTCTCATTCTCCTCCTCCTCATTTTTTCTTCTTTTTCTCTTTCTTTCGCTTGTTCTCATTCTCCTCCTCTTCATTTTTTTCTTCTTTTTCTCTTTCTTTCGCTTGTTCTCATTCTTCTCCTCTTCATTTTTTTCTTCTTTTTTTCCATTGTTCTTATCCTGTTCTTGCTTCCTTTCTCTTGCTCTTTATTTTCCTTCTTCTCATTATTTATATTTTCTAATTTTTATTATTATTATTTTTTCATATCATCGTTTTCCTTTTCTCTCTCTCTTTCGTTTGTTTTTCATCTCCTTCCTCTTTATCTGTCCTTTTTTTCTATTGTTTCTATTCTCTTTTTGTCTACTCCCTCTTCCTCTTCTTCCTCCTCCTCCTCCTCCTCCTCTATATTCCCGACAACTGAACCTAATTACCTGATGACCTCTCTTAAGTGACCTCCTGAAATGACCTCGATTGTTGATGTTTTCGTTTTTTTATTATGTTTTTTTTATCATTATTATTATCATCTTTTTCTTCTTTTTCTTCTTCATCAGTCGTCTCCTTCCCTCCTCTTCTTCATCTTCCTTCCTTTCTTTATTTTCTTTTCATCTTTCCTTCATTTTATTTTGGTTCAGAACATTATTATTCTTTCTCCTCCTCTCCTCCTCCTCCTCCTCTTCTTCATCCTCCTTCCCTCTCTTCCTCTTTCCTCCTCCTCCTCCTCCTCCTTCTCCTCCACCTCCTCCTCCATATTCCATCTCTTCTTTCTCCTATTTCCCCTTCTCTTATCCTTTCTTCCTCCTCTTCCTCCTCCTCCTCCAACTTGTCCTCCTTTTCCTCCTCCTCCTCCTCCTCCTCCTCTTTTTTCCTTCACAACACGCAAGGTCAAAGTGCCAATAAAGTGCCAGAGATCAGTGCCAAAGGTCAGGGTCAGGGAGGGTCAGCATAGGAGGTCAGGTCACGGGGTTCGAAGACATAAATTCGACTCGGATCTTAAAGTTTCTCAAGATATCGATGAGTGGTTTTGACTCGGGCGATATCACACACGCAGGCGGCTGAGACTCACGCACAGACAGACACACAGACAGACAGACACACAGACAGACAGGTAAGGGTCAAGTTAGCATACTCCATAGCTGCGCGTGACCTCAGTGCTCATCTCCGTCCCAAAACCAGTTACAAATTCGTGTAACATTATCCTTTTCTTTTTCTTTCTCTTCCTCTCCTCTTCCTCATCATTCTCCTTAACTCTTCTCTCCTCTTTCCTCTTCTTCTTTATCCTCTTCTCCCTCTCTATCACCTCCTCCTTTTCCCTTCAACCCATTCTTCTTCTCTTACACCTTCGAGCAGTCAGGTGGTGAGTGCCAATACGATAGGCAGCTTCAGGTAAAGGTTTGAAGGATAGCATAAGCGGTGATGGGTTGACGGGAGCCGCTCTGAATTGGCCTACTTGAAAATTATGTTCCTGTGTTCTAAATGAGAGGGAGAGAAAGGAAGTTGGAGGGAGAGGTGTGGAAAGGATAACAAGGTGGAGGAGATTGACAGATAGATAGAGAGACAGACAGACAGACAAACAGGGACATGAAAAGACAAACTAAGAAACAGATGTAGACAGACAGACAGACAGGCAGGCAGAGAGACAGACAGATAGATAGACAGACAGAAGGGTAGGTAGAGAAATTATAAATACAGACAGAGAAGGAAACAGACAGACAGACAGACAGACAGACAAAAAAAAGAGAGAGAAAGAAACAGATAGACAGAAATACAGACAAAAATACAGACAAACCTATTACTACTACTACTACTACTACTACTACAACTACTACTACATATAATAACGATAATGGCGCAATATAATCGTATGGAAATAAGATTAATATGTGCAATAAAACTAGGAAAGTGGTCACGCTCCCCCCACCCCCTCCTCTCTCTCTCTCTCTCTCTCTCTCTCTCTCTCTCTCTCTCTCTCTCTCTCTCTCTCTCTCTCTCTCTCTCTCTCTCTCTCTCTCTCTCTCTCTCTCTCTCTCTCTCTCTCTCTCTCTCTCTCTCTCTCTCTCTCTCTAATAAAAATAAAAATAATACGTAAAAGAAGAAGAAAAAGAAGAAAAAATCACCACCACCACCACCACCACCACCACCAACAACAACAAAAACAAAAAAGCATCAAACCCTAGCTAACCAACAAACTAACTAACTAACTAAGGAACGGATTACTACATGAACCGTGCTAAGTCGCAGTGCATCAGATATAGCTTGCATGCGGTGGTGGTGGTGGTGGTGGTGCGGGGGGGGGGGGGGGTCGTGGTGGTAGCTGCAGTGTGATGGTGCTGTTTTTGTCGCTGGTGGTGGTGGTGGTGGTGGTGGTGGTGATGGTGATGGTGATGGTGGTGGTGGTGATGGTGGTGGTGGTGGTGGTCTTATTAAAAAAAAAAGACTTCCAGTGATTTTGTATTAACGTTGATTCAGTGAGATGGAGACGCAACTTATGATCTGAAGGAGGAGGAGGAGGAGGAGGAGGAGGAGGACTAGGAGGAGATGACTTATTTTCAGAGCATGCAAGATATCCTCCTCCTCCTCCTCCTCGTCTTCCTTCTCCTCCTCCTCCTCGTCTTCCTTCTCCTCCTCCTCCTCATCATCATATATTCGAATTTTGGTTTATGTGAAGTGTATTTTGATTGACACACACACACACACACACACACACACACACACACACACACACACACACGTTATACTATGTTAAACTACGCTAGGACTGCATCTCTTCCTCCTCCTCTCCTCCTCCTCCTCCTCCTCCTGCATTAGAGTTCAGTGTCGCGGAAGTATCGCTCATTGAGGTTCCTGACTTACGCATTCTCACTGGTACACATAATTGGCCTGAACTTCAAACGGGGAGTATCTCACGGATGGCTGTTCTCGCTTGGCCCTGTAAATACTGAATGATTCTGAACGCGTTTTGTTCCTGTTGGTGTTGATGTTGGTGTTCTGGGAAGTGTGTGTGTGTGTGTGTGTGTGTGTGTGTGTGTGTGTGTGTGTGTGTTATCATCAGTCATCCTCAATATTCTCTTCTTTCTCTTCGTCATTTTTTTTTGTTCATGTTCTGGGAAACGTTTGAGCCTATGTGTGTTTGTGTGTGTGTGTGTGTGTGTGTGTGTGTGTGTGTGTGTGTGTGTGTGTGTGTGTACGTATGTGTGTGTGTTTTTCATCATCAATCACCTTCTTCATCATTCTCCTCCTCCTCATCACCACCATCACCACCATCACCATCATCATCATCATCACCATCACCACCATCACCACCATCATCATCATCATCATTATCATCATCAAGTCATCAGCCCTGCAACGCTTTCTGGCCACAGGAGTGAAATGTGAATTCGTAAAGGGATTTTAATAGCTTAATTAGGGGGGAAGGGAGGGGAACGGGAGGAGGGGGATGGGGGTGGCAGGCTGATGGAATGGGAGGGAAGGGAAGGGGAAGGTAATGATGGTATGGGTAGAGAGAGAGAGAGAGAGAGAGAGAGTGTACCGGTTAAAAGGGAAGGCTGAGGTAGGTAAGGTATGGATTGGTATGTCAGGTTAGATTAGGTTAGGGCAGGTCAGGGCAGGTCATATCAGGTTAGTTTAGGTCAGGTTAGGGAAGGTTGTGTTATGTTATGTTATGTCATGTTAGGTTAGGTTAGGTTAGGTTGGGTCAGATCAGGTCAGGGTAGGTCATGTTACGTCAAGTCAGGTTAGGTTAGGTTAGGTTAGGGCACGTCAGGTCAGGTTATGTTAGGTCAGGTTAGGTAAGGTTATGTTATGTTATGTCATTAAGTTAGGTTAGGTCAGGTTGGGTCAGGTTAGGGAAGGCTGTGTTATGTCATGTTAGGTTAGGTTAGGTCAGGTTAGGGAAGGTTGTGTTATGTCATGTTAAGTTAGATCAGGTTGGGTTAGGTTAGGTCAAGCTAGGTCAGGTTAGGGAAGGTTGCGTTATGTCATGTTAAGTTAGGTCAGGTTGGGTCGCGTTCGTTTCCTGCGTCCTTAACATTCATCTTGTGTTGTTGGCAGCGACGAACTAAGAAGTATTACCAGATCGATGTCGTGGGCCAGAAGACTACCTCCCTACCCTCCCTTTTGCCCGTCCCTCACTCTTCTCCTTCCACTCCCTTCTCTCCTTTTCCTGACCTCCATCCTGCCACCCCCTCACTCTCCTTTCCTTGTTCCTTCCCTTCCTCGCCCGTCCCTCACTCTCCTTCCACTCCCTTCTCTCCTTTTCCTGACCTCCATCCTGCCACCCCCTCACTCTCCTTACTCCTTCTCCTCTCTTTCCTTCATTTCTCATTTCTTTGTTTCCTCTTCCTTTATCCTCTCCCATTCTCTTTCTACCTTCCCTTCTGACTTCTTTCTTCTCTTCCTTCATCTCCCATCTTTCAGTTTTTTCTTTGTCGTTCCCCTTTCTTCTTTTCCCTTCCTACTTTTCCTTCTTCGCGCCCTCTTCACTCTTCCTTCACTCCCTTCTGTCCTCCCCTCCCCTCTTTCTTCATATCCCATCCCCAAGTTTCTTCTTTTTCTCTCCCTCTCTTCATTCTTTCCTCTCCTCTCCTTCCTTCATCTCCCATCTCTCATTTCGTCTTTTCCTCTCCCCCTCCTCTGTTCCTTTCCCATCCACACACACACACACACGCACACACACACTCTTTCTCTCCCTCACTTATCAACTTGACTAAACTTCCTCTGTAAATTGACCTGCAAAAACTTGGTGTGAAATGCTGAAAAGGCCAGATTATAAGCCTAAATAAGCTGTTTGCACGAGAATTAAGGCTTACGGGCTCGCGGGCTGGCTGGTTGGGTGACTGACTGGGGCTGGCTGGCTGGGTGAGTTGGGTTGGTGGGTGGTTGGGTGGGTGGGTTGCTAGTTGGCTGGCTGGCTGGCTTCTTTGGTGGAGTTCAGGAAAGATTCATAACTCGAGGAAAATAGTTCCGTAAAAAAGTGTTTAAGAATTTTGGGTCAGCAAAGAAAACAGGAGAAAAGAAGTTTGACGAAGCAGGAATGAGAATATTAACTTAAGAGGATGTGAGGAGTTAAGATAAGAAATGAATGGGCTAAATTTTTTTTTCTACGTTTCTGATGGTCGACCCCAGCTCGTTGTGGCGGAGGCAAAGTGTTTATAGTGGCGCCATCTTGCTTGGCTCATGCTGCCCCCAGGAGCTCATCTTTGATCCTCTGAGAGATAATCTAGAGACCAGATTGTTATGTGGTCTTCTGGACAGCATGTGGGTAGTCTTAAGCCACTCGGCGGTGACTGAAAAATCCCAGCTTGTTGCGGCGGGCGGGAATCGAACCCGCATCCTTCTGGACCCGGCACAAGCACGCCAACCACTCAGCCACTGCCTCCCTCCCAAGAAGTACATTGAAAAAAATTGAGAAGGCATAAAAATGTTCGTAGTCTACCTAAAAAAGTATAACAGAAGGTCGGTCGAACAGGTTGCAAGTATTTTAACAGTAGGTCGTTCTAGCAGTTTTTCTTTTTACAGCAGAGGAGTCAGCTCAAGGGCACAAATGAGGTAGCAAATGTGAGAAAAAGCCCGCTAGGTTGCAAGCATTATAACAGTTGCAAGTATCATAACAGAAGGTCGGTCGAACAGGTTGCAAGTAGTGAGATCCTTCCGGGAGAGTTCCTTTACCTCTAACGACATCTGGGCATCGATTCCTTTAGCCGTGATTAAAGAGGAACACTATTTACATACATTGCCTTCGCTTCTTATTCGTCTTTTTGGGGAAGTCCGCAATAACCGATAGCCATTAAGTAAATTCTTGGAGGCTTTCCCGTGAAGGCGAGGGCCGCGATGGACTACTACCCTCTTGTCTCTCTCTCTCTCTCTCTCTCTCTCTCTCTCTCTCTCTCTCTCTCTCTCTCTCTCTCTCTCTCTCTCTCTCTCTCTCTCTCTCTCTCTCTCTCTCTCTCTCTCTCTCCCATTCAATTATTATTATCATTCCTTTCTATAATCTTAAGAGGAAACTTAATGGATTAGAGAGAGAGAGATCTGGCAAGGCTGTCTATATATCTAACTTTCTATCTCGTCCCCTTTCGCTTCTTCTTCTTCTTCTTCTTCTTCTTCTTTGTAATAATTGTGCGTATTTAACATTCTATATATATATGCGTACTTTTTCCTCTCTCTCTCTCTCTCTCTCTCTCTCTCTCTCTCTCTCTCTCTCTCTCTCTCTCTCTCTCTCTCTCTCTCTCTCTCTCTCTCTCTCTCTCTCTCTCTCTCTCTCTCTCTCTCTCTCTTTGTGGGGGAAAGTAAGAATATTATTATTTGAACGCAGCACTTGTATGTTCGTGTTTAGAGAGGGAGGTGAACACACACACACACACACACACACACACACACACACACATACATGGAGTGATAATTATGGTGTTTCATCTCTCTCTCTCTCTGTCTCTCTCTCTCTCTCTCTCTCTCTCTCTCTCTCTCTCTCTCTCTCTCTCTCTCTCTCTCTCTCTCTCTCTCTCTCTCTCTCTCTCCTGTATGTATGTATATATGTTTGTTTGCTTGTATGTAGAAGCCATTGTAAAAGGGGGAGGGAGAAGCCGTGTTATTATTATTATTATTATTATTATTATTATTATTATTATTATTATTATTATTATTATTATTATTATTATTATTATTATTATTATTATTATTATTATTACTACTACTACTACTGCTACTACTACTACTACTACTACTACTACTACTATCATTATTAGCTTAGATGAGGAAAGTAATGGTAGCTGTAGTAGTAGTAGTAATAGTAGTAGTAGTAGTAGTAGTAGTAGTGGCAGCACATACCTGGCCTTTCCACCTGTTTAATTAAGGTTCATTGCATTACCTGTGCTGGAAGTTTTGGTACACACACACACACACACACACACACACACACACACACACACACACACACACACAAACCTGGAGCTGAGTAATATTTCGAGTCTTGAATGTGTGTGTGTGTGTGTGTGTGTGTGTGTGTGTGTGTGTGTGTGCGTGTGTGTGTGTGCGCGCGAGGTGATGATGAGCAAACTGCATTGTTCTCTCAAGTTGTATCCTGTCTTACCCCCCTCCCCCCCCCCTCTCTCTCTCTCTCTCTCTCTCTCTCTCTCTCTCTCTCTCTCTCTCTCTCTCTCTCTCTCTCTCTCTCTCTCTCTCTCTCTCTCTCTCTCTCTCTCTCTCTCTCTCTCTCTCTCTCTCTCTCTCTCTCTCTCTCTCTCTCTCTCTCTCTTCTCTGTCCTCCTCCTCCTCCTCCTCCTCCTCCTCTTTTCTTCTCACAGTACAATATTCATCATAGAGGAGGAGGAGGAGGAGGAGGAGAAGGAGAAGAAAGGAGAAAAGAGAGAAAGTCGTTATTGCTATCCTTAGTCTGCCTGTCTGTCTGTCTGTCTGTCTGTCTACTACTGTCTCTTTAATCCCCTGCTGTCCCTTTACTTACACATAATAATCTCTCACTTTCTCATATTAATAAAAAAGAAAAAAAAAATTATATCAGAGACTGAAAATAAAAAAAAAACAATAAATAGCACACACACACACACACACACACATACACACACACACACAGATCCCTTCCCCCTCCCCCCACACACACAAAATCAGATCCCTCCCCTCCCCCCCCACACACACACATACAGACCACTTCCACCCCCTCCCCAACACACACACGCACGCACGCAAACCTGTCACGTTGCCAGCCGGGCGGGGATGCTAAACAGATGTCGTGGAATGTTGGGCTTCGAAGGCAGGAAATAATTCGCTTACCTAACAGTCATGAAGATCCGATCGAGGAAAGCGGCCATGTTAGGTGAAGGGGGGAGGGTGGAGGGAGGATAGGGGGGCACTGGAAGAGGGGAGGATAAGGAGGGGAGGTGTTAGGAAGGGAGGAGAAGGGAGAGGAAAGCATGGGAGTGGAAGAAACATGAGAGAGGGAGGATGGCGTTGGAGGATGGGGGTGAGGAGGCGTAGGGGAGAGGAGGGAAGGGAGGAAAGGAAGGAGAAGCGTTTGATAAGGGAAGAGAAGGGAGGGGAAGGGAGAGAAGAAAAGGGAGGGGGGTGGAGAGGAAAAGAAACGGAGGGAAAGGTGGAGTAGGAAGAAAGGGAGAGAAGAGGAGACAGGGAGACGTTGGGGTAGGAGGAAAGTGCGTTGGAGAGGGAGGAGATGAGGGAGATTATGTGGAAGAAGGGAGTGGAAGAAGGCATATGGAGAGATGGGAAGATAAGACAAAGGGAGGGAAGGGGGGAGGAGGGAAAATGGGGAAGAAGGGTAGGAGTGATAAGGGTGGGGATTGAGAGAGGGGAGGATAAGGTAAGGGCGTTGAGAAGGGAGAAAAGGGAGCTTAGGAAAGAAGGAAAGGGAGGACGGGATTGCGAGAAGGGTAGGGGAGGGAAGGGGAATACAGTAAGGGGGTAAGGGAAGGGTATGGAAGAGGAGGAAAGGGAGACGAGGGAAGGGAAGGAGCGTTGGGAGAGAGGGAGAGGAGTTGGGAGGCAGAAGGAAAGGGAAGGAAGAGGGAGGGAGGTAAAACAAGGGGTGGAGGAGGGGAGAGAACAAGAGGGAAGGTTAGGTTAGGTTAGGTCAGGTTAGGTTAGGTTGAAGGAAGGGGAGGAGCGTTGGGAGAGAGGGAGAGGCGTTGGGAGGCAGAAGGAAAGGGAAGGAAGAGGGAGGGGGTTAAAGCAAGGAGTGGAAAAGGAGGGGAGAGAAAAAGAGGGAAGGTTAGGTTAGGTTAGGTTAGGTTAGGTTAGTTAGGTTAGGTTAGGTTAGGTTAGTTAGGTTAGATTAGATTAGGTTGAAGGAAGGGAAGGGGCCGTTGGGAAGGAAGGAAGGAAACGAGAAGGAAAAGAAAAGGAGAAAAAGGGATTAAAGGAACGAAGGGAAAGGAGGAGGAACAAGAATAAGATGAAAGACGAAAAGAAAGGAACGCGAAGGAAAAGAGAAGGAGAAAAAGGGATTAAAGAAACGAAGGGAAAGGAGGAGGAACAAGAATAAGGAAGCTAAGAAAAGGACATGAAAGAAAGTAGATGAGGAACAAGGAAAACGAAAACAAAAATAGAGAAATGTGATGAAAGACGAAAAGAAAGGAACGCGAAGGAAAAGAGAAGGAGAAAAAGGGATTAAAGGAACGAAGCAGAGGATTAATTACACTCGTTCCTTTGTCTATTGTTGCTCCTGTTACTGTTTTGTCACGGCTCCTGAACCTTTTTCCAGAGGCATAACGATCCCGGGGTATCCTTTGATCCTATGTGACTCGGCCTCCTAATGCGATATCCAGCGAGAGAGAGAGAGACTGTTTATGGGTTAGAGAAAGAGAAAAAAAAATAATGGGATGTAGCAGAGATAGATAGATAGATAGAAATAAATAGATAGATAGATAGATGGATAGAAAGATAGATAGAGATAGATAGATAGATAGATAGATAGATAGAAATAGCTTGATAGATAGAGAGAGAGAGAGATTAAACCACCAGCGCGGGCAACCTCGTAATGAGCCAATAGGTTTTCTGTTGCTTGGATTTCCGTGTTTCCATGTTTCCTCCTCCTCCTCCTCCTCCTCCTCCTTACCTGGTCAAGATTAGAAGCTCAGGTGTGAAGGGAGGGTCATTACAGTTCATTTAAAAGCCCAGCCACAGGTGTAAGACGTGTCTCCTACAAGTACGTGTTATTGCCATACCTGGTGTGACGAGAGCGCGAGAGAGAGAGAGCGCGAGCGAGAGAGCGAGAGAGAGAGAGTCCCTCCTCCACCTCCTCCTCCTCGTCCTCCTCGTCCTCGTCCTCCTCCTCCTCCTCCTCCTCCTCCTCCTCCTTCTCATTAGTATCGTCGCAGTCAGGAGGTCACACTCACGCAACCTTACCCCTGTGTGTGTGTGTGTGTGTGTGTGTGTGTGTGTGTGTGTGTGTGTGTGTGTGTGTGTGTGTGTGTGTGTGTGTGTGTGTGTGTGTGTGTGTGTGTGTGTGTGTGTGTGTGTGTGTGTGTGTGTGTGTGTGTGTGTGTGTGTGTGTGTGTGTGTGTGTGTGTGTGTGTGTGTGTGTGTTAGTCGGTTATTTTCGTTGTTTGTTTTGATAAGTTTAGTTTTTTTTCTCCGTTTTCCTTCGTGTTTTTCTTCTTCTTTTTTTTTTTCTTTCCCATGATTTTATTGTTTTTTTATATATTTTTACTTCATTTATTGTTTCATAGATTCCTTTCAGTTATTCTTCCTTCCTTCCTTTCTTTCTTTTCTTTCTTTCCTTCCTTCTTTCCTCCTTTCTTTCCTTCTTTCTTTCCTTCTTTTTTTCATTCATTCACTTATTTTTCTTTCTTTTTCCTTTTGCGTTTCTTTCATAGCTCATTTCTCTATCAATCATTTCCTCTCTTTTCCGGTTCCCTTCCTTCTCTCTCTCTCTCTCTCTCTCTCTCTCTCTCTCTCTCTCTCTCTCTCTCTCTCTCTCTCTCTCTCTCTCTCTCTCTCTCTCTCTCTCTCTCTCTCTCTCTCTCTCTCTCTCTCTCTCTCTCTCTCTCTCTCTCTCTCTCTCTCTCTCTCTCTCTCTCTCTCTCTCTCTCTCTCTCTCTCTCTCTCTCTCTCTGTTACCTTGTTTGCTCATCTGTTATTAAAT
>NC_066525.1:3055000-3070000 GCF_024679095.1 Eriocheir sinensis
TCTCTCTCTCTCTCTCTCTCTCTCTCTCTCTCTCTCTCTCTCTCTCTGTATTCGTGTGTGTGTGTGTGTGTGTGTGTGTGTGTGTGTGTGTCTTTCTCCCTCACTGCCTATACTCTTTTTACACACACACACACACACACACACACACACGTAATACACACACAAACTGAGGAGGGGAGAGAAATATGAGGAGGAGGAGGAGGAGGAGGAGAAGGAGGAGAGGGAGGGAGGAGGCGTATAGTAGGGGAGCGAGAGATAAAGGGGAGGGAGAGGAAGAGGGGAGAGAGAAGAGGAGGAGGATGAGGATGAGGAGGAGGAAGGGGAGGAGGGGGAGAGAGAAGGAAGGGGAGGAAATCATACATGCGGAGGGAGGGAATAAAAAAGAGAGAGAGAGAGAGAGAGAGAGAGAGAGAGAGAGAGAGAGAGAGAGAGAGAGAGAGAGAGAGAGAACCACCATGTTATTCTATAAATGAAGGGAGGGGGTGAAGAGGAGGAAAAAGAAGGGAGAGGAAAGAAGGAAACAGAGAGGAGATTAGAAAAGGAGGAAGAGAGGAAAGAGGAGATAAGGAGGAAGAGGGGAAGAGGAAGAGAAAGGAGAAGAATGAAAGATAGAGGAAGGAAAAAGATGAGAATGGAATAGGAAGAAGAGAGAAGGGAAGAGGAAGGAAGGAAGAAGAGGAAAGAGGAGAGATGGAAGAAGAAGGAAGTAGAGGGAAAAAGGAAGGAAGGAAGAAGAGGAGAGATGAGAGAAGGAAGAAGATGGGAGGAAAAAGAAGGAAGAAGAAGGGGAAAGAAACCGAAGGAATGAATAAGAACGTAGAGAGAAGGAGAAAACAATTAAGAGATAAAGAAAGGAAGAAGAAGGAAAAGAAGAAGGAAAACAAAGGAAAGAAGGAAAGAAAAAGAGAAAGTTACGAGACAAAAAAGGAAGATGGAAGAAGAAAAAAAGAGGAGAGAGAGAGAGAGAGAACAAGGAAACGAATGAAGGAAACAGAGAAATAAAAAAAAGAAACTAAGAAATGAAACGGGCAAAAAAAAAAAGAATTCGTGAAACTACCTCAAGGACTTTTGTTTTGCGTGGAAGAGAAGTTTCACGACTCCCTTTCCGTTTCTTTTCCTTATAGTTTCATCTATCTATAGTTTCGTTTGAATATCCCTCTAGTTTCATCTTTGGTAACACTTTCTTTCCTACTAAGTTTCTTTTTCTTATAGTTACCTTCATATATACTTTGTTTCATCTATTGCTTCATTTAAATATCCCAGTTTCATATTTTCTACTAACTGTTTCATTCCCTTATAGTTTCTCATATCTGTAACACATTCCTCTGGCCCTGTTTCACCCCTTGTTTCACCTCGAGTTTCAGTTCTTTTCATCTATAGTTTTCTTTGCATATATCTACACCTTCAGTAATCGCCAGCAGTTTAGTTCAGTTATCGTTTCTCTCTCATGTAACACGTTTCAGATTTTTTAGCTCCTTCTCAAGTTTCATCCCTTCCCTTCCTCCGGTTTCTTTCGTCTATAGTTTCCTTTCCATATATCTAGCGCTTCAGAACTCACCAACAGTTTAGATCATTTATAGTTTTTCTGGTTTGTATATCGTTTCTCTTTTGTTTTTCGCTTCCACCAAATTTTCATCCCTTCTCTTCCTCCGGTTTCTTTCGTCTATAGTGTCCTCTCCATATATCTAGCGCTTCAGAACTCACCAACAGTTTAGATCATTTATAGTTTTTCTGGTTTATATATCGTTTCTCTTTTGTTTTTCGCTTCTACCAAAGTTTCATCCCTTCCTCTCCTGTAGTTTCTTTCATCTATAGTTTCCCTCCTCGCATGTAGATTATCTCCCTTCTTGTTTGTTTCCCTTATAATTTCTCTTCGTCCAAAGTTTATCGCGTCTATAGTTCCCCTCCTCGCACGTAGATTGTTTCCCCTCTTGTTTTTTCTCTTATAGTTTCTCTTCGTCCAAAGTTTATCGCGTCTATAGATCCCCTCCTCGCACGTAGATTGTTTCCCCTCTTGTTTGTTTCTCTTATAATTTCTCTTCGTCCAAAGTTTATCGCGTCTATAGATCCCCTCCTCGCACGTAGATTGTTTCCCCTCTTATTTGTTTCTCTTATAATTTCTCTTCGTCCAAAGTTTATCGCGTCTATAGTTCCCCTCCTCGCACGTAGATTGTTTCCCCTCTTGTTTGTTTCTCTTACAGTTTCTCTTCGTCCAAAGTTATCGCGTCTATAGTTTCCATCGTTTACGCTTGAGTTTCTTTTGTTTCTGTTTCCCAAATCAAGCCTATTCATTCTCTTATTGTTTCTTCATCTCGTACACATTCATTGCTTCGTTTCTTATCATGCAAAGTCTTTTTTTTCCTTTTCTTTCGCATATTCTAAATCTTGTATATTATATATATATATATATATATATATATATATATATATATATATATATATATATATATATATATATATATATATATATATATATATATATATATATATATATATATATATATATATATATATATATATATATATATATATATATATATATATATATATATATATATATATATATATATATATATATATATATATATATATATATATATATATATATATTATATAGTATTTCCTCCTGCCTACGACTTGAACTCTTTCAAGAGGAGGGTATCAGTACACCTCTCCTCCCGAAATTGACCTCTCGTTTTGGACGCTCCTTTGACCTCTGTTCGGGAGCAGTGAGTAGCGGGCTTTTTTTATTTATTTTTATTTACGCTCTTGAAGTGTCTCCTTAGCTGTAAAAAAAAATCTATATTTTTATTTTATTTTTATTTTATGGTTTCACTCATCCATGTCTATCCCTGTTTCTCATTCATTAATCTCTATCTCTCTTTTTCTCATTCATTTTTTTTCATTATCAGTTTCTGTCTTTCTTTATCTTATAGTTAGACTCATCAACATCTACGTCTGTTTCTCATTCATTAATTCCTTTCATCTCTCGTTCGATTTTTATTCTTTTTCTTTTTCTCTCAAACTTTTCAACGAGGGTGTTTAAGGTTTCAATATGTAAAGCTACGTCATTTTCAGGTTAATTTACATCTACTTTCTTTTCCTCATTTTCTCAGCTTTTCTCTTTCCTTCCTTCTTCGTTCACTCTTCTAAATAATTTCCGAGTCAGTGTGTCCCTCATTTTTTTTCTCTATCATACAATACACCATTTTTCAGCTCGATTTTCCTCATTTTCAATTTCTCATTTTTCATTTTCCATCTTTTTTTCTTTTTCTTTATCCTTCGTTCACTTTTAAAATCATTTCCGAGTCTGTGTTTGTCTCATTTTTGTCGTTTTTTTACGTTTATCTTTATTTTCATTCTTCATAAACTCTCTTGCGAGGTTTTTAGAGATTCAATAATTATGTAAAGCTCTTGGTCTGTCTGTCTGTCTGTCTATCTGTCTGTCTGTCGGTCTGTCTGTCTGTTTGTCTGTCTGTCTGTCTGTCTGTCCGTCTCTCTGTCTCTCTGTCTGTCGTCTGTCTGTCTGTAGGTTAGTCTGTCTGTCTGTCTGTAGGTTAGTCTCTCTCTCTCTCTCTCTCTCTCTCTCTCTCTCTCTCTCTCTCTCTCTCTCTCTCTCTCTCTCTCTCTCTCTCTCTCTCTCTCTCTCTCTCTGCGCCATTTCAGGATGTATGTAATGCTATTTTTTTTTACTTTCCCAATTGTCTTCTTTTTTATCTTCCTTTTTCCTCTCATTCGTTCGTTCAGAGAAATAATTAAAAGTCAGTGAACGAGAAACGACTGTGTGTGTGATTTTGTACTATCTTTTCTCTCTCCTTTTCTTTCTTTTTTCATTCATTTTTTTCATTCATTTCACGACCGGCAACTTTTCTTTTTCTTTTTTCCCTACGCCGTTTCGGAATTTGCGGATTATCAAGCCAGTCCCATTATTTTCTTTCTCTAATTATCTTTGCTGTTTTTTGTGTGTTTTATCGGGGGAGTAATTAAGAGAGAGAGAGAGAGGAGTACGTGTGTGTGGGGGGGGGGGGGGATCGGTGAGGGGGGTATTATAATTTTATCTACTCTCTCTCTCTCTCTCTCTCTCTCTCTCTCTCTCTCTCTCTCTCTCTCTCTCTCTCTCTCTCTCTCTCTCTCTCTCTCTCTCTCTCTCTCTCTCTCTCTCTCTCTCTCTCTCTCTCTCTCTCACTTTCTAATTTGTCTGTTCTTTATTTTTTTTGTTTCAACCTGTAATGAAAATTTTCCAACGAGACGCCGAATCTGAATGGTCGGTAATTTTCTACTTTTTTCTTTTTTTTTTGTTTCTAAGTAATGGTTAAGTAAGAGATGGATGTGTGTGTGTGTGTGTGTGTGTGTGTGTGTGTGTGTGTGTGTGTGTGTGTGTGTGTGTGTGTGTGTGACCTATTAATTTTAGTTTATTGTTTTCACCTTTTCTTGATTTTTTTATTTAATTTTCAGCTTCAAATTTTCAGTTTTATTTTTCCAGTTTCAATAATCAGTTTCAATAATCAGCTTCAATTTTCAGTTTCAATAATCAGTTTCAATTTTTAGCTTCAGATTTTCAGTTTCAATTTCTAGCTTCAATTTTCAGTTTCAGTATCAGTTCATTTTGTCTCAATTGCAGTTTCATCTTTAGTTTCATTTTGTTTCATTCGAGTTTTAGCTTCTTTAGTTTCAGTTTCGTTTCCATCGAGTTTCAGTGCCATCTCCAGTTTCAGTTTCAACCAGTTTCAGTTTCAATCGAATTTCAGTTTCATTTTCAATCGAATTTTAGTTTCATTTATAGTTTGTTTCAGTTTCATCATCATCATTTTCAATCGAGTTCTAGTTTCATTTTTAGTATGTTTCAGTTATTTCATCATCATCATTTTCAATCGAGTTCTAGTTTCATTTTTAGTATGTTTCAGTTATTTCATCATCATCATTTTCAATCGAGTTCTAGTTTCATTTTTAGTATGTTTCAGTTTCATCATCATCATCATTTTCAATCGAGTTCTAGTTTCATTTATAGTTTGTTTCAGTTTCATCAACATCATCATTTTCAATCGAGTTCTAGTTTCATTTATAGTTTGTTTCAGTTTCATCATCATCATCATTTTCAATCGAGTTCTAGTTTCATTTATAGTTTGTTTCAGTTTCACCAACATCATCATTTTCAATTGAGTTCTAGTTTCATTTTTAGTATGTTTCAGTTATTTCATCATCATCATTTTCAATCGAGTTCTAGTTTCATTTTTAGTATGTTTCAGTTTCACCAACATCATCATTTTCAATTGAGTTCTAGTTTCATTTTTAGTATGTTTCAGTTTCATCATCATCATCATTTTCAATCGAGTTCTAGTTTCATTTATAGTTTGTTTCAGTTTCATCAACATCATCATTTTCAATCGAGTTCTAGTTTCATTTATAGTTTGTTTCAGTTTCATCATCATCATTTTCAATCGAGTTCTAGTTTCATTTATAGTTTGTTTCAGTTTCATCATCATCATTTTCAATCGAGTTCTAGTTTCATTTTTAGTATGTTTCAGTTTCACCAACATCATCATTTTCAATCGAGTTCTAGTTTCATTTTTAGTATGTTTCAGTTATTTCATCATCATCATTTTCAATCGAGTTCTAGTTTCATTTTTAGTATGTTTCAGTTATTTCATCATCATCATTTTCAATCGAGTTCTAGTTTCATTTATAGTTTGTTTCAGTTTCATCAACATCATCATTTTCATTCTCAGTGTTTCAGCTTCTCAGTTTTCCACCTTGCCAGTTACCTATTCACATTTCTTTCATCTTTTTCAGCCTTGCACAGTTTCAGTCAATACAGCATCGCAATTTTCTCATCTTTCTCTTTAATTCCTCCTCTTTTTTTTTGCGTTCCGTCGGTGGGTAATTAATTCTTCCGTTTCTCATTTGCCTGTTCCTTTTTTCTTTCCTTTTTTTTTCTTTTTTGACGTCAAACCTTTCGTCGAAATTTCCATTCAGCGCTGCGTCGGTGTTCAGGGTGTCGTTATTTTTGTTTTTTCCTTTCTTTCTTTCTTCGATTTTCTTTTATTTTTGTTCTATCGTACATGAGGAAGCTAGTAACGTATGTGCTGTGCGTCTGTCTGTCTGTCTGTCTGTCTGTCTATCTATCTGTTTCTCTCTTCCTATCTTATTTCCCTTCTAATTGTGAGTCTAACTTAAGCAGTATTCCCAACGTGTAGAAACAACTCTTGCATTAAAAAGACGGATAGAAGTTACTGACGAATTAGGTGAGAGAGTGAAACTAACAGCCAACTCTTGCATGGAAATGATGGATGAGAGTCACTGAGTTAGATGAGAGAGTCGAGATACGGCTTAACTCTTGCATTTTAAAGGTGGACGAGCAATTAAAGATACAAACTGTTAAAGAAAGCGACTAAGGAAGGAGATGAGGGAGTGGACATACTGACCAACTCTTGCATGAGAAGGATGGACAAACAGCAAAGACTCAGACTCTTACGGGAACTGACTAAGGAAGGAGGTGAAAGAGTGAAGATACTGACCAAAAATTGTATTGCATTAACAAGTGACGAATAATATGAAACAGCGAAAACACCTCCCAACTCTTGCATAAAAAAGATGGACGGATAGATAACGCCCAGTAACAGCAGGGTACGAAAGGAAGCGTAGGAGTGTGATTAGAAATATATGAACCGTGATGAAAGAGTGAAGATGGTGGTTAACTCTTGCATTAGCGGGCGGGACGGAGATGGTCGGGGGCCTTTCATAAAATATTCCTTTTGATGTCATTATTCTGAACTTAATGAGCTGTTAATGGATGCAGAGAGAGAGAGAGAGAGAGAGAAAGATTTTCGACTTGCACATCATCTCTCTCTCTCTCTCTCTCTCTCTCTCTCTCTCTCTCTCTCTCTCTCTCTCTCTCTCTCTCAGTTGTTCGCTCATTGCCGATGATCAAAAATTCAAGTAATACAGGCTCCTCCTCCTCCTCCTCCTCCTCCTCCTCCTCCTCCTCCTCCTCCTCCTCCTCCTCCTCCTCCTCCTCCTGGTTTTCTGTTAAGAGTGAGTGAGTAGTGGTGGACCTTCAGCTAGGAGACAGGTGGAGGAGGAGGAAGAAGAGGAGGAGGGGGAGGAAGAGGAGGAGGAGGAGGAGAGGTGGCAGAAAATGGTAAGGAGGATGAGAGAGAGAGAGAAGTTATAAAGACAGAGAAGAAGGAAGAAGAGATGGAGGGAAAGAGAGAGGAAAGAAGGTCTATGGAACGAGGAAGAGGAGGAGGAAGAGGAGGAGGAAGAGGAGGAGGATGAGAGAGTGAGTGATTACATGAGGGAAGGAGTTGGAGAGAATAGAGATGGGGGTTAAGAAGATATGGGAGGGAGGGAGGGAAGGAGGGAAGAAGGGAGGGATTAAGAGAGAGAAGAATGGAGGGAGAGAGGGAGGGAATGAGGGAAGAGGAGGAGCAAGGGAGAATATAAATGGAGAGTTTGGAGGAAAGGGAGGGAGGGAGGGAGGAAGGGAAGGGAGAGAAAGAAATCACACTTATAGCATTACAAATTCAGCTTCCATTAGTAGTAGTAATAGTAGTAGTAGTAGTAGTAGTAGTAGTAGTAGTAGTAGTAGTAGTAGTAGAAGTAGAAGTCGCGGGTATCGATCTCGGGTCCTTCAATTCGTTTTGGCAACCAGTGAGCCAAATTCATCCCCCCCTCTCTCTCTCTCTCTCTCTCTCTCTCTCTCTCTCTCTCTCTCTCTCTCTCTCTCTCTCTCTCTCTCTCTCTCTCTCTCTCTCTCTCTCTCTCTCTCTCTCTCTCTCTCTCTCTCTCTCTCTCTCTCTCTCTCTCTCTCTCTCTCTCTCTCTCTCTCTCTCTCTCTCTCTCTCTCTCTCTCTCTCTCTCTCTCTCTCTCTCTCTCTCTCTCTCTCTCATTTATTCTCTTTTCTTCCATTTTCTCCTTTCCATTCATTTACTTCTCTCTCCCTTCCTCCTTCTTCATCCATTCCTTCATTTCTCTCTCTTTTCTTCTTCTTTTCTTTCTCATTTCCTTCGTCTCCTTTATCCTTTTCTTCCTTTCTTTTCCTTTTCTTTTCCCTTTCCATCTGTCTATCTATTTTTCTATCCCGACTGTTTCATATTTCAACCTTCTTTATCCTATCCTCTCTTCCTTCCTTCCTTCCTTCCTTTCGTATCTCCTTTCCTCTCTTCTTTTCATCCTCTCTCTCTCTCTCCTCCTCCTCTTCCGCCATTCTCAGTACTTCCCAGGGACATGATTTAATTTTTTCCCGCCTGGTAGACTTAATTTCGAGCCATAACTGATGTAATTATTCTCGCCTCCCCGACACACATACACACGATAATGATAAATATAACCACTCCATTCTTTCTTTCTTTTTTTCTCTCTTTCTTTCTTTTACCTCTTTTCGTATATTAGCAAAAACAAAATAAAAGTCATACGGACGGTGATTTCTAACTTGGGCGGGCGGGCGGGTTGGCGGACGGAAGGAAGGAAGGAGGAGGAGGAGGAGGGAGAGAGGGAGAAGGAGGAGGAGGAGGAGAAGGAGGAGGATAAAGAAAATCATCGAAGTTTCCCTTTTTATTTCGTCGATTGGTCTCGTTTTCTGCTTCATTCGGTTTCTCCTCCGACCCCCCTCCCCCCCCCCCCCCGCCTCCTTCATGCCCCCCCATTTGGTTTCTTCCCAGTACCCCCCTCGCCCCCTCCAGCCCCCCTCACCTCCCCGCCGCAAAGACGAACGCTCATTTGCCTATATTTTTTTTATTTTTTTTCTCTCATCGTTTTCTTTTTTTTTTTTTTGGTCGTGTGGATAAATCGTTTTTCTTGCCCTTGTTTTTTTTTTGTTTTCTTTCTCTCTTTATTTATTTATTTATTTTTCTCTTTTCTTTTTTCTTTTTTTTTTCAGCTGTTTTTTTCTTTCTTTTTCTCCTTTCTTCTGTCTCTTCTTTTTCTCTTCTTTTTCTCTCCAGCTCCTCCTTCTTTCTTCTTATTTTTTTTCCTTTTCTTCTACTTGTTGTTGTTGTTGTTGTTGTTGTTGTTGTTGTTGTTGTTGTTGTTGTTCTTCTTCTTCTTCTTTTTTTTTCTTCTTCTTCTTCTTCTTCTTCTTCTTCTTCTCCTTCCTTTGTCATTTTCTTTCTTTTTCTTCTTATTTTTCCTTCTTCCTCTTCTTCTTTGTTAGTACTTCCACCTTCTCTTTTTCTTCTCTTTTCTCCTCCTCTTCCTCTTCCTCTTCCTCCTCTTCCTTTTCCTCCTCCTCCAAGGCATGTCCATAGCAATCATATACTTCACCAGGGTAGCCCACCTCCTCCTCCTCCTCCTCTTCCTCAACAGCCTTCTTCTTCTTCTTCCTCAAAAACCGCCTCTTTCTTTACCCCACACTCCTACACCCCCCCCTCTCTCTCTCTCTTTCTCTCCCTCTCTCTCCCTGGTCAGTCACTCTCTCCATGGTCCAGGGGCGGAAGAACTCTTGAAGGGGGGGGGGAGGCAGGGGGGGGGAGGTTCTTCAGGATAAGTAATGGGGCCACAGCTAACGTATTGCCTCCCTTCCTCCCTTCTCTCCCTCTCTCTCCCTTCCTCTCTCCCTCCCTCCCTCCCTCCCTTCTTTCCTTCACACGAGTCGGGCCCCTCAAGTATTTTTTTCCTTCCTCTCTCCCTTCTTCCTCATTCTTAGTTCCACCCTTTTTTTTCCCCTTCTGTACTTTTTCTTTTCCTATCTTCTTCTCTCTCTCCTTCTTTCTTTTCATTCCTCCCTTCTTCCCATTTTCGTTTTTTCTCTCTCTGTTTTTGTTCTGTTCCTCTCCTGTTTTGTTTTCTGCTTCCCCTTCCCTTCTTTCCATTCTCTTCTTCTTCTTCTTCTTCTTCTTCTTCTTCTTCTTCAAATCATCATTATTCTCCTTCGTAGACTATAAAGAACTTGGTGAGAGAGAGAGAGAGAGAGAGAGAGAGAGAGAGTTGGTTTATGAGGTCATGTTTATTTATTATTATTATTATTTGTGTCTCTGTGTCTTTCTTTCGTCTATATTTATGCGTCTGTTTGTGTCATCTATAGTTATTTATTGTAGGGGTCGGTTTCTCTTGTTTTTTTTTATATATATATTTTTTCTCTTTTCGTGTTTCTCTTCTTTTTGTTGATTTTTGTTGTTGATTTTTCTTTTCCTCATTGCGTGTGGCATTCCTCTTCTTCTTCTTCTTCTTCTTCTTCTTCTTCTTCTTCTTCTTCTTCTTCTCCCTCCTCTTCTTCTTCTTCTTCTCCCTCCTCTTCCTTCTATTTTTCATGTATTCAAAACTTCATGTATCTATCTTAATATAACGAGAGAGAGAGAGAGAACACGAGAGAGCAAGAACGAGAGAGCAAGTGAATGAGGGAGCCCCGGGTATGAGGGGGGAGAGGGGGTAAGGGGGGGTTGAGTGAGTAGGTCTCCGGCTGTAAAAATCGGTGAACGTCGGTGAACGGCCAGCCCATGCGTCAAACAGGGCTGAGGCGTGCAAGTTTTAATCGGGTGGTGGTGGTGGTGGTGGTGGTGATTGTGGTGGTGGGAAAGATCATGGTTGTAAGGTAATGGTGGTGGTGATGGAGGTGATTATGGTGGTGTTGGTGTTGGGTGGTGATGATGGAGGTGATTATGGTGGTGTTGGTGTTAGTGATGGTGGTGGTGATGATGGTGGTGTTGGTGTTAGTGATGGTGGTGGTGATGAAGGGGAGTAGAGGGTAATTGTGGATGGGGTACAATTTCTTTTTTTCTTTCCTTTTTCCTTTTTTCTTCTCATTTTTTTACGGTAACAGAAACAGCTTAATCGTGTTCGCCGTTCTCTTGTTTTTCCTTCTTCTTCTTCTTTCTTTCTGTCTTTTCATTGTCTTCTTACCTTTTCTTATTTCATCTTTTCTATCATCTCCATTTTCTCCCATTTTCTTATTTTCTTTCCGCTTCATCTTAAGGACAAAACACACACACACACACAAACACATAAAAACCCGCTAAATGGAAAATCAGAGAAGCCTATTTGACATTACGTACTTATATAGAGCTGTTCAATCATCCATTCAGCTTTCCATTTATTCATCCACTCAGCCCGTCAGCCAGTCTCCAAAATACGTTAGTCCACCCAGCAATCCTATTCACTCACGCGTTCAGTCCTTAAGCCGGTCACATACCCTTACGACTTTCCACCACAACACAGACCAACCTACTCACCAATCCTTCAAGCCTAATCAACTTAACCCAAACAGATCCAACCCAACCCAACTCGACTCAACCAATCCCAACCCAACCCAACCCAACCCAACCCAACCCAACCTAACCCTAACCTAACCTAACCTAACCTAACCCTACCCCAACCTACCCCAACCTAACCTAACCTAACCTAACCCTACCCCAACCTAACCCACCCTAACCTAACCTTAACCTAACCTAACCTAACCTAACCTAACCTACCCCAACCCAACCAAACCCTAACCTAACCTAACCCTCTCCCTCCCCATCCTTCCCTTCCCGCCCATCTTTAAAGCCTCGCTAAATGATTTACAGCCGTCCCACCGCCGAGCTAATGACGTTCCGGAGACACAAATTACGTTTCTTGCCCAATTAATTTTGTGCGGCGTTAGTCCTAAGGCCGAATAGAAGAGGCGAGCTGGGTGTGTGATTGTTCCGGTGGTGGAGATGGAGAGGGACGGAAGGGGGGCACAGCGGGGGTATATGTATAGAAAGAGAGAGAGGGAGAAAGAGAGAGGGGAGGGGTCGCGGATATACAGACACAGACAGAAATACGAAGAAGAAGAAGCAAATAGACAGATACAAACTGACAGATAAAGGGAAAGATAGTTAGATAGATAGGTTGATAGAGATAAAGACAGAGAGACAGAGAAATACAAACTAGAAGAGACAGAAAGAGACAGATATATAGAAAAATAGAGAGATAGACAGAAAGAGAGAAAGAGGAACAGCAACAAACAGCAGAGAGAGAGAGAGAGAGGATAAAGCGAAACACAGAAACACAAACAAAAAGAGACAGTAAGATAGACAAACAGATACAAAGATAGACAGAGAGACAAAGACAGATAGATACAAACAAGAAAAGAAAACAAACAAACAAACAAACAGATAGACAAACAAAGAGAAAGAAAGATAGACAGACAAACAGAGAGACAGACAAGAAGAAAACACACACACACACACACACACACACACACACACACACACACACACACACACACTAACTACCTTTATCACGTGACCCTCCAGCGAGACAGATTCAGTTAGGACGACTATTAATGCTGGAATGAGAAGGCTTGGACTGGACGGAGCTGCCCAGCGTCCCTCCTTCCTTCCTTCCTTCCTTCCTCTGTTTCTTCCTTCCTTCCTTTATTTCGACTCTCCTTCCTTTCTTTCTTTCTAACTTTCTTTTTTCTTGTGGCTATCTTTTCGTTCCTCTGTCTTCTCTTCTATTCTCTCTGCCTTTCCTTCGTCTGGTATTGTCTCTTCTCCTTCCCTCCTTCCCTTCTTTCCTTCTTTCTTTCTCTCATTTTTCTCTCTCTTGTTTTTCTTCTCTTTTATTTTTTTTCTGCTTCCCTTTCGTTCGCCATTGTCTTTAATTTCTTTCTTTCTTTTCCTCTTTCCTTCCTTCCTTCCTTCTTCACTCTCTCTTTTGTTTCCTCTATTTCTATCCCCTTTCTGTCCTTTCTGACTTCTCTTTCTTCCCTTTTCGCTTTTCCTTTCTCTTCTTCATTTATTTTCCTTCCTCCTTTCTCTTGTTTTTTTCTCTTTTCTGCCTCTTGCCTCATTTATCATCTCTGCTTCCTGTTCCTTTTATTTCGTTCTTTCTCTCTCTTTGTTTTGATTCTCTTCTTCTTCTCCTTCCTCTCGCGTCTGATTCGGTTTTGGAAGGAAAGAAAAAAAAGAAGAAAACAAAGAAGACAAAAGGAAAGTGAAAGTGAAAGTTACCTGAGCCATCCTAATTAACTGATTGAACAGGTAAGAGGAGGAGGAGGAGGAGGAGGAGGAGGAGGAGGAGAGAACTGACTGTAGGAAAGGAAAATGAAATAGGAGAAAGAATAAGAGAGAGAGAGAGAGAGAGAGAGAGAGAGAGAGAGAGAGATCACACAGGTTTCACATATATCTTTCCTCTTCTTGATGATGGTCGAGTTTGCGTCCTCCTCCTCCTCCTCCTCCTCCTCCTCTTCCTCCTCCTCCTCCTCCTCACATCACCATTATTCGCCATCATTATCACACATCATCATTACTGTGTGTGTGTGTGTGTGTGTGTGTGTGTGTGTGTGTGTGTGTGTGTGTGTGACCGTCTTCTCGTTCTCTCTATCTCTATCTCTCTGTATGTCTCCCTTATTGATGATGCTTGCTCCTCCTCCTCCTCCTCCTCCTCTTCTTCTTCCTCCTCCTCTTCCTCCTCCTCCTGCAGTAAATATTGGCGTAAGTAAGAGGTTTGCTATAACAGGGAGCCTCGTTATGTGCCTCAAGAACTTATGTCATCACCCGGTTATAGTTTCTGATCGTCTTCTTTCTGATGTAAACTTTCCTTCTTTCAATTCCTTCTTTTTCTTCTCGTTCTCATTTATTTTCTTCTTCTGCTCTTCGTAGTCTGTTTTCTTCCGTGACTTCATTTTCCTCCCTTTTTTTCTATTTCTTCTTTTTCTTCTCGTTCTCATTTATTTTCTTCTTCTGCTCTTCGTCTTCTGTTTTCTTCCGTGACCTCATTTTCCTCCCTTTTTTTCTATTTCTTCTTTTTCTTCTTGTTCTCATTTATTTTCTTCTTCTGCTCTTCGTCTTCTGTTTTCTTCCGTGACCTCATTTTCCTCCCTTTTTTTCTATTTCTTCTTTTTCTTCTTGTTCTCATTTATTTTCTTCTTCTGCTCTTCGTCTTCTGTTTTCTTTTTCTTCTTCTGCTCTTCGTCTTCTGTTTTCTTCGTGACCTCATTTTCCTCCTTTTTTCTATTTCTGTTCTCATTTATTTTCTTCTGCTCTTCGTCTTCTTTTTCTTTTTTTCTATTTCTTCTTTTTCTTCTTGTTCTCATTTATTTTCTTCTTCTGCCCTTCGTAGTCTGTTTTCTTCCGTGACTTCATTTTCCTCCCTTTTTTTCTATTTCTTCTTTTTCTTCTTGTTCTCATTTATTTTCTTCTTCTGCCCTTCGTCTTCTGTTTTCTTCCGTGACTTCATTTTCCTCCTTTGTTTTTGCAAGAGAAAGGGAGAGAGAGAAAGAAGGAGAGGGAGCTTAAGAAAAGATAAGAGAAAAGTAAATGAAAAGAAGGAGGAAAGCAAGAAAAGAGTGGAGAGAGGAAGAGGAGAAGGAGAAGGAAAAGACAAAGAAAACAATTTGATTAACTAACAGTGGACGAAGATACAAAAACAAAACAAAAAACAGGAATTCAGTGAAAAAAAAGAATTAAATTATAGATGCAACAAATAACGAAAGAAAGAAAGGGCAGAGAAGAATAGGGAAAAGGAGGAGGAGAAGAAGGATAGACAAATGGATAGAGAGGAGAGAGAGGGAAAGAGAGAAGGAGAGAGAGTGAGAGAGAAGGAGAGAGAGACTTTCCATCCTCTTTCTTCTCTCCTCTTGCATCGCTTCTCACAAGATAGACAGGGCGGTGAAGGGAAGAGGAGGGGAGGGACGAGCAAGGCGCACTGACGGGGTGAGGAAGGAAGGGGAGCGCAAAGGAGAAGAGGGGCTAGGGAAGGGGAGGGAAGAAGAGGGAGGGGAGAGGTGGGAAGGGTCTGAGAAAGGAGGACTAGTTAGGGTCTGCAAGGGGAGGTCTGATTGCTCCTTGATGTGCTTGAATATGTATTTGCTTTGTGGTACTGACGGAGTGGTTGAGTGCGTGAGTGAGTGAGTGAGTGGCTGAGTGACTGGCTGAGGGACGTACAGGGGTGGATGAGTGGCTGGTTGAGTGACTGGCTGACTGAGTGACTATCTGGCTGACTGAGTGGCTTGGTGACTGACTGAATAAACGGCAGACTGACTGGATGGGTTAGTGAATGGATGCCTGGCTGACTGAGTGGCTTGGTGACTGACTGAG
>NC_066525.1:3077500-3087500 GCF_024679095.1 Eriocheir sinensis
AATACTACCACTATCAATACCACCACCACCAGTAACACCACCACCACTACCAACACGACCACTACTCCCAACAACACCAATACCGTCACAACCATCACTTTCAACACCAGAACAACAACACGACGGCTGTCATCACCATCTCCACCACCACCACCACCACCGCTGCCCCCGTCACTACCAACTCCAGCTTCAACACCTCCGCCAAATGTCGTCATCACCACCACCTTTGCCCTTAATAGCACTGTCATTAACTTCATCACCACCACCACCATCACCACCACCACCATCACCACCACCACCAACACCAACACCACCACTTGACGTCATTACCATTGTCATCGTCATTATCATTTCTGTCATTCTTGTTATCATCTTGTTGTTGTTGTTGTTGTTGTTGTTGTTGTTGTTGTTTTCTTCTTCTTGTTCTTGTTCTTGTTCTTGTTCTTCTTCGCCTTCGTCTTCTTCTTCTTCTTCTTCTTCTTCTTGTTCTTCTTGTTCTTCTTGTTCTTGTTCTTCGTGTTGGTCTTGTTCTTCTTGCTCTTCTTGTTCTTGTTCTTCTTCTTTTTTCTTCTTCTTCTTCTTCTTTGTGGTGGTTCTCAATTTTTTTCTCCCCATAAATTATTTCGAAAACCGTCGTTCGTTCTGTCTTCTGAAACGCGCCTTTAAACCTTCAAGGGGAGAGAGAGAGAGAGAGAGAGAGAGAGAGAGAGAGAGAGAGAGAGAGAGAGAGAGAGAGAGAGAGAGAGAGAGAGAGAGAGAGAGAGAGAGAGAGAGAGAGAGAGAGAGAGAGAGAGAGAGAGAGAGAGAGAGAGAGAGAGAGAGAGAGAGAGAGAGAGAACATCATCTATAGAACAATGGCAGCAAACGGTGGCGGAACACAACAATCTCTCTCTCTCTCTCTCTCTCTTACTTACTTTTACGCAACACTTAACATCATAACAACGACAACAAAAGCAAAACAACAGCAACTAAAAAAAAAAATTGAGATTCAACTATTCGTGAAATTTAACGAAGACAAAAAAAGAAAAAAGCAGTTCAGATTATTTGCCTTTTCTTTTTGTGTTGGTAATAATGTCATTTTTAGTAAGGGAAAGCTTAGAACACAGGGCCATATTCTTAATCAGTTCGGTCCCTAAGCACACATATTTGACAAGGCTTTCGTAGGAGTTTGGGGCAATTTCAGGGGTAACTATATAACCCTGGTGGTAGTCTGGCCCTTCCTCTCTACCATGAACCTACAAAAGCACTCATTATAACCCAATTGATCCCCTTTTCGGCCTTTTGGATATAGCTGACGTGAGAGCAGGAAGCGTCTGACCTTACCCACACATTTGGCAAGGCTTTCGTAGGGGTGGGTAGTTTTATGACCCTGGTGGTAGTTTGACCCTTCCTCTGTACCATGAACCCTCAAAAAACACTCATTTGAACCCTATTGATCCTCTTCTTGACCTTTGGAAATCTTTGACGTAAGTGTGAAAAAGTTTAAGAATACCGATCAAACATTTTAAACATTAATTTGAAGCATTTGCTACATTTATTAATCAGAAAGGACGGCTGTTAGTTAAGAATGCAATTTTAGAAAAGTTAGCATTTAGCATCGTTTAGTCAGCATCATTTAGGGCCCTTTTCACAGGTCGCCATGATGGTTTAGTAAGCTCCAGAAGCAAGACCAAAGACTTCGAACATTCCTTGTGTATAGTTTGGTGTTCATATTTAAGCTACGAAATTTGAAGAAACCATACACGGAAAATTTGAGGAAAAGCCATATACGGGGAATTTGAGAAAACCATACACGGGAAATTTGAGAAAAAGCCATACACGGGAAATTTGAGAAAACCATACACGGGAAACTTAAGAAAACCATACACGGGAAGTTTGAGGAAAAGCCATACACGGGGAATTTGAGGAAAAGCCATACACGGGAAATTTGAGGAAAAGCCATACACGGGGAATTTGAGGAAAAGCCATACACGGGAAATTTGAGGAAGACATACACGGGAAATTTGAGGAAAAGCCATACACGGGAAATTTGAGGAAAAGCCATACACGGGAAATTTGAGGAAAAGCCATACACGGGAAATTTGAGGAAAAGCCATACACGGGGAATTTGAGGAAAAGCCATACACGGGAAATTTGAGGAAGTCATAAACGGGAATCTCTTCTTGTGCGTATCTTTTGTTGAGTAAAAAATCTTACCATTATGGATCGTATGGGATTTTTTTGTTTGCTTCGGGCTGTTAGGAAGACACGGTGTTGGACGGTGGATTTATCTCCTAGTCATCAGTCGTCAGCATCCGCCGCTAGCCATCATCATTTGGTCAGCATCATTTAGCGGCGTGATTGTGACTTGGAGCATGAACATCAAGAAACTATTGGACCTAACTTGGAATTCTCGTTTCGCCATGTTCTTCCGTTTTCTGTTTCCCACTTTTTATTTTTTTCCCATTTTCTTTCGTGTTTATTAATTACGAACGGACACTTAAAAAGAAAAGGGTTGTAAAAGCGCACCTCCCATTTTCTTCCGTGCTTATTAATGACGAACGGAAACTAATAGAAAGAGGAGCGTAAAAGCTCGCCTCCCATTTTCTTCCGTGGTTATTAATTTCGATCGGAGACTAAGAAGAAAAGTGTAAAAAAATGTTCGCCTCTCATTTTCTTTCGTGCATCTCAATTACGAACGGAAGGAGATCAAGGAAAAATATACCTTAAAAATTTACCTTCAATTTTCGTTCGTGGCTCTCAGTTAACGAATAGAACCCAATTAAGAAAACGAAAGTATAAAAAAAAAGCTTACTTCCTCTTTTCTTCCTTCCGTCTCAAGTGCGAGCGGAATAAAAAGAAGAAAATAAGAAAAAAGAGCAGAAAGATGATAAGATAAGAACATGGTAATAAAAAGAGGAATATTGAAACCTTACATCCTACTTTCTTTCTTGGGTCTCAGTCACGAGTCGAAGGAGATTAGGAAGAAACGAAAAAGCATATTAACCTCTCCGCTGCGGTTGGCACGGATATGGCCTTCACTGGTAGCCTGGTAACATATAGTCTCAGGTCTTTCTCTGCCTCTGTGGTGGATAGTGGAGTGTTTCCCATGTGGTATTGGTGTGCTGGATATCCCTCCCAAGGTACAGGACTTTACGTTTTTCTTCAGTGAATTGTAGCAGCCACTTTTTGTTCCATTCCTGTAGCTTGGTGATGTCTTCTGGTAGGAAATCCGCAGTCAAGGGGTGAAATGTTGCTTCCCCAACTCATTCTTTCCCAATTAACGAACGAGAAGGAAAATGAGAAAAAAAGAAGATAATGAAAACCCTGCTTCCTCATTTTCTTCCTTTCATCTCAATCACCGAACGGAAGGAAAATATAAGAATAGAAGAAAATATAATACAAAATGAAGAAGATAAAAGGAAATTAGAATGACATAATGAAATAGGAAATTCAAAAGCTTACCTCCTCAATTTTCCTCCTTCCATCTCAATTAACGAACGGGAAGGAGTTATTTAAGGACGTAAGAGAAAAAAAAGAAAAAAAAGAAAAAGAGAAACTAAGAATTTAATAATGAAATATGGATATCAAAATCTTACCTCCTCTATTTTCCTCCTTCCATCTCAATCACGAACGGAAGAAAATATTTAAGAACGTATGAAAAAAATATGGAAAAAAATAAAAAAATATGAGAAACTAAGAATTTAATAATGAAAAATGGATATAAAAATCTTACCTCCTCTATTTTCCTCCTTCCATCTCAATTAACGAACGGAAGGAAATTTTTAAGAACGTAAGAAAAAATATGAATAAAACAGAAAAAAAGAGAAACTAATAATATGATAATAATAATAATAATAATAATAATAATAATAATAATAATAATAATAATAATAATAATAATAATAATAATAATAATAATAATAAAAAGTAACACCAAAAAAGCTGACCTCTCATTCTCTCCCTTCCATCTCAACCCCAAACCGAGACAAATAAAAAAAAAAATACATATTGAATAGTAACCAATACCTACCACCACCACTACATTCTTCCCCTCGCCGCCGCTGCAACTTTAAGGACATAACGTTAGGTGGACAAAGTTTACGCGTCTTAGATCTTGTGAAAATTGCAGGAAAAGCGCTTTCAAAACCTTTCCGGCCGATCATAATTTTTGCCTTACGCTAGGGGGGAGGGGGTGAGGGGAGAGGAGGGGGAGAGAGGGAGGAAGGATTGAGGTAGGGGAAGAGGTATAGAGCGAGAGAGGAAGAGGAAGAGGAAGAGAGAGGTAAGGAAAGAGATATATAAATGGAGAGAGAGAGAGAGAGAGAGAGAGAGAGAGAGAGAGAGAGAGAGAGAGAGAGAGAGAGAGAGAGAGAGAGAGAGAGAGAGAGAGAGAGAGAGAGAGAGAGAGAGAGAGAGAGAGAGAGAGAGAGAGAGAGAGAGAGAGAGAGGAATGAAGAGCGTAACGAAGGAAGCAAGGAAGGAAGGGGAGGAAATAACAAGGAATGAAAAATTAGTGAAAGGGATGTATAGAAGGAAAGAGATAAGGGAGAAAAGAAGAGGATGGAAAGGAAGTAACTATATAGAAAGGGAAGATTATCATAGGAAAGGGTTAAGGAAAGCGTGCAGGAGAGGAAGAGGAGGAAGAGGAGGGAGAGGAGGGAGAGGAGGGAGGGATGCAGAGTCTCGCTACGAACTAATTTTGAGAGAGGAGGAGAAAGAAGAGAAAGAAGAGGAGGAGGAGGAGGAGGAGGTGGAGGGGAAAGGTGTCACAGTAAGTTGTAAGAGGAAGGAGGAGGAAAATGAGAAGGAGGAAAAAGGGGAGGAGGAGGAAAGGAAGAGAGAGAGGAGGAGGAAGAATGAGATATGGATCCTATACGAGAAAGTAATAATTATGTGATATATTTAACACACACACACACACACACACACACACACTCACACACACACACACACACACACACACACACACACACACACACACACACACAAGCACACACCATTCTTTAAACGTAATTACACCGTCGCTTCTAATGGGATAGTATAACCTTGTATAATAATGGTTCTCACACACCCTTACACACACCTATTTTATCACTATTTTTCATCTTTTTTTTTTATCTTAACTTATTTAACAAAGAGGTAAGTTTAGGATTCTACACTTTTTCTATCTTTTTATCTATCTTTATCTATCTGTATCTTTTATGTCATCTCTCAACTTATTCAACAAAGGTAAAGCTTAGGATTCTACCGTTTATCTATCTTATCTAAACACACTTATTTTCGTATCCTTAACATCCTTCAAAACCTTCTTACCTCTGTTAATAAGGTCACATCCTATGCTCTTTTTCTTCCTCTTCCTCCTCCTCATCTTCCTAAAACCATATCCTTCAATTCCTTCATATCCTTCTTATCTCTCTGCATGTCCTTATCCATTCTTTCTCCTCCAACTCCTCCAACTCCTCCCACAGATCCTTCAGTTCCTTCTCATCCTTCAAATCTCTCTCTACAAGTCCATTTCAATTCCTTCTCCTTTCCCGCTTTCCTTACATGCATCCTAACGTCCTTCATATCCTTTTAATCTCAACGTGGAGCTCCTTCTTCTCCTCCTCTTCCTCTCCTATTTATTTCCACATTTTTCACTTTATCGCATCCTTCCTTTCTCCACGTAACTTAACATCTATTGGTTCTGCCTCTTCTCTTCTTTCTACCTTCACATTCTTTACATTCCTCATTATTTCACCGCTAAGTCTACATTTATCCTTCCTCCTCCTCCTCTTCCTCCTACCAATATCAGTGTGTCTGTATGTGTGTCATTTCTTCCCTTTTACTGCCTGTCTCTCTTCTTTATTTCTTCCTTCTTTCTTCCTTCAATTCTTCTTTCTTCCTTCGTTTTCCCCTTCCTTCTGTCTTTCTTTTTTCCTTTTTACTTGGCTTCCCTCACCTCTTCTCTGCTTTCCTTCCTTCGTTCTCCCATTCATTCCGTGTGTCTGTGGTACCGTTGTCGCCGCTGCTGAGGGCTTCCAGAGGGCTTAGTAGGGCTGGGTCTGTGTTCTTCAGATAAAAGTGAGGGCGGCCGGACGAAAGCCTTGAGGGGGCCAGCGGTTTCCTTCCTTCATTGGAGTTGTAGCTGATAGGTTAAGTTCGAGAAGGAGGTGAGAGAGATCGGGAAAAGGAAAGGAGAAAGTGAGAGAGAAAGAGAGAGAGAAAGATAGTGAAGAGGGGGAAAGGAGGAGAGAAAGATATTGGAGAGAAAGGGGGAGAGGAGGAAAGAGAGGAGAGGGAAAGATTGTGAAGAGGGGGAGAGAGAGAAAGGTCCGAGAAGGAGATGGGAAAAGATAGTGAAGAAGGAGAGGGAGTGGAGAAAGATAGAGAAAGAAAGATATTGAAGAGGGAGAGAAAGAAGGAGAGAGGGAGAGAAAGATAAAGAAGAAGGGAGAGAAGAGAGAGAAGAGAGGAAAAGGAGTAAAAGGGGGGAGAGAGAAAAAAGCTCGGAGAGAAGGAGAGAGAAGAGAGTGGGAGAGAAAGTTAGTGGAGAGAGAGAGAGGAGATAGGGAGAGAATGAAAATAAAGAGGGAGGAAGAGGAGGAGAGAGGGAGAGAAAGATAGAGAAGAGGGAGGGAAGAAGGGAAGGAAGGAGGGTGAGTGCGAGAAAATAGAAAGGTTAAGTCTATGGATTTTGCGCCGCACGTTTCAATATCAATGTTTACAAATTATAAAATAGGACGTCTTTTTGTTCTTGTTTCTCTTGTTTTTTCTCCTTTTCTTCTTTTTGATTTCCTTTTCATTCTCTGCTCCTTCTCGTTCTTGTTCTTCTTGTTCTTTTTCTTCTTGTTCTTCTTGTTCTTGTTCTTGTTTTTTCTATTATTATTATTATTATTATTATTATTATTATTATTATTATTATTATTATTATTATTATTATTGTTATTATTACCATTATTAGACAGTTTGGTTTTAATTAATGCGCGTGTGTGGGGTGCTGGCAAACTTTTTTTTCGTGTCAACAAACTAGTATTTGTTTAGTTGTTTACTTGTCCCGAAAGCAGGCCGTGACAAAATATATGTTATGAATTTTATTTTCACACTTGTCTCTTTTGCATGTTGACCGTTTAATGTATGCATGCATTTAGGTGTGTGTGTGTGTATATGTTTGTGTGTGTGTGTGTATGTATGTATGTATGTACTTTCTCTTGTAATGTATATTTTTACCTTGCCGAATATAGGAGGGAAAGGAGAGAAAAAGAACGAGAGAGAGAGAGAGAGAGAGAGAGAGAGAGAGAGAGAGAGAGAGAGAGAGAGAGAGAGAGAGAGAGAGAGAGAGAGAGAGAGAGAGAGAGAGAGGAGAGAAAGATAGTGAAGAGAAAGGGAGAGAGGAGGAGGGAGAGGAGAAGAAAAGATAGTGAAGAGGAGGAGAGAAATGAAAGGTTCGCTAAGGAGATGAGAGAGATAGGGAAGAAGGAGAGGGAAGAGTTGCTGTCGGGTGAACGTGACTATCTTTTCAGGTCTGCATCAATTATTTTTTTCTCTTTCCTCATTTTCAGAACCATCCACTTGACTCGCATTTTTCACCCTTTATATTTATTTAGTTGCAGAGTAAACGGTATTTTATTTTAGGTCTAAGTTCGGTGTTCTGAGACGCTTCTGACTCTCACATCAACCATTTCCAAAGGCCGAAAAAGAGATCAATCGGGTTCTAATGAGTGTTTCTTTAGGTTCAAGGCGTAGAAGAACGATCAAACTATCACCATGGTCATAAAACTACCTCTGGAAATGCCCCAAACTCCCACGAAAGCCTTGCCTAGAACGTGACCTTATGCGCCAATATGTATCAAAATATGACCCTGTGTTTGTATTACTTTTATTCCTTTACCATAAACTAACACGTATAAACATAGAAGAACGATCAGACTACCACCATGGTCATAAAACTACCTCTGGAAATGCCCCCAACTCCCACGAAAGCCTTGCCTAGAACGTGACCTTGTGCGCCGAAATGTATCAAAATTTGACCCTGTGTCTGTATTACCTTCATCCCTTTACTATTAACTAACTCGTATGGAACCCCACTGGTGATATTTATTCCCTTATACTCCTCTTAAGACGATTTCGGCTCTCACGACAAGTATTCCCAAATTGCACAGTCCAGTGTCTTCCACATTCATGGCGCAGAGGACTTGTTATTCTATCAATAGGCTCATAAAACTGCCAATGGAACCACTAACACCACCTCTACGAAAGCCTAACAAATGTGTGTGTGTGTGTGGAAGCCCTGGAATGTTTAGAGTATATGGGCCGAGGCGTCACATAGATAAATAGCACACTCCCGTCTCACCCTTCTGTATACTCTTGTTTCCGAGGGAGCCGAGAACTTTACCCCTCACATACGTAACTCTTTCCTCCTTCCCTTCCCTTCCCTCCCTCCTTCCCAGCGAGTATTATTAAGTAGCTTTCCGTGTAGTACATCGCCTCCACCTCTGCAGAAGTTCCCACCTCCCACAGCTTTCTCTTGTCGGGTACCTTGTCGAAAACTTTTGTGTGTGGATGTTTTTATTTTTGTGTGAGAGTGTGAGTGTGTGGGTGTGTGGGTGTGGGTGTGAGGAGGGGCTATCTTATGTGGTTGTGGGTGTATTTGAAGCACATAGAGAAGGGGAGAAAGAAAGGAGGAAGAGAAGAAATAGAGAGAGGAAGGAGAGAAGGAAATAAGGATTGAAAGAAGGTATGATGTCGGTCAGGCAGGAATGATTGAAGATAGACAAGAAGACAGACACGAAAGCAGGGAAGAAGGAGGGAAGAAAGGAAGGAAGGAATGGAAAAGCGAAGGAAGAAAATCAGAAAATAAATAAGAGAAGCAAAGTAAATAAAAAAAAGAGAACGGCAAAGAGATGGGAAGAAAAATGAGAACGCAGGAAGAAGGAAGACAGAAAGAAAGAAAGGATAGACAGACGTGAAGGAATGAAGACAGACAGGGAATAAGAGGGGGCGAAAGACAGGAAATACGGGAAAATGGAGAAGATAGAGAAAATGGAAGAATAAACGAGATAGACAAGATAAATGAAGGAAGGGAGACAGAAAGAGGAACAAACAAGAGAGAGAGAGAGAGAGAGAGAGAGAGAGAGAGAGGGAGAGGGAGAGGGAGAGAGAGAGAGAGCGTGCTCGCTTTACAATTCTTTAGCAAGTCCAAACAAATGGTCGGGACTCTCTCAAGATCTGTGTTAAGTCTTTGCATTCGGATTGTGACGAACGAAAGGGATTGGATACTACTACTACTACTACTACTACTACTACTACTACTACTACTACTACTACTACTACTACTACACACGACTTTACATCAAATACTCTCAACCAAAGACCTTTACTATGGTTTATCTTCTTATGTCAAAATGTCTTAGCTGTTTACGTGTTATTGACAGCCAGTTCGATAGACAGACAGACAGACAGACAGATAGGGATAGCAAGACAGACAGACAGCCGCAGAGTGACACAACAAACCCATCCTGCGATAGACCTGTGAAAGTGACGCGTGGAGAGGACGAGGAAAAGATGGAGGAGGAGGAGGAGGAGGAAGAGGAGAAGGAGGAGAAAGTGATGGTGGTGATGGTGAAAGAGGAGGAGGAAGAAGAAGAAGAAGGAGGAGGAGGAAGAAGATGAAAGTATAAAAAAGTAGAAGAAAGAAGAAGAAGAAGAAGAAGAAGGAGGAAGAGGAGTAGAGAGAGGAGGTGAAAGAGGAGGTAACAACAACAACAACAACAACAACAACAACAACAACAACAACTACAGTACCACCAGCAGTCACCACCAGGAGGAGAGGAGAGTGGAGAAGATGGCGGCGGTGGTGGTGGTGGTGGTGGAGGTGGAGGTGACATATCAACAAATGCACGTTCCACAGTCCATTTTTTTTCGATTGTGTCTGACATTTGGTGGTGGTAGTGGAGGTGGTGGTGATGATGGTGGTGGTCATGGTGGTGATGGTTAGGGAAAGGTTGAGGGTGATGAAAGCATTGGTGGCAAGAATCGT
>NC_066525.1:3097500-3117500 GCF_024679095.1 Eriocheir sinensis
TCAGGACATGTGTTTCCACCTCGCTTACTCACGTGAATGAAGTTAATTACGTTGGTCAGCCGAATCTCTCTCTCTCTCTCTCTCTCTCTCTCTCTCTCTCTCTCTCTCTCTCGTTAGTCTTCCTACCTTCCTCGATAATTGGAATCTCACCTGGGCCTACCCGTGAACACCTGGGAAAGGCAAACTGAGGTGCCCCGGTATCTTCCACTCTCCCTTGTGTGTCTGTCTGAAGCGCTCGACTATGGACTTAAAACTCACTGGGTAGAGACACGGAGATGAACGCTGGGGCAAGGAGCAGTAGGTTCGCTATGGTCGTATATGAAGTAGTTGTTTTCAGCTGTACTATATTCTGCCTCTTATCAGTCGGGCAGTGAGTCTTTTCCTTGGTTGACACGTTAAAGAGGAGTTGAACGCTGGGGCAGTGAGTAATTGGTTGAATATGGTTGTATTTGAAATAGCTATTACCATCTCCTAAATGTATGTCTATTCCTTTCTATGTTCTGTCCCGTATGAGTTTTCCGGTCTGTCAATTAGTCGTTTCTTTGGTCGACACGGTAAAGAGACGTAACTGAGCACTGGGGCAATGCGTAGTATGTTGGCTATGGTCATATTTAATGTAGTTAGTCTCGATCCAAAAGAGGTATATATGTTGTTCTATATTCACTCTCGTACCATTCAGCCAGCCAGTCTGTCATTAAGTAGGCATTGTTATTATTACTGTTATTATTGTTATTATCTTCACTAACACCTTTTTCTTTCATTCCAGGTATGTGATGATTCGTTACCTACCTGTTGATCGTGAGTAGTGATGCCCTCTTTCTTTCTTTCTCCCTCACTCTCTCTCTCATCCAACTTTCTTCTTCCCAACCGTAAACTAACAACAATGTAACCGCTTTCTATACTCTCCCTTTAGGCATTAGAAGCGTGTTTGTGTATGTGTGGGGCAAGCGAGATGAGACGAGGAGAAGGAGAAATAAGGGGGAGATGAGAAGAACGGCTCGGTACGAAAAGAGAGGTTGAGGACTGGATAAACTGACCTGCTTCCGTTATTTCTTTGCTAGTGTGTGGAAGGCAAGTGAGACGAGAAGGATAGGCAGGAAGAAGAAGCGAGCGGAGAGGAGACGGGAGGGTATATAGTCAGAAGGGTTGTAAAAGATGTATAGATTGAAGTTCTCCCCTTTACTTTGCGTCAGTGTGTGTAGAGCAAGCGCGAGACGAGACGAGGAGAAGAAAGAGGAAGGAGGAAGAGGAGGAGGAGGAGGAGGAGGAGCGAAAAAGGTGGATGGGTATGGAAACAGAGGTGGAAAAGTGGATGGATTGAGGAACTACAGCCTTAGTGTGTGTAGAGCTGGATAAACAAAGAGGAGAGAGAGGAAAAGAAAGCGAGAAGCAGGATGGATATTGCCAAGGAAAGGGAGAGAAGGGGATGTACTGAACTGATACCCATTCTTCTATGTATTTTGTGTATATGTGTATCGTGTGTATTTATATTGTATGTAGAGCAATAAAAATGAGATGAGTCGAGAAGGAGAAAAGGAAAGGAAAGGAGGGAAAGGCGGATGGGGTGTAGAAAGAGATGGAAAAAGGCAGATAATTTGAAGTTCTACCATTATTTTTCTTTGCGTTGGTTGGTATAGATCAAAATTACAGAGAATGAAAAACAAGGAGAGGGCAGGAAGGCGGGTTGGAAAAGGGAATGAGTTGAAGATCTATCCTTTTTGCTTCATGCTGGTGGATGTAGGACGAGAGGAAACGCAGAAAAAGAGAGAGGGAAGGAGAGGGCGATGAAAGACGGGTGGCTACAGAGAGCGATTGAGAGCTAGACGGACGGGCCGAGGCAGGGTTAGGCTCTGGTCCGCTTGCGTGATCGAGTTAGCGTTTAGGTTTGAAGTGTTGCCTTTTTCCTGCCGCCTAACGAGCTCTTTGTGACGACGAATCAATAAGTAATTACCAGCGTGATACATGAAGCTTTCCCGCTCTTTCTCTCTCTCGTGCGCTCTCTTTTTTTTCTGGCCCGGTTTGTGTGCGCGCGTGTGTGTGTTTGTGTGAAGAGCAAATCGCATCCACTCTGTTGTTTTATCGCTCAGCCCCCGTTTTTCATCACCCACTGGAGGCCTGGTGTTGAGTGAGTGGTGATGGTGGTGATGATGGTGGTGGTGGTGGGTGGTGCTTGTGGTAGTGGTGGTGATGTAAAGAGGAGGAGGAGAAAGAGAAGATGAGGGTGAGGAGAATAGGCGGGGAGAGACGAGGAGAGGAGAGGAGAAATAAAAGAGAGATGAGAGAGAATAGAATAGAGGAGAAAGATAAGGAGAGGGAAGGAAAAAACAGGGAAGAACATAAACAAGGAGAGAAGAGGAGAAAGAAAGGAGGAAGAGAAGGATAGGAGGAGGAGAGATAAGGAAGAGAAGAAGGACAAGAAAGAAAGAAAGGAAGAGAAAAAAACGTCGAATAGAAGGAGAGAAGAGCAGAGAAAGAGAAATAAAGGAGAGGAGAGGAGGATAGAAAGAAAATTAAGAAAAGGAGAGAAGAGAAGAAAAGAGAAAGAGAAGGAAGAGAAGGATAGAAGAGGCTAGATGAGAGGATGGGAAGAGAAGAGAAGAGAGAGAGAGAGAGAGAGAGAGAGAGAGAGAGAGAGAGAGAGAGAGAGAGAGAGAGAGAGAGAGAGAGAGAGAGAGAGAGAGAGAGAGAGAGAGAGAGAGAGAGAGAGAGAGAGAGAGAGAGAGAGAGAGAGAGAGAGAGAGAGAGAGAGAGAGAGAGAGAGAGAGAGAGAGAGAGAGAGAGAGAGAGAGAGAGAGAGAGAGAGAGAGAGAGAGAGAGAGAGAGAGAGAGAGAGAGAGAGAGAGAGAGAGAGAGAGGAAAGAAGTGTATGCATATATATAAACATCAATCGTTAGTATACTTATTCAAACTATTACTGCCATCACTATATATAATTTTCATCCTCAATTTCCTTTCCGTTTTTCTCTCTCTCTCCTTCTGTCTCCGTTGTCATCAAACTCAAAATCTTAGTCCCTTGATTAATCGCATATTGGATTAGCTCAGTCTCCCCTCTCACGTTATTTTTCTTTATCTCTCTCCCTGCTCTTAACTTTTGCATTATCTCTCCACGGGTTTTATTTTCCTCCGTTTCCTGAGTAACTTTGATGACTATAAGAAAAGTCTGAAGACATTGATTTAGTCCGGGAGAGCTCGGCGAGGTGTGAAGGGGAGAGAGGGAGAGAGAGGGAGAGGGAGAGGGAGAGGGAGAAGGAGAGAGTGAGAGAAAGTGGATGAAGAGAGGTTCGAGAATAAGAGAGAAAAAAAAGAAGAGAGAGAGAGAGAGAGAGAGAGAGAGAGAGAGAGAGAGAGAGAGAGAGAGAGAGAGAGAGAGAGAGAGAGAGAGAGAGAGAGAGAGAGAGAGAGAGAGAGAGAGAGAGAGAGAGAGAGAGAGAGAGAGAGAGAGGTAAAGGAAGGACTGAAAAGAAAATACGAATAAATAAAAAAAATAACAAATAGCGGAAGGAAAGAGAACCAGAACATGGAAAGATGGGAAGGAGAAAGAAACGGAGGAAGGGAGAGAGAGGGAAGGAGGAGACAGAAGAGAGAGAGAGAGAGAGAGAGAAAGGAGAGAGAAAAGAGAGAGAACGAAGGGAGAGAAACAATAGATGGGAAACGCTTGCAAATGGAAATAGAATAAATGGATGCATGAAGGGAGAGAGAGAGAGAGAGAGAGAGAGAGAGAGAGAGAGAGAGAGAGAGAGAGAGAGAGAGAGAGAGAGAGAGAGAGAGAGAGAGAGAGAGAGAGAGAGAGAGAGAGAGAGAGAGAGAGAGAGAGAGAGAGAGAGAGAGAGAGATGAAACAAAGAAACTGGCAAGCAGAAAGTCAGAGAGAGACAAAACAAAAGTATTACACACACACACACACACACACACACACACACACACACACACACACACACACACACACACACACACACACACACACACACACACACACACACACACACACACACACACACACACACACACACACACACACACACACACACACACACACACACACACACACACTGAGATCTTGTGTATAATTTTATTCTTTCTTAACTAAAAAAATAAAACGTCTTCGTCAATAAAGTAAATTAATTCATTCTTTTAATATTATTCTTTTAATTTTTCTACTTATTGAAAAGAGGAGGAGGAGGAGGAAGAGGAGAGGAGGAGGAGGAGGAGGAGGAGGGTCAGGAAGTTGTGGAGTCTCGCGTGGCAGGTCAAGGAAGGTCAGCCAAGAAGTTGATATTGACAGTGGAGGAGGAGGAGGAGGAGGAGGAAGAGGAAGAGCAGGAGGAGTAGGAGGAGGAGGAGGAGGAGGAGGAGGAGGAGGAGGAGGAGGAGGAGGAGGAGGAGGGGGAAGAGGAGACGATGTAATGTTAGAGGAATAAAAAGGAAGGAGATAAAGGAGGATTAGAAGAAGGAGGAAGAAGAAAGGAGGAAAAGAAAGAATATTAGAGAGAGACAGAGAGATAGATAAATAGATAGATAGATAGATAGAGAGAGAGAGATAAAATGATAAATATAAAACTTTTAACATCATTATCTTTTCTGTTCCTATTATTATTTTTATCACTGTTGCTGTCGTTGTCGTTGTTGTCGTCTTCACAAAACCTTATTAAGTCGAGGTTTCATTAAAGTTTGGTCCAAGAAAACGACTCTTCCCGTCCCGTCCCTTCCAAAGTCCTGGCCGCCTCACTTTTTATAATCTTTTTTTTTTGTTTTATTTTTCACTTTTATTCTTTTATTTATTTACTTTTGCTATCTTGGCTTCGTATGTATTTCTGCTTCTTCATGTTCTTGTTTTTGTTTTTTGTTCTTTTTTTCTCCCCCGTTTTTCTTGTTCTTTTTCGTCGCTTCTTCTTCTTCTTCTAAATTATTCTATCTTCTTCTTGTTCCTTTCATTTTTGTTATCCTTTGTTTCGTCTATTCTCCTCCTCCTCCTTCCTCCTCCTCTTCTTCCTCAGTCTTTTCCTCCATGCCCTTTTTTTCTCCTCCTCCTCCTCCTCCTCCTCCTCCTTCCTCCTCCTCTTCTTCCTCAGTCTTTTCCTCCATCCCTTTTTTTCTCCTCCTCCTCCTCCTCCTCCTCCTCCTCCTCTTTGTTCTTATTCTCCTCCTTGTTCTCGTTCTCGTCTTCGTCTTTTCTTGTTCCTCTTGTACTTGTTCTTGTTCTTCTTGTTCTTGTTCTTCTTGTTCTTCTTCTTTTTGTTCTTGTTCTTCTTGTTCTTGTTCTTCTTCTACCTCGACATTCTCCTCCTCCTCCTTCTCCTTCTCCTCCTCCTCTTCCTCCTCCTCCTCATGCTCCTCCTCCTCCTCCTCCTTGTCTTAATCCTCCTTCATCGACTCCTTGTATTTCTTCTTCGTGGTCGTTCGCGTCGTCACAAACTTCTAAACTTTGGGCGTCAACCGAAGAAGAAAAAGAAGTCACTGATAAAGAAAAAAAGAAAGAAAAAGAAAAAACAAAACAAAAACCGAACCGAGCGAGTTGAGTTGGACAGAAGGGAAGGAATTTTTCAGAATAGCAAAGTCAGGCCTCGAGGTGACTCCCGCGAAGATTAAAGAAAACGGGAGATGGTGGTGGTGGTGGTGATGGTGGTGGTGGTTCTGGTGATGACAGTGGTGGTGGTGGTGGTGGTGAAGGATTTAGTATGTAAAACGAACACACACACACACACACACACACACACACACACACACACACACACACACACACACACACACACACAGACCTGTATATACCTTACTTTCACAAAACTTTTAATTCAATTCCATTTCTATTCAGTTTAACTTGTTTGATTTACTCACATTACTGCCTCTCCCTCCTTCCCTCCATCCCTCCCTCCCTCCCTCCCTCCCTTCCTTATTCCCTCCCTTCTTTCCCTTCTTTTCTTCCCCTTCCTTCATCTCATTATCCTTCTTCCATTCATTCCCTTTCCTTTCCCTTCTCTCCTCTAATCTCTCCTTTCTGCTTTGTTTTCGTCATTTCACTTCCTTTCGCTTCCCTTTCATTCTCTTCCCTTCTTTCCCATTCCTTCCCTTCGTTTCCCTTTCCTTCCCTTCCTTTCCATTTCCTTCATAACCCATCCCTTCGATCATCTTCCCTTTCCTTTCCTTCCCTCTCCTTCTTTTCCTTCCCTTTCCTTCCCTTCCCTACCCTTCCCTTCTCTTCCCTTCCCTTCCCTTCCCTTCCCTTCCCATCCCATCCTTTCCATTTCCTTACTTCCCTTCCTTTTTCCTGTCCCTTCCCTTCCCTTCCCTTCCCTTCCTTTCTCTTCTCTTCCCTTCCCTTCCCTTCTCTTCATTTTAGTTTCCTTCCCTTCTTTTCCCTTCCCAACCCTTTCCATCCCAACCCCTCCCTTCTCTTCCCTTCCTTTCTCTTAACTTACCTTCCCTTCCCTTCCTTTCCTTTTCCTTCCATTCCCTTTCCAGCCCTTTCCTTTCCTTTCAAATCCCTACCCTTCCCTTCAATTCCATTTCCACCCCTTCCATTCCCTTCCCTTAATATCCCATCTCTTCCCTTTCTAAATATACCTTCCATTACCTCCCCTTCGCTCTCCATCCTCTCACATGCAGTACCAGTAGAAGTAAGTGAAACGCGGAGGGAGGAAAACGTAGACTTTTAGACGCAAGCTGTACCCATTCTAGCCATGCACTGAAATAGCTTGAGAGGGGGACCAGGATGAGAGGAAGTGAAGGAAATAGAACAGGAAAGGGATTTAAAGAGACGAAGAAGGGGAGCAGCAGGAGGAGGAGGGGAAGGAATGCAAAGAGAAGGAAGATTGGGAGAGGAGAGGGGAGAGAAAAAGAGAGGCCGTAGGAGGGAATGAGAGAGAGAGAGAGAGAGAGAGAGAGAGAGAGAGAGAGAGAGAGAGAGAGAGAGAGAGAGAGAGAGAGAGAGAGAGAGAGAGAGAGAGAGAGAGAGAGAGAGAGAAGGGAAAACGATAATATTATAGATAGAATATAAGGAGAAGAAGGGGAAAGAAAAGAAGAGAAAAGAGAAAAAGAGAGAGAGAAAACGATCACTATTAGCGTGTGACTGTAATACCAACCCTCTGTGTGTGTGTGTATGTATGTATGTATGTATGTATGTATGTATGTATTTAGGTATGTATGTAGGTTGCCTTGACATACACACACACACAGATACTGATGACCCGACCTGTGTGTGTGTGTGTGTACATGAGTGAGAATTTAAGGCACACACACACACACACACACACACACACACACACACACACACAGGTAAAATTGCTGTAAATCTTATCCCAGGTAAGCCAAGGAGTGCAGGCGAGGAGGAAGAGATTACCTGATCCCTCTTCTTCTTCTTCCTACTCCTCTTCTTCCTCCTCTTCCTCCTCCTCTTCTTCCTCCTCTTCCTCCTCCTCTTCCTCCGCCTTTTCTTGTTTTTCTTCCTGCTACTACTTTTATTTTTTCCTTCTCCTCCTCCGCCTATTCCTTCTTTTCCTTCTTCTCTTCTCCTTTTTCTTCCTCCTCTTCTTTCTTCTCTTCTTCTTCTTTTCCCTGCGCCTTCTTCCTTTTTCTTCCTCCTCCGAATTCCCTTTTTCTCCACCTCCTCCTCCTCCTCCTCGTCCTCCTTCTCCTCCTCTTCCTCCTCCTCTTTCTCCTCTTCCTCCTCCTCCAATTTCCTGTTCTCTTTCTCCTCCTCCTCCTGCTCTGGCTTTTTTTCCTCCTTTTTCTTCCTCGTCCAGCTTCCTTTTTCTCCTCCCCCTCCTCCTCCTCCTCCTCTCTTAGTAAGACTTGCATATAAATCAAGTTTGGTCCAAGATTAGGCAGTAAAAAAATTGTAAAAGCATTCATATGTTCTCTTTCTCTCTCTTTCATTTTCTCTCTCTCTCTCTCTCTCTCTCTCTCTCTCTCTCTCTCAAATGGAGGAGGAGGAGGAGGAGGAGGAGGAAGAAAGTCTTAATTTGAATATTGAAAGGAAAGAGAGAATATATATGTATGTATGTATGTTGACCCCCCCCCCCTACACACACGCACACATTCAGAGAAAAAAAATAAAAGAGAACAAAAGCTTGAGAGAGAGAGAGAGAGAGAGAGAGAGAGAGAGAGAGAGAGAGAGAGAGAGAGAGAGAGAGAGAGAGAGAGAGAGAGAGAGAGAGAGAGAGAGAGAGAGAGAGAGAGAGAGAGAGAAGACGAAGAATAGAAAGAGGAAAGAATGGAAGGATGAAGTAGAATATGCAGTGGAAAGGGAAGGGGAGAAGAAAGCGAAAGTAAAACGAAGGAGGGGAAGAGAAAGGGTGAAGGAGAAAGAGGAAGAGAGGGAGAGACGAGAGAAGAGGAGAAAGAATGAAGGAGAAATGGCATGAAAGCAGAGAAGAGAAAGGGAGAGAAGAGAATGGAAAATAAGACTGGAAGAGGAGTAAGAGGATGAGGAAGAAGAGGAAGAAGAAGAGGAGGAGGTGAGGAAAGAAGAGAGGCTTAGAGGAGAGAGAAAAAATGTAGGAAGTTAGAAGAAAAAGTTTTGACTGGAAGAAAAAAAAATCTCGTATGGAATATTTTGAGAGAGAGAGAGAGAGAGAGAGAGAGAGAGAGAGAGAGAGAGAGAGAGAGAGAGAGAGAGAGAGAGAGAGAGAGAGAGAGAGAGAGAGAAGAGGAGCAGCTAGGTAGTAAAGGAGGAAGGAGAAGAACAAAAAAATAATAAATAAACACAAAAAGAAGATGGAGAATAAAAGGGAAGGTGGAGAAAAGGAGGAAAACGATTAAAGAAAAAAAGACAAACAACAACGGATACGAAAATAATGAAAACGAAGGAGGAGGAAAAAGAAGAAGAGGAGGAGGAGGAGGAGAAGAAGGAAATTGAAATGAAGAAGTTGAAGAAAGAAGAAGCAGAAGTAGTAGAAGAAGAAGGAGAAGAAGAAGAAGAAGGAGAAGACAAAGAAGATGAAGAAAAGAAGAATAGGTAGGAAAAAGAAGAAGAAGAAGAAGAAGAAGAACAAGAACAAGAACAAGAAGAAGTAGAACAAGAACAAGATGAACAAGAAGAACAAGAACAAGAAGAAGAAAAATCACAAGCAGAAGAAGAATAAAAAGAAGACGAGGAACGAGAAGAGGAAAGGGAAAGGACAGAGGAAGACGCACGTTCCCCAAATGGAAAAACAACAAGTTTGCTTTACCGATGTTTTCCTTGCCAATGATATACAGATCTAGGGAAGCGAATTTTGATAAAGGGAAAAACCACCTGTTGAGAGCGAGCGAGCGAGCGAGCGAGCGAGCGAGAGAGAGAGAGAGAGAGAGAGAGAGAGAGAGAGAGAGAGAGAGAGAGAGAGAGAGAGAGAGAGGGAGAGGGGGAGCTGGGATGGGTCTCGCTGGCCACTCTTGTTGATTACAGTTGCAAGATCTCTTATTGTTCCTCCCCGTTGATGATATTCACCTCCACTAACTACGTCTCTCTCTCTCTCTCTCTCTCTCTTTACCTGCCACTCAAACACCTGGTCCATTCAGACAATCGGCTCAATCTTGATAATCAAACACTCTTAACACACACACACACACACACACACACACACACACACGGAGGGAGGGAGGGATGCACGAAGGGATGATAAGGAAGGGAGGAGGAAGGAGAGAAAGTGGAAAGAGAGGGGCAAGGAGGAAGGAAGAGTTATAAAAGAGAGAGAGATGGAGGGAGAGAGGAGGATAAGAGAGAGGGTGGGAAAGAGGTAGGAGAGAGAAATTAGAGCGGAAGGGAAAATGAAGGGAGGGAAAAGTGAAAAGAAAATAAGGGAGGGAGGGAAAATGGAAGAGAGGAAAGGAAGCAAGGAACGGAAGATTAGAGGAGGGAGGAAAGAGAGGGAGATAACGGAGGGAGGGTGATAAGGAGGGGAGAGAAAAGGGAAAGAGAATAAAGGAGGGGACATGGAAGAGAGGAAAGGAAGCAAGGAACGGGAGATTAGAGGAGGGAGGAAGGAGAGGAAGAGAGGAAAGGACGCACGGAACGGGAGATTAGAGGAGGGAGGAAGGAGAGGGAGATAACGGAGGGAAGGGGATAAGGAGGGGAGAGAGGGAGCGAAGGGGGGAGGGTAGTGAGATGAACGAGCAAGCAGCATCCTCGCGAGATGAGATGAGTCGAGGAGAGCCGCGGAGAGCCTGAAAAGAGAGGCGAAGAGACGATGAGCGACACTGTGTATGAGATGCTTGAGAGAGAGAGAGAGAGAGAGAGAGAGAGAGAGAGAGAGAGAGAGAGAGAGAGAGAGAGAGAGAGAGAGAGAGAGAGAGAGAGAGAGAGAGAGAGGAGCATAGAGGAATGAGAGATAAAAATGATGAAAATGGAGAAAAAAAGACGATGAATAACGAAAGATTGAAGCGAAAAAACATCAAGAAGAAAAAACAACAACAAGAAGAACAAGAAGACAATAAACAATTGAATAAAATGGGAAAAATAAAAGAAGAAAGTCAATAAAGAGAAAAAAAAGCGAAGGAAAGAATCAAAGAAAACAAGAAAACAAGACTAAAAAATGAAGAAAACAAACAACAAACGACAAGAAAACAAAGAAAACACAGAGGAAAATAAGAAAACAAAACAGGAAAACGAAGAAAACAAGAGGAAAGAAAACAACGAAATAAAAAACAAGAAAACAACCAAAACAACCCTAACCTCCCCCCCCTCATCCCCTCCTTTCCCCTCCCCCAACCTCATCAATACCACCACCACCACCACAAACAACAACAAGAACAACAACAACACAGGGGTGGAGGGGTGGGGGGATGAAATCAGCCCTTCACGCCGAGATAAGACGAAGGCTGACGAAGAGGGTGAAGGAGATGACTGACGGATGGGAGGACGTGACTTAGGGACGCTGACGGCTGACGGAGACGGAGATAAAGGAAAGTGATGCTGGAGGAGGAGGAGAAGGAGGAGGAAAGGTGCTCTAAAGATAATGGGTTGGGCGTGAGACTGTGTGAGAGAGAGAGAGAGAGAGAGAGAGAGAGAGAGAGAGAGAGAGAGAGAGAGAGAGAGAGAGAGAGAGAGAGAGAGAGAGAGAGAGAGAGAGAGAGAGAGAGAGAGAGAGAGAGAGAGAGAGAGAGAGAGAGAGAGAGAGTGTGTGTGTGTGTGTGTGTGTGTGTGTGTGTGTGTGTGTGTGTGTGTGTGTGTGTGTGTGTGTGTGTGTGCGTGTGTGAATGAATAAGTTTGCAGAGAGCGAAACACACACACACACACACACACACACACACACACACACACACACACACACACACACACACACACACACACACACACACACACACACACACACACACACAGGGCGGCGGACGGGCGGACAAAACGGTTCTCAACAAATATTCCGACTTTTTCCCAAGGTTGAATTTATTTTTTTGCACAACGAGGAAGGAAAAAAAAAAACACAAACACACACACAAACACAATGGCGCAAAAATACAAAAGTTAAGTTGCTGTTTGAATTGCGTCGCCACGTCAGGCTTTTGAGAGAGGAGGAGGAGGAGGAGGAGGAGGAGGAGGAGGAGGAGGTCTGCCTGTCTCTCTCTCCCTCGTTTCTTCCTAGTAACATTTATTTTCCTCTCCTTTTTATCTCTTTTTTCCTCCTTCCCTTTTCTCTCTCTCTCTCTCTCTCTCTCTCTCTGTGTCTTTCCTCTTTTTCTCTTTTCTTTCCTTATTTTTTTTTTCTTATTTTTCTTATTTTTTATTTTTCTTGTTTTCTTCTTTCCTCTCTTCTCCTCCTCCTTTCTTTCTCCTTTCCTTCTTTCTTCTTTTCATTTCCTCCTCTTCTTTCTTATCATTTTCTGTTTCTTTCTTCTTCCTCTTCCCCTTTCTTTCTCCTCACCGTTTCCTTCTTCCTTCATCTCCTTTTCTGTTTTTTTATCTTCTTTCCTCTTCTTTGCTTTCTTTCTTCCTCTTCTTTCTACCCATCATTTCCTTTTCCCTTCATCTCCTTACCTTGCCTTTCCTCCTTTCTTCAAACTTTTCCTTCACGAGTCTTTTTCTAAACCACTCGAAGCAATTAAAAGAAGTACATCATATTTTTAATCCCTTCTCTCATTCCTTTTACCTCCCTCCCTTCCTTCTTTCTTTCTTTCTTCCTCTTTCTAGCTTCTCCTCTCTGTCGTTTCTTATCTATATTTCTTTCTTCTTCGTTCCGCTTCCTCCTGTCTCCACCTTTCTCTCCCTCCTGTCTTATCCATATCCTTATTTTTATTTTCTTACCTCGCTTTTTCTTTCTTCGTCTTCCTTTCCTCCCCTTTCTTGCCTTACCTCTCATCTGCGTCCTTCTGTGAATTCCTCTGCGCTCACCTGCATACGAAGCTCACCTTAACCAATTAGTAATATAGTGTACCTGGGTCTTGCAGTGTCACGTCTCATTCTTGACCTAACCTGACCTAATCTAACCTGACCTTCCCAATTTGTTGACCCTTGAAGAAATAGCGGTCTGGGTTGTGGAGTGAAAAATAGGCTGACTGACTGGCTGACTGACTGAATGATTGGCTGGTTGACTGACTGACTGGCTGACTGGGTGACTAACTGAATTGCTGACTGACTGACTGGATGATTGGCTGACTGACTGGATGATTGGGTGATTGGCTGGCTGATTGGTTGACTGACTGACTGACTGGCTGACTGGCTGAGTGAGTGAGTGAGTGAGTGACTGACTGGCTGTTTGGTTGACTGACTGACTGACTGGTTGGGTTGATAATTCTGGACTGACTCACCGATCTGACTGGCTGACGAACTGGCTGGCTGACTGACTGGCTGACTAACTGACTGACTGATTGACTAACTGACTAATTGAGTGATTGACTGACTGACTGACTGACTGGCTGACTGGCTGACTGACCTACTGACTGGGTGACTGGTTTGTTTTCCTGTGCTCTGACCGCGAAGAGACGAAGAAAAGAAAGAAGAAAAGGTCGAATGATCCTCTTATATGCAGCTCTGAACTGATGAGAAGGCAATCCTATCCTCTGTCCTCTCCTCTCCTTTATCACATTTTCTTCCTCTTCCTTCATTCTTTCTCTGTCTATACTTCCTTCTCCCTCCTTTACTATTTCTTTCCTCCTTTTTTATCACCCAATTCACTCCTCTCATCCTTTTCTTTATCTTATTTTCTTCCTTCGTTAACTTTTCCTCCTGTCTCCATCTATCAATCCTCCATGTTCTTTCCATCTCCTTGTTTTAATTCCTGCTTTATTTTCTTCCTTTTAGCGCTAGTCTTTTCTTCCTCCCTCCTCAGCTTCTCCTTTCTTTATTCATTCTTCTGTCTTCACTTTCATATCCTTGCTTTCGTATCTATCTCCTATTTTTGTCTTCATTCCTTCCTTTCTTTCTTTTCTTCTCTGCCTTAATCCTCTTTATTCCTTTCTTCTTCCTTTCTTCTTTTCCCTTTTCTACTTCCTCCTTCCTTTTCGACTTTCTTTCTTACATCCTCTTTCTAACATCTCCTCTCCTCTCCGTCCTTCTTCCTTCCCTCTTCCCCTTTTCTTCATTTTCCTTTTTTCTCTGTCTTTTCCATGTCCTTCCTTTTATTTTTCGTCCTTTCTTTCTTTCTCTCTTCCTCCCATTCCTTCCTCTTTGCTCATTCTGTTTTCTCTTAACACTATTTGCTCTTTCTTTCTTTCTTTCTTTCTTTCATTCTTTCTCTGCTCCTCCTTTCTTCTCCTTTCCTCCATTTCTCTCCATCTCTTACTATTCCTGTTTCTCCTTCTCTTCCCCTCCCTTTCTCCTCCTCCTCCTCCTCCTCCTCCTCCTCCGGTACAATCCTATAGTTTGTAAAATATTTGATGAAGTGGAAATATAAAAAAAGCAAAAAAAAAAAAAGAGAGAAAAAAAAATCGACGTATTCTGTGGACTGTCAACGAGAGAGAGAGAGAGAGAGAGAGAGAGAGAGAGAGAGAGAGAGAGAGAGAGAGAGAGAGAGAGAGAGAGAGAGAGAGAGAGAGAGAGAGAGAGAGAGAAGTCAAACATGAAAGTGATGGATGTGTGTGTGTGTGTGTGTGTGTGTGTGTGTGTGTGTGTGTGTGTGTGTGTGTGTGTGTGTGTGTGTGTGTGTGTGTGTGTGTAAGAGAAAGAGAAAAAAGTGAGAGAGTGAGAGAGTGAGAGAGAGATATTGGGAGCCTTGACCACCGCGACACCGGCAAAAAAAAATAAAAGAGAGAGAGAGAGAGAGAGAGAGAGAGAGAGAGAGAGAGAGAGAGAGAGAGAGAGAGAGAGAGAGAGAGAGAGAGAGAGAGTCCCACCAATCACTGTGACCTGACCTGACCTGACACGAAGAGAAGTGAAGGGAAAGATATGTTGCTGTAGAGAGTATATAAATCGTGCGTGTGTGTGTGTGTGTGTGTGTGTGTGTGTGTGTGTGTGTGTGTGTGTGTGTGTGTGTACGTGTGTATGTGCGTGTCCTGTGCCCCATAGAAATCCGTGGACCACTTTATCATTTCCCTTTTTTTGCGTTTTCTTTCACGGTACAAAGAGGAGGAGGAGGAGGAGGAGGAGGAGGAGGAGGAGGAGGAGGAGGAGGAGGAAGAGTAAAGGAACGGACAGGAGGAGGAGAAAGACAAGGAGAAGGAAGTAGAATGTGTAGAAGGAGAAGAAGGAGAAGGAAGAGGAGGAGGGAGAGGAGGAGAAGGAGGAAACTGTAGGAGGAGGAGGAGGAGGAGGAGGAGGCATGAAGACAAGGAGGAGAACGAAACAACAAGAAAAAGATGAGGCAGCAGAAGGAGGAGGAGGAGGAGGAGGAGAAAGAACAAAAAAAAAGAGATGGAGGAAGAAAACAGGAGGAGGAGAAGGAAGAGGAAGAGAAAGATGAAATGAGTGAGCAGGAGAAAGAGGAAGAGGAGGAGAATGAGGGAGAACGAGGACAAGGCACATAAGGTATAAGAGGAGGAGGAGGAGGAGGAGGAGGAGGAGAAGGAGAAGACCAGGAACAGTATGAAGAAACAGATATAGCTAAGTGCCCCTTACAACCGTCCGGCCTCTAAAAGGAAGACTGCAGGACCTTAAAACATTAATGGGGAATGCTGACCCCTGAAAAAGTGAAGAGAGGGAGAGAGAGAGAAGTAGCAGTAGTAGTAGTAGTAGTAGTAGTAGTAGTAGTAGTAGTAGTAGTAGTAGCGGTAACATCAGCAATTATTCCCTCATCTATTTCATACTTTAGCCAAAAAAAAAAAAAGATTTGTTGATGGTTATTAAAATGATGATGGAGATTACTATTGCCTCCCTCCCTCCCCACGTTCCCTCCTCCCTTCCTCCTCCCTCTCACTCATGACCTCTCTCCCCCCTTACCCCCTTCTCCCTCAAACCTCCCTTCCTTTCCCTCCCTTCCCTTCCTCCTCGCCTAATGCGGTATTATTTCACCGTATAAAAAAGTCCCTCTCTCTGCCTCTTCTTGTCCTCTTTTCCTTTTCGTTTTCATCTTTTCATCGTCATTTTTCTCCTTTTATTTCTTTCTTGTTTCGTATCCTTTCTCTTCTTTTCCTTCATACTCGTTTTCCAGTTCTTCTTTATCCTCCTCTTCTTTCTACATACCCTTTCTCTCCCTCTCCTTCATACCCTTTTTTCCAGTTTTCTTATCTGTTATCCTTCTTTTTCCTTCCCTTCTTCATTGATTTCCTCTCTCTCCCTTTCCTTCATACCCTTTTATCAGTTTTCTCCTGTTATTCTTCTTTTTCCTCCTCTCCTTTCTTGTTTCATATCCTTTCTCTCTCTTTCCTTCATACCCTTTTTCAGTTTCGTCCTCTGTTATTCTTCTGTTTTTCTCCCCTCTTTCTTCTTTTTCCGTTTTTTTCCCTTTTTTTCCCTCCCTTTCTCTTCTCTCTTTCTCTTCTTCAATGCTTTTTTTTATGTACATATCTTCCTCTCCTCTTTTATATCCCCCATCTTCCCTTCCTCTTCCTTCCATCCTCTTCTCTCCTCTCCCTCTCTTCTTTTCCTCTTCTCTCTATTTCCCCTCTTCTTCCCTCCCTCCCTACACCCCTTACTCTCCTAAACCTCCTCCCCCTCCCCTCTCATCTCACATCCCTGTTATCCTTCTCCATTCCTCCCCTTTTCATTTTCCCTCTTCTTCTAATCCACCTCCTCTCTCTTCCTCCTTCTATACCATCTTCTTTTTCCTCATCTTTCCCTTCACTCACTCTCTCCCGTTCATTTTAAGCCCTTTTTCCTCTCCTCCTTTCTCCTTCCTTTAATTTCCTTCTTCTTCCCTTCATTCTCTCTGCCCCCTCCCCATTTTCTCCTCTCCTCACATCCCATTTCAAATATCCCTCTTTCCCTCTTTCCTATTTTTCTTTCAAGTTACCCCTTCTACCATCCCCTCCCCTCTCCATTCCCTCCTCCTCCTCCTTCTCCGCCTCCTCCTCCCTCCTCTCTCTACCTCTCTATCAGCAGTTCAATAGATTCGTAGACGTAATGGAAATGAGTGTATTTCGTGTGTGTGTGTGTGTGTGTGTGTGTGTGTGTGTGTGTGTGTGTGTGTGTGTGTGTGTGTGTGTGTGTGTGTGTGTGTGTGTGTGTGTGTGTGTGTGTGTGTGTGTGTGTGTGTGTGTGTGTTCGTTTGTGTGTGTGTGATGAAGGTAAATCTGTGAGTATTAATTTGCAAGGCGGAAATATACTGCAAACGAGATATTTTTTTTTTTTTTTGTTTAGTGTTAATGCTGACCCCCCCCCCTCCCCGTCCTCTGCCCCCCTCCAAGCTCCCCATTCCTCCCCCTCCCTTCCTCTCTTGGGTAGATGTGTAAGGGAGAGGGAGGGAGGGAGGGAGGAAGGGAGGGATAGTGAAAGGGAGAGGGGAGGGTTATATATGTGTGTGTGCGTGTGTTTGTGTGTGTGTGTATTGATTATTAGGTGAGAAAATATATGTGTATGTGTGTGTTTGTGTGTATGTGTCTATGTGTAGTTTTAAATGAGTCTTGTGTGTACTGTGTGTGTGTGTGTGTGTGTGTGTGTGTGTGTGTGTGTGTGTGTGTGTATATGGCTTAGGGTTCACACACACACACTCACACACACGCACACACAAAGAATGAATTAAAAAGAACATTAGGAGTATTTTTCCGCACCGACTGAGAAGATAATGATAATAATAATGATTTCGCGATAGTAAATTACAAAACTCCGCCGCTGTGTGAATCAGACTGTGAGGTATTAAAAAGCTGTTGTTATTACTATTGTTATTGTTATTATTATTATTATTATTATTATTATTGTTATTGTTATTGTTATTATTATTATTTTTATTTTTCTATTCATACATTCTCTGTTTTATCTATTTCATCTCTTCGTTTATCTTTTTTTTTGTTACTGTTTTTATTGTTAGAAAGAAATTCCTCCCAAGGGATTTCTTTATTATTCTTTCTCTCTCTCTCTCTCTCTCTCTCTCTCTCTCTCTCTCTCTCTCTCTCTCTCTCTCTCTCTCTCTCTCTCTCTCTCTTGTAGTACAGATTCGACAACCAACGTCTGTTCAATGATGTGTGTGTGTGTGTGTGTGTGTGTGTGTGTGTGTGTGTGTGTGTGTGTATGTGTGTATGTGTGTGTGTGTGTGTACCGAGACGTAAACACATACATCATCCCTAGTGTGGTTGTCTCCCTTTTTCCGGTTAGCCAAGTCACCCTCCTCCTCTCCCTCCCCTCCCCTTCCTTTCCCCTCCTCTTCTCTGCCCTTCGCTACCCTTTCTTTTCCTTTCCCTTCTATTCCGTTGCCGATAAATCATTACTTTCACAATCTTTACAGTTTTTCTCCTTTTTTTATCGTTTCCTTCTTTTCCTTTTCTTCCTTTCCCTTCCCTTCCCTTCTCTCTCCTTCCTTCTCAATCATTTCTTCTGTGTCTTCACAATTGTTCTTCTCATTGTTTTTTTCCTTCCCTTCTATTTCTTTTCATTCCCTTCCCATTCCTTTCCTTCCTTTCCCGTCCCTTTTCTTCCAATCCTTTCCTTTCCTTTCCCTTCCCTTCCCTACACTGCCTTTTCCTTCCCTCCCTTCCTTCCATTCCAGTCCCTTTCTTTCCCTTCCAGTCACTTCCCTTCCCTCTCCTTTCATTCCCATCCCTTCCCTTCCTTTTCCTTCCCTTCCAGTTCCTTTCTCTCCCTTCCAGTCACTTCCCTTCCCTTTCCTTTCATTCCCATCCCTTCCCTTCCTTTTCCTTCCCTTCCAGTCCCTTTCTTTCCCATCCAGTCACTTCCCTTCCCTTTCCTTTCATTCCCATCCCTTCCCTTCCCTTCTCTTCCTTTTTCTTCCCTTCCCATCTGCTCCTTAGTGAAATTTGCCCTTTACTTGTTGAAAAATGCAAATTACACCTGACCAAGAAACACAGGTAGAAATTCTCTCTCTCTCTCTCTCTCTCTCTCTCTCTCTCTCTCTCTCTCTCTCTCTCTCTCTCTCTCTCTCTCTCTCTCTCTCTCTCTCTCTCTCTCTCTCTCTCTCTCTCTCTCTCTCTCTCTCTCTCTCTCAGATTGCCTATTTGCATATATATGTGTAATGAGCTGATTTTCGTGTGTTAGTGGAAGAGAAGGAGGAGGAGGAGGAGGAAGAAGAGGAGGAGGAGGAGGAGGAGGAGGAGGAGGATGGGGAAAAAGGAAGAAGAGGAGGAGGAATATTAATGTATGTGTGACCGAAGAAAGAGAGAGAGAGAGAGAGAGAGAGAGAGCAGGTGTACAAAGAGTCAGTGAGTCCCTTTAATTAAGCTGTCCATCATCTCAGACAGGTAACCTTCATCCTCATTATCATTACCATCATCACCATTAATTACTATCTTAATTATTTTTGTTGTTATTGTTGTTCGTTGTTGGTATTTGTTTTTTTCTTCTTCTTCTTCTCTTTACTTTCTCTTCTTTCTATCTGTTTCATCATCATTATCTTCATCATTTTCATCTTATTCTTCGTCTTTTTTTTGTGGAACTGATTGGTGAAGATCTTGATGTCTGCCTGTTGATCACCACCTGAAGGGTTCTCTCCCCTGGAGGTCCTTGAGCAGCATCAAAAGGGATTCTTGGACACCATTGGCGCGTAGCTTTTCAATGAACCCAGAGTGCCAGACCCTGTCAAAAGCTCCAGCAATATCCAGGGCTACCACAAGTGTGTACAGGCCTTGATCCAGTGCGTCTTGGCAGTCCTTGGAGAGGAGGAGGAGGAGGAGGGCCGCGGTGGACCGGCCAGGTCTGAAGCCAAACTGTCTGTCTGAGAGCAAATGGCTCTCGCTCAGGTGCTGACAGATGACTATAGCCAACACCCGCTCAAGCACCTTGCCCACCACAGAGGGCAAGGAGATGGGCCTGTAGTTGCTGGGCTCAGACCTCGAATTTTTCTTGTGGAACAGAACCACACGCGCCCCCTTCCATATTGAATTTGGTACCAAGTTTAATACCAATTTGGTACCAAATCTCTCTCTCTCTCTCTCTCTCTCTCTCTCTCTCTCTCTCTCTCTCTCTCTCTCTCTCTCTCTCTCTCTCTCTCTCTCTCTCTCTCTCTCTCTCTCTCTCTCTCTCTCTCTCTCTCTCTCTCTCTCTCTCTCTCTCTCTCTCTCTCTCTCTTTCCTGATCAACACCTCCGGAAAACACACACTAAATAAAGGGAAGCCAATTTTACGAGTATTATAAAATTAATTAATGATGGACTAAATAGTTTGTGTGTGTGAGCATAAAATTAAGCCTTCAGTGTGTGTGTGTGTGTGTGTGTGTGTGTGTGTGTGTGTGTGTGTGTGTGTGTGTGTGTGTGTGTGTGTGTGTGTGTGTGTGTGTGTGTGTGTGTGTGTGTATGTGACAGCAAATATACATAAAAAATTAGATAGACACACAGACACACACACACACACACACACACACACACACACACACACACACACACACACACACACACACACACACACACACACACACACACACACACACACATACACCTACACAAACAAACAAACAGGGTAATCAATCGTGTGTGAGAGGAACATGGCTTAACCGAATGTCTCTCTCTCTCTCTCTCTCTCTCTCTCTCTCTCTCTCTCTCTCTCTCTCTCTCTCTC
>NC_066525.1:3120000-3142500 GCF_024679095.1 Eriocheir sinensis
GAGAGAGAGAGAGAGAGAGAGAGAGAGAGAGAGAGAGAGAGAGAGAAAACACCTGTCCCTGACCAACCTTAACCCTTTATTGTTCGTCTTGTTTTTTCTCCTCCTCTTCCTCCTGCTCCTCCTCCTCCTCCTCCTCCTCCTCCTCCTCCTCCCCCTCCTCGGGCAAGACACAAACACGAAGACACAGTAAGGAGAATTGTGGACGAGGGAAGAAAGGAAATGTCTGGTGGTTGTGGTGGTGGTGGTGGTGGTGGTGGTGGTGGTGATGGTGGTGATGGTGGTGATGGTGGTGTTGGTGGTGGTGGTGGTGGTGATGGTGGTGGTGATGGTGGTGATGGTGGTGTTGGTGGTGGTGGTGGAAAGCTGGGTAGTGAATAGTAATAGTCCTTGTAGTAGTAGTAGTAGTAGTAGTAGTAGTTGTGATGTTAATATATGGGTATGCTATAGCTGCGCGTGACCTCGGTGCTCATCTCCGACACATTACATTATTAATAACAAGACGAACCACCATCACCACCACCACCACCATCACCACCACCACCACCACCACCACCATCAACAATAGGAACAACAACAACACATTCACGCGTTCACAGGACAAAGCAAGCGTGAATGACCCCTCTTCTATCCTCCCCCCTCCCTTCCCCCTCCCCCTTCTCCCTCCTCCTCTCCCTATCTACCCTTCACTCCTCTCCCCCTCCATTCTTCCTCCTCTTCCCCTTCCTCCCCTTCTATCCTCCCTTCCTCTTCTTTCCCTTCCTCTTTCTCCCTCTCCATCCTCCCTTATCCATCTTCTCCCCTTCCTCACTGCCCCCTTCCTTCTTCTTCTTCCCTCTTCTTCCCCCAGTTCTCCCCTTCGTCTTCTCCCTCTCCCCCCCTTCTCGTCCCCCTCCCTCCCTCCTCACCTCCCCATTAACTTCCAAACAATAAATAACTCCATTAAGGTGTGCGAATAGGTAATTAGAGAGAGAGAGAGAGAGAGAGAGAGAGAGAGAGAGAGAGAGAGAGAGAATGATGATTATGATGATGAGGAGGAACAAGGGAAGGGTAGGGAAGGAATGGGGAAAAGGAGAATACATAAGAATACATAGGAATACATAGGAGGATGGAGGAGAGAGAGAGAGAGGGAGAAGGAAGAACTGTAAGAAGGGGGGTAGAAAGGAATGGGAGGAGGGAACGGGGGAAGGGAGGATATTGGAAGAGAAGATAGGAAAAGAGAATAAACGAGAAAGGGAAGGAGGGAAAAGAATAGGGGAGGGGAGAAAGTGAGGATGGTGGAAAGGAAAGAGAGAGAGATGGAAAGGGAGAAGTATGGAAGAGGGGACGAGAAAGAGGGAGGGAGGGAGAAAGGAAAGAGAAGGAGTAGAAAGGAAGGGAAGAAGAGAAGAGGGGAAGGGGGAAAGGAAGAGAGAGAGAGAGAGAAAATGGGGGTAGAAAGGAATGGGAAAAGAGGGGGGAAGCTGAAGAGTGGGAAGGGGGGGAGGGGGTGGTTATAGAAAGCGCATGATGGAGGCAAAACGGTCTGTTGTTGGTCTGTTAACGGCCGTTGACTGGCCCATAACTGGTCTCCTTTATTAGCTTATGTCCCGTTCGGCGGAAAGGTTATGCAATCAGGAGGCGGAAGTGGTTTTTGCGGAGCGTGTGTGTGTGTGTGTGTGTTTGTGCGTGTGTGTGTGTGTGTGTGTGTGTGTTATCATCGTTCGTTACATTAAGCTCTTTGGGAGATTAAAAATTACTGTCATTTCCGTTTATTAACTGTTATTTTTTACTCTGTTATCGCCTCTCCCTTTAGAGAAAATAGATAAATTGATAGATAGATAGATGGACAGATTGATAGATAGATAGATAGATAGACTGATACATAGATAGATAGATGAACATTATATTAACCACATTATACAGATGCGTTTATTGAAAGAACACACACACACACACACACACACACACACACACACGACCCCCCTTCCTCCCACACACAGAACCGTCCCCACCCCACAACCTCAACCCCCTCCATCTCTTCCCCACACATATCCTCCTTTCCCCCTACCCCTCCTCCCCTTTCCCCTCCTCAAACCCCCTCCCCACACACACCCCTCCCCCTTCCCCCCTTCTCCAATTTCTCCCCACACTCACGCACACAACTCCACAAGCGGGTGACAATATTTGCAGAGACCGAGAGACTTGAATCTGTTGGTCTGTACTGCGGCAGGATCAGGAGGCTTCGAGGGACCCCGCAGAGGATTTGTCAACACCGAGGGAGGAGGAGGAGGAGGAGGAGGAGGTGGAGGAGGTGGAGGAGTGGATTGAGGTGAACCAAGGAGAGAATCGGAATGGAATTGGCAGGGGAGAGAGAGAGAGAGAGAGAGAGAGAGAGAGAGAGAGAGAGAGAGAGAGAGAGAGAGAGAGAGAGAGAGAGAGAGAGAGAGAGAGATACATAGAAAATCAGACCACACAGACCCCATGGTCCAGACTAGGTGGTCTGTCCTTAAACCTAAGTGATTTTACATTAATCAGAAGACTCCAAAACGTTGCTTTTCTACTCTATTGATATTGTTGAAGGAAGTGACGGTCGAGCTTATTTTGAAGGAGTCAATCGTTACACTGGACCACTGATGATGGGAGCTTATTCCATTCTCGCATCAACGTTGGTGAAGAAAATTTGGTGCAGTCTGAATTTACCATCTGAGTTTTACGCCATTGTTCCTCGTGCGCAAAGTGTCATCGATCATAAACAATGTTGATCTGTCTACATTCGTGAAACCATTAAGTATTTTAAACATTCGATCAGTTTTGGCGACGTTTCTCAGTAGAAAGCCTTTCTTCGTAGGATTTGTTGCGCAAGGAAGGATAATTTCGTTGCCTGACGCTGAACACCTTCTAATTTAGCAATATCCTTTGCATGGTGAGGAGACCAAACTGTACCGCATATTCCAAGTGGGTCTGACTAAACTGTTGTAGAGCGAGTATTACATCTTTATTCTTAAATTTTAATGAAGCCCAACATTCTGTTCGCTTTATTTGCTGCATCGATGCATTGCTGTGAGAATTTGAGGTTTGACGCGATTTTGAAGTCCTTGACGCATTGAACGCTTTTGAGTTTAACGCCGCGCATTTCGTAATCAAACTTTTATTCCTCGTTCCAACTTGAAGGACTTGTCTACGTTAAAGGGCATCTCCATCTATCCGACTGTTGAAATTTTGTGTAAATCCTCTTGGAGGCTTTGCCTGTCTTCGTCAGTGAGAACCGAGTTACCAATCTTTGTGTCGTCTGCAAATTTACTAATGCGGTTATTGAGTCCAACATCCACGTCGTTGATGTAAATAATGAACCTGAGGGACGCCACTCTGAGTTAAATCCGTCAATCACTACTCTTTGTTGTCTGTTGCTCAACCAATTCATGATCCATTGGTTTACCTGACCGTCAATACCTATTTGTTTTAATTTGTAAAGTAATTTATGCTGCGGGACTTTATCAAACGCTTTCTGGAAATCAAGATAGACTACGTCCAGTGAGTTGGTTACGTCATCAACAGTGAAGAGGTCGTTATAAAAGGTTAATAGATTTGATAGGCAGGATCTTTTGTTTCGGAAGCCATGTTGAGTCCCAATTAATGAGTGGCTTTCAAGGTAACTCACAATTTGTCTCTAATTATGCCCTCAAGTAGCTTACCTACAACCGAAGTTAGACTAATGGGCCTGTAATTACCTGGTACTTTTTTGTCTCCTTTCTTAAAATCGGTGTCACGTTAGCCTTTTTCCAATCTGAAGGGACAATGCCTTGTCGCAAGGACATATTGAATACGGGTGTGAGGGAGGAGAGTATTTCGCTCTTTGTTGCTTTCAGCAGAGTTGGATCTACTGTGTCAGGTCCAGGACTTTTATTTGGTTTAAGTGATTTGAGGCTTTAAGGACTTCATCGGTTTTATTTCAAAGTTAGACAATGCATGCTCAGGATTTACATTAGTACTGGTGTTGGTGGTGGTGGTGGAGGACTGTTATTATTAAACACCGAGGAAGTAATTATTTAATAGGTTTGCAACGTGTTGGCTGTCAGTCACTAGTGCACCGTCGCTGTTTATTAAGGTAAAGTCCAATTCCACTTCTGATCGCCTTTCTGTTGTTTATGTAACTGAAGAAGGATTTCGGATTATTTTACAGTTGGCTGCAATATTTTCTTCATATCTACGCTTTGCCTGATGCACTAATCTTTTTACTCGTCGCCTTGCATCATTGTAAAGTCTAATGTTTTCAGGCGTGCTTTGGTCTTTCTTTAACCTGTAAGACAATTTCTCTCCTTGACTGAGTGTTTAATTTCGCTATTAAACCAAGGTGGACTTTATTAGTGTTAATTCGCTTCCGCACAAGGGACAAATGTCCTGCTGAGTGAGTAAGTGATTTTAAAGTTTAGCCAGGCGTCTCTGCATTGCCGTCATCTGATAGTTGCATATCTATTAGTTTTCGTCGGATTTCTACGAAGTTGGCTCTTTTGAAATTGGGCACCTTAACTTTATTTTCAGTCACCGATGTTTGAGCTCTAATGTCAACGCGCACTAGTTTATGATCGCAGGAACCGAGGTGTTCTCCTACCGTGACATTACTGACTAGGTTATCTTGGGTCGCTATAACAAGGTCAAGTATGTTATTTTGTCGAGTTGGTTCAGAAACCATTTGGCTTAGATAATTTTCCTCTAGAAATTCGATCATTCTATGGGACTCACCTTCTGTACCCGACAGTGTCGCCCAGTCGATATGGGGAGGTTAAGTCTCCTAGTATCAGTGAGTCGCTGTTATTAAGTGACTGCCTTAAGACGCTGTACATTTCAAGATCGCCATCAAGTGATTGCCCCGGAGGCCTGTAAATGACAGATATATTTAAATTGACTTTTGCAATGTTTACTCGCACAAATGTTCAACGTTACTGTTTCTTGGTGTTTTGTCAGTAGGTTGCAAGTAGCTTTTGACAAAAGGGCGACACCACCCCCCCCACGGTTTACACGATCATTGTTGAAGAATCTGTAGCCATCTATGTTGTATTCGGAACTTAAATCAATATTAGTGGTGTCGATAAATGTTTCGGTTATAGCAATTACGTCAAAGTTTTCTGTCAGAGCAAGACATCGCAGTTCATCAAATTTGTTTCTTAGGCTACGCGCATTGAAAATAAGGACTCTAGGTTATCTTGAAGCTTGGTAATAGAGTTACTGGAGGGTTCAATGTTACGAGTCTGTTGCGGTGTGAGGTGTCTATTTACACGGGCGGGATGGAAGGACGTGGCTGAGAGTCGTTTTTGTTGTTCGGGCGTTACGTACGGCGTTGTTGAGGAGCTTCCAAATCTGGGGGACAGGTGCCGTCCCTTTGGAAAAGTCTACTCTGGCCGTAGAAATCGTTCCAGGCGTTAAAGAATTCGACGTCAAGCTCTCCGCAGAGAGTCTGCAGGCGGTTGTTGAGCTGAAGGCCTTACTACTAAGTCGCCCTCATCCCATGTCCGTGGTAGAATTCCTGAAATCAAAATATTTGGGGATTTAGTCTTATACTGCTGGATGAGCCTACGGTACTGTCCAGCAGTTCCTCAGACCGGGTCGTGGTGACGTCGTTTGTACCTGTGTGGAGAACAAAGAGTGAGTCATTAGAGGCCTCGGAGACCTCGTCCAGGGCAGCTGTGATGTCGTCAACACCAGCTCCAGGATAACAGTAGTTACGCCTACGACGGGGACTCTGCCACAGAATTCAACCACCTGATGGCGAATCATAGAGTCACCGACCAAGGTGCTCTGTTCCTCGTCCTCCTCCTCCAGAATGGCAACTCAGTTGTAGCAAGGCGTAGGATAAATGGCTCGCGGGGCGGGTCTGGCTCCTCCTCTCACGGGTGAAGCATTCAGCGTCAGCTCTACCGGTTCCTGTGACGTGCCTTCTTCGGAAGGTGGCTGGGCATCGAGTGCAGGTGAGGAGGGTGATGAGGCGTCAATTGCAGGAGGGCGACGATGTTGGACTGGATAAACTCCTGCAAGGTATCAACAGTACTTGTTAGTTCGGTGATCTTCTTCGCCAGCCTTTAGCCTTTCGTCCTGTTGAAGGAGTCTCGTTTCCATCTGCTGAGTCAACAGGCAGATCTTGCAGACAGTCGATCGTCCTGAGAAGAAATGACCAGAGAAGTTTCTGTGCAAGTCGAACATTTCTTTAGCGCCATCTTGGTAAGGAGGAGGTATCTATATATTTGCTTTTCTTTTTTTCGTAGGGCAGAGGGACGCGTGCGTGAATAAGCGAGAGAGAGAGAGAGAGAGAGAGAGAGATGGGAAGGCGTAGGAGGGAGATAGGGATGGAGGGAGAAGAGGGCGAAGGGGAGAGAGAGAGGGTGGGAGAGAGAGAGAGGGAGAGAGAGAGAGAGAGAGAGAGAGAGAGAGTAGGAGGAGATAGGGATGGAGGAGGAAGGTGGGAACGAGATCAGGAGTGAGGAAGGAGAGACAGAGAAGGGGGGTAGTAATGAGAGAGAGAGAGGGAGGGGCAATGGAGAGGAGGCGAGAAGAGGAGGAGCAGCGAGAGGGAGGGAGGGAGGATTACTGGTCTCTGGGAATAATCTGGTCAAGTCAGGTCAGGTAGGTCTGAACACCTGCGTAGGAAGCAGCATCAGTGGAATCTGGAAATATATAAAGAATGTGGCGGAAAGAGTGTAACACTGTGTTTTGTGTATAGGTATATATGTTTTACAGGCGCTACTGCGAGGGTAGATACAGGCGGAGAGAGGTAGTAAAAATAAGGGCAATAATCCTGTCCAATGAAGCACGTGGTCGCACAGCAACAGCACACCTCTGCGGGCAGCTAACTCAGTTGACAATAAGCAGTACGCAGCACGACGCGAAATAGCGGCACACAGCACAGCAAGATCTACAGTACAGTTCAGTACAGCACACGAGGGTGGATTCGCAAGCGAGAGGTCACGGAAGTGGGGCGCGTGCAGTTTGACCTCGCTGACTGGAGGTGAGGGCAAGGCGCTGACTGAGAGAGAGAGAGAGAGAGAGAGAGAGAGAGAGAAACAATGAACACGACATAACATAACAGCAGACTCACTGTTCCCATTTCCATTCCCATTCCATATGTGTGTGTGTGTGTGTGTGTGTGTGTGTGTGTGTGTGTGTGTAAGGTTCAATTCTCCAAAATGCTAAAACTGAGAGAGAGAGAGAGAGAGTCCATTCCACTATTAATATAAATTTGTGACGTTAATAGATACAAATTCGTTGATAGAAATACTCTCTCTCTCTCTCTCTCTCTCTCTCTCTCTCTGCCATTCAGTTTCCAGTTTTCTCTTGTTCTTTTTCCTTCTTTTCCTTCCCTTTTTTCCTTCCTTCCTTCCTTTTGTTCTTCCTTCCTTCTTTCTTTCTCTTCCTCTTCATTCCCTTCTTTCCTCCTTATTGATTCATCCCTAGGCTTTCCCTCCACTTTTTCCCCCTTTTCTTTTCTTCCTTTCTTTGTTCTGCCTTTCCTTATTCATTATCTTTTTCTCCCTTTGCGCGAACCTTTTCTTTTCGTCTTTCTTTCTCTCCCTTTTCGCCTTTTCCTATTTCATTCCTTTTCTTTCTTCTCCCTTCCCTTTCTACATATTTACTCCTTCATCCATACCTTACTCTCTCCCCCTCTTCCATTCCTCCTCTTCCCTCTGTCCTCTTCCAAATCCCTCCCTTTCCAATACTCTATTCATCGTATCATGTCATATAAGCCCCGCCTACTTAACTCTGCATCCACCAATAGGAGTGAGTCTTGTCTAGTATCCACCAATCACATGTAACTTGCGTCAGAGAAGGGGCGTGGCTTGCATCTCGAGTAGCCAATGAGATATGCTGAATGGGAGAAAGGGGCGTGGGTTTATTTTGAACTAGCCGATGGTATGGGCTTGTTGGGTCAAGGGGGAGGGGCCTATTCGCCTTGTTTGAGTGAATGGGGTAAGTTAGATTCGTTTTAGCTGCGTGTGAGTGTGTGTGTGTGTGTGTGTGTGTGTGTGTGTGTGTGTGTGTGTGTGTGTGTGTGTGTGTGTATGGGTGAAAATAATAATAATAAAACAACACATTCATTTTATTTAGTATTAGTATGAGTGTCCAAATATAGTTAGGGTTTTAAAATTAAGTACAGCGTTATGTTCACCGACTATCTGTGTGTGTGTGTGTGTGTGTGTGTGTGTGTGTGTGTGTGTGTGTGTGTGTGTGTGTTCATCGCATTATACATTTTCAGTCAGGTGAAGGGCGTTATTTCCACCGTGAGTCAGTAAATAAAGTGAGTGAATGAGTGCGTTTGGTGTGTGTGTGTGCTAGTCTTTGTGTTGTTGTTGTTGTTGTTGTTGTTGTTGTTGTTGTTGTTGTTATTGCCGCACTGATTGTATTACACGTTGTTATTATTTTCACCGTAATGCTGTTGTTGTTGTTGTTGTTGTCGCTGATGTTGTTGTTGTTGTTGTATCGTTAGTGTTCGTAATCAGCTTATATAACGAGATTGCGCTTTTTTAATTTTTCCGTGACGTTATGGCGTTCGTTTTTTTATTTATTTGCCGTGTGGGTTGATGACCGGAGATCTCTTTTACTGTATTTTGATTTTGTTTTCATTCCCCTTTCGCTTTGTTTTGCTTTTTCTCCTCGTTTTCCCGTTTTTCTTCTTTTTCTTCTTTGTGGTCTCTTTTTTTTTCCTTCTTTTATTTCTTTTCTGTTTGTGTTTTCCTTATTTTCCTTATTTTCTTATCTCTTTTACTGTGTTTTGATTTTGTTTTCATTCCCCTTTCGTTCTGTTTGGTTTTTCTCCTCGTTTTCCCGTTTTTCTTCTTTTTTCTTCTTTTTGGTCTCTTTTTTCCTTCTTTTATTTCTTTTTTGTTTGTATTTTCCTTATTTTCCTTATTTTCTCATCTCTTTTACTGTATTTTGATTTTGTTTTCATTCCCCTTTCGCTCTGTTTTGCTTTTTCTCCTTGTTTTCCTGTTTTTCTTCTTTTTTCTTCTTTTTGGTCTCTTTTTTCCTTCTTTTATTTCTTTTTTGTTTGTGTTTTTCTTATTTTCCTTATTTTCTCATCTCTTTTACTGTATTTTGATTTTGTTTTCATTCCCCTTTCGCTTTGTTTTGCTTTTTCTCCACGTTTTCCCGTTTTTCTTCTTTTTCTTCTTTTTGATCTCTTTTTTCCTTCTTTTATTTCTTTTTTGTTTGTGTTTTCCTTATTTTCCTTATTTTCTCATCTCTTTTACTGTATTTTGATTTTGTTTTCTTTCCCCTTTCGCTCTGTTTTGCTTTTTCTCCTCGTTTTCCCGTTTTTCTTCTTTTTTCTTCTTTTTTGTCTCTTTTTTCCTTCTTTTATTTCTCTTTTGTTTGTGTTTTCCTTATTTTCCTTATTTTCTCATCTCTTTTACCATATTTTGATTTTGTTTTCATTCCCCTTTCGCTTTGTTTTGCTTTTTCTCCTTGTTTTCCCGTTTTTCTTCTTTTTCTTCTTTTTTGGTTTCCTTTTTTACATTTTTTCCTTCTTTTCTTGCTTTTCTGTTTGTGTTTTCCTTATTTTCCTTATTTTCTCGTCTCTTTTACCATATTTTGATTTTGTTTTCATTCCCCTTTCGCTCTGTTTTGTTTTTCCTCCTTGTTTTTTCTTTTTTCTTCTTTTTTGCTTTCCTTTTTTTCCTTTTTTTCTTCTTTTCTCTGTTTTTTGTCCCTTATTTTTCTCTCTCTGTTTTCTTTATCATTTTTTTGTCTTCTTTTCCCATTTGAGTTTATGACGGTCCTTATTTTCCAAGACCGAAGTGTATAAGTATTGTCTTCCCCTTTTATTTTTCTTCTTCTCCTTACTTTACTTACTTTACTTCTTCCTATTTCACCCCAAGCCCTCCTTTCCACCTCCTCCCCCTTCTTCTGAACCTCCTCTTTCTCTCCTTCGCCTTCCTCCTCTTCCTCCCTATCCATTCATGTCTACTCATCGAAGGGACTGACTCTATTTAGGACCATATCAACCTTTACTTTCCTTTAATTGATGCCTTTTCATGAATAACAATAGTAACAATAAACGATAATGACTTCAGACAGAGGGGTTGGAGACTAAAGTGCTGTCATCTATGTTGAAGTGCTTTTGAAAATCTCTCCCATACTCTGTTTTTCCCTTCCTCTCCTTTCTATATTTCTTTTCTCCTTCTCTCCTCCCAGCTCTCTCTCCCTTTCCTAATTCATTACTTTTCCCCTCTCCCCGGAATCAAATATTTTCTCCCCTTTCCTGCACCCTACTCCAGTCTTTCCAAAAGCAAAACATATCAGAAAAACAATAAAAAGAGAGAGAGAGAGGACACTTTAGAGTTATGAAGAATATAAACTTTGAGGAAACACTACTTTAATTTACCGGGATATATGTGACAGAAGTATTCTATCATCTATATTAAGCCCGAGACCGATGGAAAGTTGATCGTAAAAGGAATCAGAGAAACATTGTATAGAGAACTGGTATTTGAACACATTACCGAGACATTTGTTTTAGTACCGAAGTATTGAGTGCAGTATTGATGTATATGTAATAGAAGTATCCAAGCATCTATACTGAACCCGAGACCGATGGAAAGTTGATCGTAAAAGGAATCTTAGTACACATTTACCGAGACATTTGTTTTAGAATCGAAGTATTGAGTGTTGTATTGAAGTGTTGTAGTGTTGAAGTATTGAAACACCGATACTATGCAAGAGAACGATTGAAAACGAGAAACCAAGCATAAAAAAGAGAATGAGACAAGCGCAGAAAAGGAATTTGAACACATTTCCCGATTCATATGTAGTCGTTCAATCATTTATATTAAGTGAGAAAACGAAGGATTATGTGACACTGAAAAATAAGAGAGAGAATGAAAGTAGCAAAGAACACGAGTTAAAACACATAGAGATAAATTGTGTGCTTCTCCTTTGTATTCACGAGGGTAAAGAAAAAGATACAGGAACAAGAGGAAGATACCAAAAAAATGATACGGGAAGAGATACAGAAAAAGATAGAGATACATAAAGATACAGAGAAAGATACTAAAAAAATACAAAAAAAGATAGATAGGGAAGGTAAGGAGGAAGGAAGAAAGGTAGGAAAGAAGGAAGAAAGGAAGGGAGGAAGGGAAATGGGAAGGGAGGAATGAAGGTAGAAGGGAATAAACAGTGAAAGGCCAAAAGAAAAGAAAAGAAAGGAGAAAATGAAGAGAGAAGGAAAAGAAACAGGTAAGGAAATAAGAGAAGTTGAAAAGAAAGGAGGAAAGGAAATGAAGGTAGGAAGAAAGGAAGACAGACAGGAAGGAAAAGAAAGGAAAAGAAATAAAAATAAGGAAAGATACAGAAAAAGATACATAAAGATACAGAAAGATACAGATTAAAAGGTCACCAGGATTCGAACCCGGGGACAGAAACCACGGCAAAACTTTTAACACACACACACACACACACACACACACACACACACACACACACACACACACACACACACAACTTTACCATTAGCCAGATTTGAGACTTGCCTGTCGGTGAATGGAAGTTGAAGGTAAAGTTGGGGACATACGCTATAGCTACGCGTTGCCTCGGTGTTCAACTCCGTCTCATTGATTCTACTATACGGGATTTCTTTCAATACTAGTGTCACCTGTTTGTAAGTATAAGTAATGGTTTTAAGTGTTTTAGAAGCACTACAGAGCTAGCTGGTGACCGTTTTTCCTTTCTTCCTTCCTTCCTTCCCTTCTTCCGTCTTTCCTTCCTTTCCTCCTTCCTTCCTTCCCTTTTTCCTTCCTTCCTTCCCTTTTTCCTACCTTTCTTCCCTTCTTCCTTCCTTCCTTCCCTTCTTCCTTCCTTCCTTCCCTTCTTCCTTCCTTCCTTCCCTTCTTCCGTCCTTCCTTCCTTTCTTCCTTCCTTCCCTCCCTTCTTCCTACCTTCCTTTCTTCCTTCCGTCCCTCCCTTCTTCCTACCTTCCTTTCTTCCTTCCTTCCTTCCCTTCTTCCTTCCTTCCCTTCTTCCTTCCTTCCTTCCTTTCTTTCATCCTTCCTTTCCTTCTTCCTTCCTTCCTTCCTTTCTTTCATCCTTCCTTTCCTTCTTCCTTCCTTCCCTTCTTCTGTCATTCCTTCCCTTCTTCCGTCCTTTCTTCCGTTCTTCCTTCCTTCCTTCTCTTCTTCCTTCCTTCCTTCCCTTCTTCCTTCCTTCCTTCCCTTCTTCCTTCCTTCTTTCCTCTCCTTTCTTTCCTTCCTTTTTTTTCTTTCCACTTTTTTATTTGCTCTCTTTTTCTCTTATTTTTTTATCCACTTCTTTTCCACATTTCTTTTCTCTCTCTCTCTCTCTCTCTCTCTCTCTCTCTCTCTCTCTCTCTCTCTCTCTCTCTCTCTCTCTCTCTCTCTCTCTCTCTCTCTCTCTCTCTCTCTCTCTCTCTCTCTCTCTCTCTCTCTCTCTCTCTCTCTCTCTCTCTCTCTTCTCTCTCTCTCTCTCTCTCCTTTCTCTCCTTTTCCTTTTCATCCTTTCCTCATTCCTTTCCTCCTCTCTTAATTTTTTCTCTCCCTCTCTCAGTCACTACATTCATCCTTCCTATCTCTCTTCCCGTCTCGTACCCTTCCTTCCCTCCTCCTCCTCCTCCTCCTCCTCCTCCTCCTCTCAGCCGTCTTTTTTGCCTTATATAAGAGCGCAGAAAAGGACCACCCGAAACTTTACGCTACTCTGCAATATGTTTACCGATCAGTGCAATGTTAGAACCACAACCACCACCACCACCACTACCACTACTACCACCACCACCACCACCACTACTACTACTACTACTACTACTACTTGTCGCGAATTTAGTGAACGGAAAAGTGAAATAATAAGGATGAGGAGGAGGAAGAGGAGGAAAAAACTGGGTAATGAAGAGTGGGTAGAGGAGGAGGAGGAGGAGGAAAACGGAGTGAGAGGGAATGGAGAGAAGAGGAGAGAAGAGAGGAGAGGAAAGGTGAAGTGAAACGAAACTAGGAGGGAGAAGTAAGAGAGAAGGAAGAAGAGGAGAAGAGGAAGAGGAGAGGAGAGGAGAGGAGAGGAGAGGAGAGATGAAACGATGCCAGGAAAGAGAAAAAGATAAATAAACGAGTAAGGTATAGAGGAGGGGAGGGAGGAGGAGGAGGAGGAGGAGGAGGAGGAGGAGGGCAAGCTCGTAATTGGTTTTTTGATGGCTCGACTGACCTCTTACTTCTATTGGTTGCCAGATGGAGTAATTATTTGCAATGTTTCTCTCTCTCTCTCTCTCTCTCTCTCTCTCTCTCTCTCTCTCTCTCTCTCTCTCTCTCTCTCTCTCTCTCTCTCTCTCTCTCTCTCTCTCTCTCTCTCTCTCTCTCTCTCTCTCTCTATCTATCTATATATATTTGTCTTTTCGTGTGTTAGAGAGAGTCAAACAATGAGACAATGGCAAGTTCATCAGTCTGTGTGTGTATGAGAGAGAGAGAACAGACGGACAGACAAACGGACACACACACACACACACACACACACACACACACACACACACACACACACACACACACACACACACACACACAGCCCACACAACCCCCCTCCTTCCTCCCCTTTCCTCCCTTCCCCCACTCCTCCAAACCTTATATTCTTAGCCAAATCATCATGGACCATTTTTCATCAAAGCTTTTTACGAGCAAATTGAAATACGCAGTAAGCCTTGCGCTGTTGACGTTATATAAAGAGTTACAGAGAGATAGGGAGGGGGGGTGACGGGGAGGAGGGAAGGGGGGAGAGGGGGAGGGAGAGAGGAAGCATATGGGGAGAATGGATGGGAAGGGAAAGGGATGGGAAGGAGAGGTAAGAGTCATTGTTAGGGGAGGATATAGAGAGGGAAGGGAAAAGAAGGGGAAGGAAGGGAAAGGAAGGGGAGGGAAGGGGAAGGGGGATAAGTGTGTGTGTGTGTTTGATGAGCTGAATGTGTGTGTGTGTGTGTGTGTGTGTGTGTGTGTGTGTGTGTGTGTGTGTGTGTGTGTGTGTGTGTGTGTGTGTGTGTGTGTGTGTTTTCTGCTCTGGTGCTGACAGGGGCTTCTGCTCTTCTGCCCCCTCCTCTTCTTCCTCCTCCTCCTCCTCCTCCTCCTCCTCCTCTATTTTAACACAGCAGGAGGTTGCTCTCTACCTTTTTAACACAGCAGGGGTCTTCCTCCTCCTCCTCCTCCTCCTCCTCCTCCTCCTCCTCCTCCCCCTCCTCCTCCTCCTCCTCCTCCTCCTCCTCCTCCTCTTTGGCACAGCAGGGAGCAATCGTGAAAGGAAGAATAAGCCCCAGAATAACACACAGAGGAAGGACGGAGGGAAGGTTGAAAGGGAGGGAGGGACGGAGGGAGGAAGATAGGAAAGGAGAGAAGGAAGGAGGAATGGAGGGTAGGAAAGGAAAGAAGGAAGGAATAAAGAAAGGAAGGAAGGAGGGACGGAACGAAGGAAGGAAGGAAGGAAGGAAGGTTAGGACAATGAGATGTTTGGCCATATATACACACGATGAGAGAGAGAGAGAGAGAGAAAAGAGACCAGTGGACGAAGTGGAAAATAGAATGATTAAGTGACGTTGTGTTTGCATAATAAGAAGAGTGGATGGGTAGTGGATTAGGTGGATGGACGACGGTGTGGATGGTTATCTGGATGAGTGGATGGGTGGTTAGGTGGCTAGGCAGAAGGGTGGATGGGCAGGTGGATAGTTGAGGCGCTCGTTGACTGGTTCTGGTCCTCTCGGCGGCGCTCAGCGATATCAAACTTTATATTCATGCATGCAAATTCGCGCCCTTGTGAGGCTGGGACGGGCGGACGTCCGGCTAGTCTGACGTCACACAGGATGAGCCTTTTGTTCAGTCTTCCTCTTCCTCCTCCTGTTGCTGCTCCTCCTCCTCCTCTTCTTCCTCCTCCTCCTCCTCTCGCCTCCCTTCGTCTCTTTACCTACCTTTCCTTACCTTCAGGCTTTCCCTTAATCCCTCTTTTTGTGTTTGGTTTCCCTTCTCTCTCTCTGTACCTCCTCTTCTTCCTCTTCCTCCTCCTCTTGTCTCCCTTCGCCCCTTTACCTACCTTTCCTTACCTCCAGCCTTTCCCTTAATCTCTCTTTTTGTGTTTAGTTTCCCTTCTCTCTCTGTACCTCCCCCTCCTTGTTTTCCTTCTCCTCCCTCTCCTCGCCTTTCTCTTCCTTTCTCTTCTTTATTTCTACTTTCCTCCATCCATTCCCTTATCCCGTTTTTTCTTCAGTTTTCTCTTCTCCTCTTCCTCCTTCTTCTTTTCTTGCATCCTCCTCCTCTTCCTCCTTATCCTACTCCCTTTCTCTTCCCTTCCTTTCTTTATCTATATCTGCTTCCCTTCTATCCTTCCATCTTTCCTCTTTTTGCTCAGTTTTTCTCCTCTTTCCTCTCTTCCTTTCGCCCTTTTCCTCCCTTCCCCTTGCTTTTCCTTCCCTTCTCTTGCCTTTTCTGCTTTCCCTTTGTTTAATTCTTCCTTATTCTTTATATCGCTCATCTTTTTATCCTTCCTCATCCCTTCCTTCTTCTTTTCACCTATCTCTCTTCCTATCATCCTTTCCTCTCTTCCCTTCTTCACTTCTTTCCTTCTCTATTTATCCCCTCTTCCCACTCTTCTTCCTCCTTCCATCCGTCATCTTTTTCCTCATCCCTTCCTTTCCTCTTCCTTCCTTCAATCCGTCTTTCTTTTCACGCCATATTCTCCTTCTCTCTCTCCTCTCATTCCTTCCTCTCTCTCTCTCTCTCTCTCTCTCTCTCTCTCTCTCTCTCTCTCTCTCTCTCTCTCTCTCTCTCTCTCTCTCTCTCTCTCTCTCTCTCTCTCTCTCTCTCTCTCTCTCTCTCTCTCTCTCTCTCTCTCTCTCTCTCTCTCTCTCTCTCTCTCTCTCTCTCTCTCTCTCTCTCTCTCTCTCTCCATTCACATCCTTCCTCCTCTCCTTCTATATTCCCCTCCTCCCTTTCCTTTATCTCTCCTTCTCTCTACGTCTCTTTTTCATGCCTCCCTTTCTCTCTCTCTCTCTCTTTGATATCTGGTTGAATCGGTTCTTATTTGTTTGCTAACGCTCATATTACAAGCACCTCTCAATAGTCCTTCCTCTCTCTCTCTCTCTCTCTCTCTCTCTCTCTCTCTCTCTCTCTCTCTCTCTCTCTCTCTCTCTCTCTCTCTCTCTCTCTCTCTCTCTCTCTCTCTCTCTCTCTCTCTCTCTCTCTCTCTCTCTCTCTCTATATCTCTCTCTATCTCTATCTCTCTCTCTCTCTCTCTCTCTCTCTCTCTCTCTCTCTCTCTCTCTCTCTCTCTCTCTCTCTCTCTCTCTCTCTCTCTCTCTCTCTCTCTCTCTCTCTCTCTCTCTCTCTCTCTCTCTCTCCCATTTTCTATCCTCTCCCCTTCTTCCTTTCCTTTCCTTCCCTCCTCTCTCTATTCCCCTCTCTTTATTGTTTTCCTCCCTCCTCTCTCTCTTTTTTTCCTTTTCCTTTCTCTCCCATATCTCCCTTCTCTCTCTCTCTCCCTCCCCTCTTTTCTGTTCTTCTCATCTCCCCCCTTCTGTCCTCTCACCCTCTTCCCTTCTCTTCCTTCCTCTGTTCTTCCCTTCTCTCCATTCCTCCCCTTTTCTCTGTCATTCCTTTTTTATTCCTTCCTCTCTCTCTCTCTCCCTTTTTCTCTCTCCTTCTCTCAATATTTCCCTCTCTTCATTACCTTGCTATCCCTCCTCTCTCTCTCCTTTTTTCCCCTCTTCTTCTTTCCTCTTTCTCTTCGTGTAGCTTCATATCTCCTGCCCTCCTCTTCTTTCCCCTTCTCTCCCTCCCTTTTCCTCCCCCTCCTCTCTCTATTCCCCTCTCTTTATTATCTTCCCTTCCCCTATCTCTCTTTTTTTCCCCTTCTTCTTTCCTCTCTCTTTTCATGTAGCTTCATATCTCCTTCCCTCCCCTTCTTTCCCCCTCTCTCCTTTTCCGTTTCCCCTCTCTCTCTATTCCCCTCTCTTCCCTCTCTCTTTTTTTCCCCTTCTTTCCTCTCTCTCTCTCTCTCTCTCTCTTCTTGTTGCTTCATATCTCCCTCCCTCCCCTTCTTCCTTCCCCTTCTCTCTCCTCTCTTCCCTTTTCTCTTCTCTGTTCGTTCCTTTCAGACCCCTCCCGAAAATATCACTACGCCATACGCAGTTACTTAACGTATGGGCTGTCAGTGAACGACTTTTACGTGTTAATATAGCAGCATCTGACGTAATAATCTTTTTTTCTTGGTAATAGTATGGCGCAAATAGGCCTAGGAGTAAAGTAGGTGGAAGTGAAGTAGTTATGGAGATTTTGAAGGGATAGAAGCTGCCGATGGTGTTTGAGTTAGGAAAAGACATTAATTTTCTCTCTCAGTAATATATTTTTTACAGCAGAGGAGTCTGTTCAAGGGCATAAAAAAAATAAAAAGGTGGAAATAGTTCAAGAAAAAAAATATTGGATGCGTTTACGTAGAAGGGAAGGGAAAGGAAGGGACAGGGAAGGGAGAGGAAGGGAAGGCAAGGGAAGGGAAAGGAAATGGAAGGTAAAAAGGTGGAAATAGTTCAAGAAAAAAATATTGGATGCGTTTACGTAGAAAGGAAGGGAAAGGAAGGGACAGGGAAGGGAAAGGAGAGGATAGGGAAGGGAAGGGAAGGGAGGGGAAGGGAAGGCAAGGTAAGGGAAAGGAAATGGAAGGTAAAAAGGTGGAAATAGTTAAAGAAAAAAATATTGGATGCGTTTACGTAGAAGGGAAGGGAATGGAAGGGACAGGGAAGGGAAGGGAAGGGAAAGGAAAGGACAGGGAAGGGAAGGGAAGGGAAAGGAGAGGATAGGGAAGGGAAGGGAGGGCAGGGAAGGGGAAGTAAAGTGAAGGGAAGAGAAGGGAAAGGAAATAGAAGGGAAGGGAAGGGAAGTGAACACAACGGAAAGAAATGGAAAGGAATGGAATAGACTGGAATGAAATGGAAGGGATAAGAAAGGAAAGAAAAAAAGGAAAAGGGACGAGACGGGAAGGAAAGGGAAGGGAAACGAAATGAAGGGAAGGGAAGGGAAGTGAAAGGGACGGAAAGGGAATGGAATGGAATGGAAGGAAAGGGAAGGGAAAGGAAAGGAAGAGAAGGAATGGAAAGGAAAGGCAGTGAATGGCATGGAAAGATATGGAAAGCGAGAGTAGGGAAGAGAAGGAAGGGAAGGGAGGAGAAAAGGAAGGGAAGAGAGGGTAAGGGAATTGAAGGAAAGGAAAGAGAAGGAAAGGAAAGGAAGTGAAATGACGTGAAGGGAGAGGAAGGGAAATAAAGAGAAGAGAAGGGAAGGGAATTGAAGGGAAGGGAAGGGAAGGAAAGGGAGGGGAAAAGGAAGAGAAGGGAAGAGAATTGAAGAAAAGGAAAGAGAGGGAAAGGAAAGTAAGTGAAATAACGTGAAGGGAGAGGAAGGGAAATAAAGAGAAGAGAAGGGAAGGGAATTGAAGGGAAGGGAGGGGAAGGGAAGGGTCCTGGCACAGTGCCGTGGGGGACGCGGGAAAATATTGTATCACTTTTTTGTTTTTACGACCATAAGTTTTTTCTTCTCTAATCAAAGGTAATATTGGCATCCACGGCCTCCCCTCCCACTCTCTCTCTCTCTCTCTCTCTCTCTCTCTCTCTCTCTCTCTCTCTCTCTCTCTCTCTCTCTCTCTCTCTCTCTCTCTCTCTCTCTCTCTCTCTCTCTCTCTCTCTCTCTCTCTCTCTCTCTCTCTCTCTCTCTCTCTCTCTCTCACTTCTTTCTTTTTCTCCCTCTCCCCTTTCCTCTCTTCCTCTGCTCCCTTCACTCTTCTCCATTCCCTCCCTTCCCTCTGTCATTCCTTTCTCACTCTCTGTCATCCTTCACTTCTTTTAATATTTCCTCCTCTCTCTCTTTCCCCTCTTTTCTCTATTCCCCTCTTCATTAACTTCACTTCGCTTCTTTCTCCTTTTTTCCCCTTCTTTCCTCTCCTCTCGTGTAGCTTCATATTTCCTTCCTTCCCTTTCTTTCCCTCTCTCTCCTTCTTTCCCTCCTCCTTCCCCTCCTTCCCCTCACTTAACATATTTCCTTCATTATCTTTCCCTCCCTCTCTCTCTGTCCTTCTTCCCCTTTTTCCCCTCTCCTTCCCTCCACTCTCCCTCGTTTCTTTCTCCCCCTTTTCCCCTCTCCTTTCCTCCCCTCTCTCTCATACATTCCTTCCCCCTTTTCTCCTCTCCTTCCCTCCCCTCTCTCTCATACATTCCTTCCCCCTTTTCTCCTCTCCTTCCCTCCCCTCTCTCTCATACATTCTTCCCCCTTTCCTCCTCTCCTTCCCTCCGTTCTCTCTCATTTCTTCCTCCCCATTTTCCAGTCTCCTTCCCTCCCCTCTCTCTCATACATTCTTCTCCTTTTCCACTTCCCTCCCTTTCCCTTCCCTCCCGTCTCTCATTTTCTCGTTATATTATTTTATAGGCCTAGAGTGTCAGCCTATCTGGGAAGTTCAAGGGACTATATAAAAAAACGGGTCTCACTGGAAAGAACATTTAACTGTGAAAAATAAAATAAGGATCTTTATATGAAAAAATAACTTTGATGAGAAACCATTTGTCTCATTCTTACCTTATTATTATTATTATTATTGTTGTTATTATTATTATTATTATTATTATTATTATTATTATTATTATTATTATTATTATTATTATTATTATTATTATTATTATTATTATTATTATTATTATTATTATTATTATTATTATTATTATTTTCTTATACTTAATTATTTACAGGTTCAAGGCATTCAGTAAATTCCATTATTCCCTAAGTTAATTATATATGAGTAGAAAAAAAAAACGGAAAATTGAGTCAGGCTAAAAATAATGACTGAATATGTTAAATGATTTTGGTTTTAGGAAAGTTTCGTTAAAAGAGTTTGCTAAAAAGTTGTTAAAAGCTTTGAATGTAATGGATGACTCAGATTATTATTATTATTATTATTATTATTATTATTATTATTATTATTATTATTATTATTATTATTATTATTATTATTATTATTATTATTATTATTATTATTATTATTATTATTATTATTATTATTATTATTATTATTATTATTATTATTATCCTACCCGCTTGCAGGCATCTTATTCTCCCCTCTCTCCTGCATCTCTCCTTCTCCCTTCTCATAATTTTCTCCTCCCCTTCTCTTCATTACCTCCGGCTCAATCTTCTCCTCCCCCTCCTCTCTTCGTCTTCCTTTTTGTCCTCCTTCTTCTCCTCCTCCTCCTCTTCCTCTTCTTCCTCCCTTCCATATCTTATTTCAGCATTCCCTAATCCATTCATTGTCCGTCTGTCTGTTCTCTCTCTCTCTCTCTCTCTCTCTCTCTCTCTCTCTCTCTCTCTCTCTCTCTCTCTCTCTCTCTCTCTCTCTCTCTCTCTCTCTCTCTCTCTCTCTCTCTCTCTCTCTCTCTCTCTCTCTCTCTCTCTCTCTCCTACATTATCTCTAACACTCCTTTCTGCTTTTTTTGTGTTTGTCTGTCTGTGTTTGTGTGTGTGAGTGTGTGTGTGTGTGTGTGTGTGTGTGTGTGTGTGTGTGTGTGTGTGTGTGTGAGTGTGTGTGTTTTTTGTTGGCTCACACACACACACACACACACACACACACACAGTACCAGCGAGGTAAGTAAATGAAAACTGGCATGGCGAGACCGTAGAGTTTTGGAGCTGCTAACTTGTGAATTTTTGTTTATAACCATTTTTTTCTCTTTACATCTTGATATTTTTTGGTTGATGCTTCGATTGTGTTGTTGTATTTGTATGTTTATTTCAATTTCTTCTGTACAATAGCAATAATAATAGTAATAATAATGATAATAATAATAGTAGTAAAAATAATGATATAATGTAGATGACTGTCATAACATGCGTGCTTACTTAAATGCTTTCGTGTGTGTGTGTGTGTGTGTGTGTGTGTGTGTGTGTGTGTGTGTGTGTGTGTGTGTGTGTGTGTGTGTGTGTTTATGTGCGTGCGTGTGTGTATATAAATAAAAATAATGGGCCAGTCTTCTATTTTCCTCCTCCAAAACAGGATCAGAGAGAGAGAGAGAGAGAGAGAGAGAGAGAGAGAGAGAGAGAGAGAGAGAGAGAGAGAGAGAGAGAAACAAAGAGAGAGAGAGAGAGAGAGAGAGAGAGAGAGAGAGAGAGACCGGAGGTGGTAAACAGAATAAAAGAGACGGAGGGAGGGAGAGAGAGTGACTGGACCAGAGGCGGCAAAAAAATAAGGTCGGATAATGCCATGTAAATTTCCATGTGATGAGTTGTTGTTTCTCTTGGCTATAAGGGGCGAGACAAGGGAAGGAACGGCCCAAACTACATCTTCTTCAATATTCAAATTCGTTTTTCCTCTTTTCCTATCTTCTGGAGGTCTGGAGGCGATATTGACGTGGTGATAAGGCTGTGATGGGGTGACTGATGGGGTGTTTGATGGGGCGATAGGCTTGAGTGGGTTTATAGAGTGTTAGATTACTGGGGATATGATGGGATGGGATGGGAAGTGTTTTGTGTGTCCCTAGGTGGTGTGATGGGGCTAGTGATGGGGTGCTGGGTGTTGGTTTTATGGGAGAAAGATGATGGGATAGGATGGGACTGGGGTGCTAAGTCTATGATGGAGTGTTTGATGGGGAGACTAAGTTATTGATAGTGGTAGAGAGAAAGAGGAAGAAAAAGAGAGACGGAGAAAGATATGAGGAATGGGGGAGGGTCTACATGGGGTTATAAACGTTCAGTGGGGCGATAGGGTAATGGGGTGAGAAGAGATGCACATTGGGGTGACCGAGAGGCTGTAAAAAATAATATGGAGGAAGTGAGTGGAAAGGTAATATGGTGTAGAGTGGTACAGATGGAGTGAGGTCCCTGGGTGTTGTAACTAGAGATGTTATGGATATTGGCTCAAGTAGAAAGAGGAGGAGAAGGGAATGTATTGGTGTTTCCGTGTGAGTGAGGAGGATAAGATGAAAGGGAAAAGAAGGGAAGAGAAGAAGAATAAACAAAGGAAGGGGAAACAAGACTATTCCATACAAGAATAACGAATAAGAGTAGAAAACAAAAGAAGGGAAAACAAGAGAATAAAAGAGAGACAGTAGGGCAAACAAAGAGAGGAAGAAAAGGAGAAAACAAAACTCGCGAACAAACATAGAAAAGAAAAAGGAGAAATTAAGAAACGTAAACAAGAAAAAGAAGAAAAAGAGTGTCTCCATACAAGTGAAAAGACAGTAAGGAAGAAAACGAATAGAAGAGAAGACAAGAAGAATAAACAAAAGGAAGGAAGAGGGAGAAATAAGACAAGCAAACAATAATAGAAAAGAAAAAGGAGGAATTAAGAAACGCATGCAAAAAGAAGGAGAAAAAGAGTGTCTCGTATGAGTGAAGACAGTGAAGAGGAAACGAAGATAAGGGAAGACAAGAACTGCAAACAAGAAGAGGATACAAGATTACAGCAAAAAGAATAATAACAAAAAGAAAGAAAATACATGAAGATGATATGAAGAAAACGAAAAGAAAAGGGAAGCAA
>NC_066525.1:3157500-3160000 GCF_024679095.1 Eriocheir sinensis
CCTACAAGATGGCAATTACCAGTCACCGCTGAGTGGCCTAAGACAACCCACATGCTGTCCTGATGACCGCCTATCAACCCGGACTCCAGCGAAACTCTCAAGAGGATCGAGTGGAGCTCCGGGGGGCAGCATGAGCAAAGCAAGAACGGCACCACTATAAAATACTTTCCCGCGCCACCATCGGACTGGGGCCACCGACACTGAGACCCCACGTAAAGAAAACGAGAAATAAAGCAACATATTCCTGACCCATTGCTTGCCATAATTACATTCTTCTGACACCACGTATAGAGAGAGGTAAAACATCGACTTCGTTACCCTAAGACTGGATTCGAACCCCCTCCTCTTAACCTACCCACTCGACACGGCGGACAAATAGCCAAGCATCACCAATATTTACCGTAGTGGAGCTAAAACTAATGGCAGCTTTTAGTCAGACCAAGCGGATTTTTTCTCTCTCTCTCTCTCTCTCTCTCTCTCTCTCTCTCTCTCTCTCTCTCTCTCTCTCTCTCTCTCTCTCTCTCTCTCTCTCTCTCTCTCTCTCTCTTTTTTTTTTTAATCAAGGGTATAGTACGAAGAGGAAGTGGGTTGGTTGTGAAGGTGCAGGTCTCTTTCTCTATCTATTTATCTATCTATCTTTATCTATCCATCTATCTATCTTTTTCTCCTATCTGTCTATCTCTCTATCTATTTACCATTCTCTTCTCAAATCACTTCGTCTTCCTTCATTTCCTTCTCCTAATTCTCCTTTTTCTCCTCTTTTTTTCTTTATCATTCATTTCCAATTAACATCCTTTTTTTGACCTTCTTTTTCGAGCTTCCATCTTTATATTCCTTCTTCTCCATCTCCTCCTCCTCCTCCTTCTCCTATCTTCATTATTCATCGTCAATTAACATCCTTTTAACCTTACAATATAACCTTCTATCTTCGTATTTCTTCATCTCCTCCTCTCTCTCCCTCTCCCTCTGGTCCTCTCCTCCTCCTCCTCCTTTTCCTTCTTCTCCCTTCGTTTAGTTCACCTCCCCACCTCTACCTCTGCATTCCTCCATGTCCTCTCCATTAGTTAGGCTTCAGGACAATGTGTGTTGTTCTCTGTAGCCTTGAAATGGACGACTTCGCATTATCCTTCCTCAATTTGTTTTGTGTAAAGTGTGTGTGTGTGTGTGTGTGTGTGTGTAGAGGGGGTGTAAGGGATTGGGGTTGGAAGGGGGTGTTGTGGGGGTGGGGGAGGGGGATGGGAAGGGGTTCTGTGTGTGTGTGTGTGTGTGTGTGTGTGTGTGTGTGTGTGTGTGTGAGAGCTTGTTGAGTGGATATATGGGTTTGTGTGTGCTCTCTCTCTCTCTCTCTCTCTCTCTCTCTCTCTCTCTCTCTCTCTCTCTCTCTCTCTCTCTCTCTCTCGCTCTCTAATCCTTTTTCTCACAGTTTTTTTCTTCTTTATCTTCCCTTCCTTTTCCTCCCTCCATTCCTTTGCCTTCGTCCTAATCCTCCGTCGCTTCCTTTTTCAGTTATTTCTTCATATTTTTCTTTATCTCTATTGTCTTTTCCCCTTCGTATCTTCCCTTCAATCAATCTATCTATCTATCTATCTGTTTATCTGTATCTCTTTCATTCGTTTCTTCTCTAAATCTCTTTCTATTCCTTTTTCTCCTCTTCCTCCTCCTCCTCCTCCTTCTCTTTTCCCCTTATTCGTGAACGCCAATTGATTTTTCTTTCCTAATCCTTCATCTTTCTATTTCTTCATCTTTTCCTCCTCCTGTTCCTCCTCTCCTCATCCTATTCCTTTTTCTCCTCTTCCCCTCTTCTTCTTCTTCATTACTTAACTTCACCTTCTACTTATCTATCCATCTACTTCAAAATATCTTACATTACGACACTTTACTCCTAGATCAACTTCAAAAACCATCTAGTGTCTCCTATTTCTCTTTTTTCATTTGATTTCTTTTCTCTTCTACTTGATTATCTTCCTTAAAATCCGTTTAAGTCTCCCCTTTCTCCGATACTTTACTTAACCTAACCTTGGATTTCACTTTCTATTTCAATATCTTCCTTAAAATCCGTTTAAGTCTCGCCTTTCTCCCATACTTTACTTAATCTTACCTTGGATTTCACTTTCTACCTCAATATCTTCCTTAAAATCCGTTTAAGTCTCCCCTTTCTCCCATACTTTACTTAACCTTACCTTGGATTTCACTTTCTACTGCATTATCTACGTCAAAATTCGTCTAAGTCTCCCTTCTCCCATATCTTACCTAACCTTACTTAACTTCTACATCTTCTACCTCAAAAAACATCTACGTAATTCCCTTTTTCCCTTACTTTACTTAACTTACTTTGCCATTCTGAACTACCTCAAAAACCATCTTAGTCTCCCTTCTCCCATATCTTACTTAACCTTACTTTAATTCCACATCTTCTACCTCAAAAAACATCTACGTAAACCCCTTTTTCCCTTATTTTACCTAACCTACTTTATCTTTCTTAACTACCACAAAAAACCAT
>NC_066525.1:3165000-3172500 GCF_024679095.1 Eriocheir sinensis
CTACACCACCTCCACCACCACCACCACCAGAAGAGGTCCTCCCTCACCCCACCCACCGGCATTACTCGCATGTCGCCTCTTCAAATTACCTCGTTCCTGGCCGTTTTTCGCGGAGGGACGGAGGCTGCAATGCGTGTTGGCCAGCCCCGAACATTCAATGACGTACGGAGCGAAAGTCAGCTGGAACTTGGACTTGAACTCACTTTTCCGCGGGGTGAGGCTTGGATGGGAGGGTGAGGAGCTTGAGGGAGGGATGTGAAAGGTGGGTTGGATGATGGGGTGGATGTAGGAGTAGTGAGTTAGTTCTAGGTAGAGGATGTTGGGCTGGATGCTTGGATGAAGGCGGGGAAAAAGGTATTGGGTGAAGGGTTGGATGAAGGGGAATGTATAGTGAATGTAGGGTGAGGGGTGGTGGATGATGGGTGAAAGGGGAGATACAAGGTTAGGTTAGGGTGACAGGTTTGGGTGATGGCATGGGTGAAGGGGGTATAGGTTAGGTTAGGTTAGGTTAGGTTAGGCTAGGTTAGGTTAGGTTAGGTTAGGTTAGGTTAGGATAAGGGATATTGGGTGTTGGATGATGGTGGGTGTAGAGGGTGTGGTTAGTTCTGGGTGAAGGGTGATGGGTGTTGGGTGGATGGGGTGAACCGGGTGAAGGGAAGGGGTGCTTGGTTGGGTGATGGGTGAGGGGTGGGTGAGGTGGTTTGGGTGTTCGGGGAAATGGATGAGTGAAGAGAAGTTGATGTTGCGTGTGCCTGCTTGTTCCTTTCTCTCTCTCTCTCTCTCTCTCTCTCTCTCTCTCACTTTTTTTCCTTCTCTTTCTCTCCCTTTCCTTTCTCTCCCTTCCCCTTGTTCCTTTCTCTATCTCACTTTCTCTCCCATTTTTTCCTCCTTTCCTTTCTCTCCTTTCCCTTGTTCCTCTCTCTCTCTCTCTCATTTTCTCTCACTTTTTTTCCTCCATTCCTTTCTCTCCCTTCCCCTTCTCTCCTTTTTCTCGCCCTTTCAATCCCATCTCGTCTTTATTCGTGCTCTCTTCCTTGTTCGTAGTTGATGTTGGATGAGTGATGAAAGGGAAGGGAAAGGGAAGAGGAATGTTAGATGGGTGAAATGGAAGAGGGGGAAGACTATGTGGAGGAGGAGGAGGAGGAGGAGGGGAAATAAGTAAAATAAGTAAGATAAATGGGGAATGGAAAGGGTTCAAGCAGATGAGAGAGGAATAAGTAAGCAGGTATTGAGTTGAGGAATGATCATATGAATAGACTGAATGGGTTATGTGAAGGGAAGGGAAGGGAAGGGAAGTGTTGCCAGGGTGAATATGTGTGAAGGGAAGTGAAGTGCATGGAAAGAAAATGTGAAGGGGAGTGAAGGGAAATGTTGCCAGGTGGAAATGTTAGCAAGGAAAGATAAGTGAAGGGAAGGAATGTTTATGTGAAGGGAAATGTGTAGGGAAGGGAAGTGTTGCCAGCTGGAAATGTGTGAAGGGAAAGATGTTAACAAGGGAGGATATGTGAAGGGAAGAGGTGTTAGAAAGGGAATATATGTGTGAAGGAAGGGAAGAGTTAGCAAGATATGAAGGGAAGGGAAGTGTATGGAAGGGAATATGTGTGTGAAGGGAAGGGAAGAGTTAGCAAGAGATATATGAAGGGAAGGGAAGTGTATGGAAGGGAGTATGTGTGAAGGGAAGGGAAGAGTTAGCAAGAGATATATGAAGGGAAGGGAAGTGTATCGAAGGGAATCTGTGAAGGGATGGGAAGTGTCGACAGGGTGTGTGTGTGTGTGTGTATGTGTGCGTGTGAAGGGGAATAAATGAAGGGGTCAAAAGGGGGAGGGGGAAGGGAGGGAGAGAGGGAAGGGAAGGGAACACGACCCCTCCCCTACCCAGCACGCCAGAGGATTGGTGGTCATCAAGGCGTGGCGATCTTGTCAATATCACGAAAAAAAGAGAAAGAAAAAAAAGAAAAAAAAGGGGAACAGCTGACGTCATGACCTTCCACTGACCCTCCCCCTCTCCCTCCCCTACTCCTCCCCCCTCCTTCCTCCTCCTCCCTTCTTCCCCCTTTTTTCACCCCCTCCTCCTCTCTCTTCCTCATTTTTAACATGTCGATAGGATGAAACAGACGGACGAATTTGAATCTGATTAATAAAACATCGTAACAAACATCAGCCATAACGGAAAGAAAGGAAGAAAGAAAGAGAGAAAGAAAGAAAGAAAGAAAGGAAAAGAGAGAATGAAAAAAAACAGTGACCACTACAAAACAAGAAAACAAACAAATACTAACTTATTTCTCTTCTTTTTCCTTATTTTCTTCCTTTCCTCTTCTTTCCTCTAAATTTCCTCTTTCTTCCCAGTTTTTTCCCTCTTTCCTTCATCTTTTCCACATTCATCCTCTTCTTTTCCTCTTCCTCTCTTCTTTCCTCTTCAAAAACAGCCAGCACACAACCTCACAAGAATCCCACTACCTTCTTTTCCATTTCTTCTCCTTTCCCTTTCTCTTCCTTTCCCATTTTTCTCCCTCATCTCTCCTCCTCAAAAAACAACAACACCCCAACCCTCACAAGACAACCCACTACCTTCCCCTGGCAACACTGAACTCTAATATATCATTGTAACAAAGGGAGGACCTGTCGAAGCTGCCTCAGTCTACCTACAGGGGGCAGCACAGTACATCCGCATCGCCCAAGTACAGCTGTCTGGCGTTAACTCGTTCCAGAGAGACAATGCAGGACGGGGCGTGGAAGGGAGTAATTGTGAGAGACAGGAGAGGGGAGGACAGCTAGGGGAGTGCGAAGGAGGAGGGGGAAGGACAGGGAAAGGTAGGGAAGGGAAGAACAGTTGATGAAAGGGGAGGAAGAGGAGAAGGAAGAGGAGGAAAAGGGTAAGGGAGGGAAGAATAGTGGATGGAAGAGGAGAAGGAGGAGGAGGAAAAGGAAAGGGGAGAGAAGGGAAGAAAAGAACATTAGGAGGAGAAAGAGGAACAAGGAAAGGAAAGGAAGGGAAAAACAGTAGATGGAAGAGGAAAACAAGGAAAAGGAGGAAGAGGAGGAACAGGGCAAGGGAATAGAGGAACATTAGATGGAGGAGGAGGAGGAGGAGGAGGAGGAGGAGGAGGGAGAGGAACAAGGAAAGGCAGAGAGAAGAAGGAAAAACCAACATTGTGATAAAGGTTTAAAAATCAACAAACGAGCAAAAGAAAGAAAAAATAAAGAAAGACAAAACAAAAGAAAAACAGAATAAACATGGAGAGAAAAGAAAAGAAGAAGAAACAAAACAAAGAGGAAAAACACCATAGTAGTTAAGGGAAAGAAGTAGAAGAAGAAGAAAAAGAAGAAAAAGAAAAAAAACAGGGATATGGAGGAGAGATATTTTCGCACAGAGGAGGGAGAGACAAAATGAAGGAGAGAGAATAGAAGGAGGAAAGAAGAGGTGGAGAGAAGGAAAAAGAGGAAAGGAAGGATGGAAAGAGTAAAGTAAGAGGAAGGAAGAGGAAACGAAGACGAGGAAGAGGGAAAAAGGAAGGAAAAGGAAAAGGAGAAAATAGTAAAATAAGAGGAAGGAAGAGGAAAAAAAATAACGGAAAGAGGAAGAAAAAGGAAAAGAAGAAAAGAGTAAAATAAGAGGAAAAAAGAAGAAATAAAGACGAGGAAGAGGAAAAACAAGAAAAAAGGAAAGAGGAAGTAAAAGAAAAAGGAGAAAAGAGTAAGAGGAAACGAAGAAGAGGAGGAAGAGGAAAAGAAGAGACAGAGAGGATGTACTTAAAGGCAAGGTAGGGCTAAGGCAGGGCAGGGTAGGAACTAAGGTAAGAACAGGGAAGGAGCTAAGGCAAGGGGAGACTGCAACAAGAGAGGGGTTGACACAGAGAGAGAGCCGAGGAAGGGAGGGCTGAGGCAAGGCTGGATGTGGACCGAATCTGACGAAGGAAGGGACAGTGAGTGAGGGCGTCTGCTGAGTGTGTAAATATTATGCAGGGCGGAGCAGGAGGCGACGAGAAGTGTGGATAAACATGAGGGCGATGAGGTGGTGATGGCGGCGGCGGTGGTGATGGTGGTGGTGGTGGTGGTGGAGGCGAAAGGAAGGAGGAGCGAATGTATGAAGCAAGGGAGGAGTGGGAAGGAAGAGAAGGGAAGGGAAGGGAAACTGCAGGAGAGAAAGAAAGGGGGGATTGGAAAAAGGGAATGCATGGAATAGATTTGTTGGTAGATGATCGAGTCGTAAGAAAGGAGAATGGGATGAAGGAGGAGAAGGGAAACGAAGGACAAGGGAGGAAAGGGAAGGGAAAGAACTAAACTTGAGGAGAAGGTGGAGGGGAAGAGAAGGAAAGAGCACTTGATGAAAGGAAATTAAAACAAGAAATAGAAGGGAAGGGAAGGGAAACGGAGGGAGAAGAAAGGAAAAAGAGAAAAGGATAAAAGGAAAAACATGGAATAGAATTTGATGAAGAAAGCGAGACGAAATGAAGGAGAGAAGAAAATATGAAACGAGGGAGAAGTAGGAAGAGAAGAGAAGGGAAGGGAAAAGGAGGGAAAAAAAGGAAAGGAGAGGAAAAAAAGGAAAGGAAGGAACAAAATTTGAGAACAAGGTGGAGGAGAGAGGAAGGAAAGGAGAGGCGAATGAATGAAACAAGGGAAAAGAAAAAGAGAAAGGAGGGGAAACGTAGGGAGAGGAAAGGACGGAAGGGAGGAAGAAAAGGGGAAAAGGAGAAGAGAAAAGGAAAAGAAGTAAATTTCAGGAGAATGTGGAGACGAATGGAAGAAAAGAGGAATGGATGATGTAGCAAGGGAGAAGAGAGAAGAGAAGAGAAGGGAAACGGAGGGAGAGAAGGAAGGAAAGGAAGGAGAAATAGGAAAGGAAAGCAACTAAATTTAAGGACCAGGGGAAGCGAAAGGAAGAAAAGAAACATGAATAAAGGAAGAGAAAACAAGGAAAAGAAAGGAAACAAGGGGAAGGGAGGAGGAAAGGAAAGAGAAAAGGAAAAAAGGGGAAGGCATGGAATTGATTTTAAGGAGAAAGTTGGAGGCGAAAGAAGGAAAAAGGAGAGGAAGGGGAATGAAACGGAAAGGACAAGAGGAAGAAAAAGAGGAAAAGGAAGAACAAAAGAGAGAAGGAATCAGAAACACATCAACAAGCGAAACAGACAAACAAAAGAAACAAAAGACTAACGGGAAAAATAATTTGATACAGAAGAAGAAGGAGAAGAAGAAGAAGAAGAAGAAGAAGAAGAAGAAGAAGAAGAAGAAGAAGAAGAAGAAGAAAAAGAAGAAAAAGACCGGGGCCTGAAACCTCATCAACGGTAAACGGTAAGAAGAAAAAGAAGAAGAAGAAGAAGAAGAAGAAGAAGAAGAAGAAGAAGAAGAAGAAGAAGAAGAAGAAGAAGAAGAAGAAGAAAAAGAAAACAAAGGCGAAAACCAACAAGAGACATTACCATACGATCCTCATCTCAACAAAAACTAAACTGGAACGAAACTAGCGAAACGAAACTCAACACAAACCCAACACGCTCCAAATAGTTCGTTAGTCCGCAAATACAACGAAAATGTGTCAGGCTTCGTTCAGCGCAGTTCCTAATGACTTGTCCTCCCCGAAACCTTCCCCAGACAGGTCCCGAACTCGACGTCAACGCGATGATACTATACAGTTGAACGTTGATACGAAGAAACTATAATGAGAGCTGGTATGGTATGAGATAATGACTTTGTATGATTGGAAGGATGGTTGATGTATATGATAACCGTGTTCGTAGGCGTAAATGATAACAAAGAAGTGAATGAAAGAAAGGAGGAAGGAAAATGTCTAACCTAACCTAACCTAACCTAACCTTACCTAACCTTTCTTCCTTCCTTCCTTCCTAACCTAACCTAACCTAACCTAACCTTCCTTCCTTCCTTCCTAACCTAACCTAACCTAACCTAACCTAACCTAATCTAACCTTCCTTCCTTCCTTCCTAACCTAACCTAACCTAACCTAACCTAGCTTTCCTTCCTTCCTTCCTTCCTTCCTAACCTAACCTAACCTAACCTAACCTAACCTAAACTAACCTTCCTTCCTTCCTTCCTTCCTTCCTTCTGTGTCACGTTCACGGTATAATACAGAAGCTTCGTCAAAATACCAACACACCAGGGTCATAAAACTACTCTCCCGCCCTCCCCCACACACAAGAAAATGCCCAACACAACTCCTACGAAAGCCTTGTCAAATGTGCGTGTCCTTGGCCGCCGGAATGTTCATGAAGAAGAGAATACCGAAGAAAAAAGAAGAGAAAGAAAAAGGAAAAGAAGAGAAAGTAAAAAGCAGCCTGTATATAAACTTCCTTGTCTACGGAAATTGAAAAAACACGAAGAAAAATAACAGAATCAAAGGAAAACAAGAAGATAAAAACGGAGAAGAAGAGGAAGAAGAAGAAGCATGTCCACGCATATTAAATAGGTGAATAAAATGAGGGAAGAAAATAAAGAAAAAAATGTCCAAGGCAAAACATGAAAAAGAAAATGAAAAATATGATGACAGACTCGCCTAAGTTATGGAGGCGAGAGAGAACATGTCAGCCCAAAGAGACGAGAGTATGCCAGCACCAATTAGTCTTCCTCCTCCTCCTCCTCCTCCTCCTCCTCTTCCTCTTCTTCCTCCTCTTCCTCCGCTACTAATCCTCTTTCTCCTTCCCCTCTTCCTTTTCCATAATTGTTGCTTCTTTTCCTCTTCCTCCTCCTCGTTCTACTTCTCCTCCTCCTCCTCCTCCTCCTCGTTATGCTCCTCTTCCTCCTTCTCCTCTACTACTAATCCTCCTTCTCCTTCTTCTTCTCTGTTTCCCCTCTTCCTTTTCCTCTTCCTCCTCCTCCTCCTCCTTCTTCTTCTTCTCCTCTTCTACTAATCCTCCCTTTCTCCTTCCTTTTTTCTCTTTCTCTTTTTCTCCTCTTCCTCCATCATCATCTTTGCAGCTTCCTCTCTTTCTCTTCTCTTCTGCATTTCCCACCACCACCACCACCACCACTCACAACAACAACAACAACAACAACAACAACAACAACAACAACAACAGTCCTTCATGTTTATTCGCAAGCAACTCTGATGAAAGTCTTGTCCAGGCTTTTACGAACTATTTTTTTTTATTTGTTTCTCTTTATTTTCTCTTTGTTTTGCTTCCTTGTTTTTTTTGTTTTGTTTCTTATTCTCCTTCTTTATTGTTGTCTTCTTCTCTTATTCTTCCTTTCATTTCTTTTTTTTAATTTTCCTCTTCTCTGTCATTTCCTTCTTTCTTTCTCTTTCTTTCCCTCCTTCCTTTCTTTCCTTCTTTCTTTCTTTTATTTTCCTTCCCTCATTTCTTGTTTTCTTTTCTTCGTCCTCTTTATTTTTTTTAGTGTCTGACATATTTTTTCTTTTCAACATCTATTTCCTTTTCTCTTTTTCTCCTTCTTTCTTTCCCAATTCTTTTTCCTGCCCTCTTTCTTTTCTTTCACTTGTTCTTTCTTTATTCAATTCTCTCTGTCTTTCTTTCCTTTGTCCTTTCTTT
>NC_066525.1:3175000-3205363 GCF_024679095.1 Eriocheir sinensis
CTCCTCCTCCTCCTACTCCTCTTCCTCATCCTCATCCTCATCATCAGTTATTACTCGTCCGCTCTACCACAAAATCTCTTTCCCAACCTCCTCCATCTCTCTTTCCGTCTCTTTGTGTGGTGTTAGTGCACTCCATCCTGCTCTGACAAAGGTTCTAATTCCATCTTTCCACCTGCTCCTCTTAGTCTTGGTCTTGGTCTTGGTGTGTATTCTGTCCCTCCAACGGTCCCTCTGTTATCATTATTCCTACGCCTGATATGATTTTCCTGAGTCCATTGCTTGCGTTTAATCGTCATTGGTATATCTTCAAGCTTTATCTGTTTTCTCTAATCTATCTTTCTCGCTTTCTATCTATTTTTGGTTATATTTTTTTTCTGTGTGTGTGTGTGTGTTCCTCTTTGTTCGCCTCCTAGCTTTTGTTTTCTCTGTTTTCCTCGAGTTTCTTTAGCGAGGCGAGAAAGAAGGAAATAAAGAAAGAGAGCGATAGGAGTCGAGACAGATACAAATTTATACGATATTGTCAATGAATAAAAGAAACACACACACACACACACACACACACACACACACACACACACACACACACACACACACACGGGCGTTGGTAGGAAGGAAATAAACAGCGGCGGAAGCGGGAGTGTTTTTGCAATATTTTTCCTTCGTACGAGTAAAACTTTGAAACTGAAGCAGCAGAAACAGCGGCGGCACCACGCTTCGAAAATTGAAAATAGCATCGAGACTTTTGTATTTATTTCTATTTTCATTCTTCTTCTTTTCCTTTCTTTCTTCCCTCATCTTCTGGTTCTATTTCTTGTTCTTTTCGTCTTCTTTTTCCCTCGTCAGCAACTTCATTTCTTTCTCTCTTTCTTTATTTTTCTTTCTCCCAATACCTTTGCACGCTTTCGTTTCTACCTGTTCTCTTTTGGTTATCTTTATCATTGTTTTCTTCAGTTCTCATGTGTGCGTATTGGGTGTATGTGTATCTGTATGTGTGTATGTGTATGTGTGTGCCTGCGTGTGCGTGTGCGTGTGTGTGTGGGGGGGGAGTGTGTGCGAGCCAGCGAACTGACTACTTTTTCTCCGTTCTTTCTTTTTCATTCCCCTCCTCACGCCTGGTCTGTTTCCATTTGTGAGTATAAAAAAAGACTCCTGCTATTTTGTTTCACGGCCTTCAAAAACCATACAGATAAGAGGGTCGGATCCCGCGGCGCCGATGCTATTCACAGAGTTTGCGTGGTGGGGTTGGATACTGTGCGTGTGTGTTCTGGCTGTGTGAATCCGTGCCTCTGGTTATGGCGTTTATACTTTCTGTAGTCAGGTCGTTTATTTCTCATTTTGTGTTTTCCTTCTTGTTTTTTTTTCTTTGTTTTCTTGTACTTTTTGCCTAATTTTGGTTTTCTTGTTAGTGTTTTTTTTTTCCTTTTCTCCTTTCTCCTTTTCTCTGGTCTTTTCTCTTCCTTCTTTTCCTCACATTATTTAGTCAAGTATTTGTTTCGAATTTCCTCGCTTTTTTTCCTGTTGATTTCTTTTTTTTTTGTATGATTCATGTTTTTTTTATGTAGCTTCGAATTCTCCCTGATTTATTTTTTTCTCCTTCTTGTTTCTGGTCTTTTCTCTTTCTACTTATTTTCCTCTAATTCTTCAGTCAAGTAGTTATGTCAATTTTTCTCTTTTTTTCCTGTTGTTTTCTCGTTTTTTTGTATAATTTCTGTTTTTTTGTGGTTTAGAATTCTTGTGTTTTTTCATTCCCCTTTCTGGATTCGTCTTTTTCTAGTCATTCTTATTTCCTCGTCTTCTTTTTCCCTTGTTACTAATTGTCGTGAATGCCAATGAGGGTGTATTAAAGAATCGAATCCAATAAGGTACCTCAATAGACAATGATGATGATGATGATGATGATGATGATTATGCTAAGGTATTAAAAGTATATTCAGTTACTACCACTACTACTTCTACTACTACTACTACTACTAACCCCACTACCACTACTACTACTACTACTACTACTACTACTACTACTACTATTACTACTGCTACTACTACTACTCACATTGTACCCATTCTAGAAAAAAACATTTATTATTTTTACGTGTGCAAGGGAGATATTAAAAGACTACCAATATATCTGTCCGTCTGTCACTCTCTCTGTCTGTCTGTCTGTTCATTTACCTGCTTTTTAATACCTGTCTGTTCAAACTATTAATTTTCGTGTACCTGGGGTAAGAGAGAGAGAGAGAGAGAGAGAGAGAGAGAGAGAGAGAGAGAGAGAGAGAGAGAGAGAGAGAGAGAGAGAGAGAGAGAGAGAGAGAGAGAGAGAGAGAGAGAGAGAGAGAGAGAGAGAGAGAGAGAGAGAGAGAGAGAGAGAGAGAGAGAGAGAGAGAGAGAGAAAAAAAACCATGTCAGCGATCTGCCACAAAACCACGTATGGAGAGAGAGAGAGAGAGAGAGAGAGAGAGAGAGAGAGAGAGAGAGAGAGAGAGAGAGAGAGAGAGAGAGAGAGAGAGAGAGAGAGAGAGAGAGAGAGAGAGAGAGAGAGAGAGAGAGAGAGAGAGTCCCCAAACTTTGCGATGGAAAGCAATAAAATCTCACTTCGGGTTAACAATGAGAAGTTAAGTTGATATGCAGATATGCCGAGGCCGCGCCATTATGTTACCCCGTTGTGAAGGCGAATTATGACCATTATTATTTCCACTGTTTTTTGTTGTTTTGAAATTTTCTCGTGTCTATTCTTTCTTCTTCTTCCTTTCGCTTTGTTTCTCATCTTTCTTATTTCCTCATTTTTCCGCTTGTTAGTAATTGTCGTGAATGTGAATTATTATTGTTTTTATGATTAGCATTAGTATTAGAATTAGTGTTAGTAGTTTATTTATTTTATTAACATTATTATCATTGTTGTTATCTCTGCTTCTACTACTTTTACTACTACTACTACTACTACTACTACTACTACTGCAACTACTACTATTATAATCATTCTCTCTCTCTCTCTCTCTCTCTCACTCAACCACTCACACACACACACACACACACACACACACACACACACACACACACACACACACACACACACACACACACACACACTCACACACATACACATATACATGGAAATACCCACGAATATCGACTTACAAACGAGAGAGAGAGAGAGAGAGAGAGAGAGAGAGAGAGAGAGAGAGAGAGAGAGAGAGAGAGAGAGAGAGAGAGAGAGAGAGAGAGAGAGAGAGAGAGAGAGAGAGAGAGAGAGAGAGAGAGAGAGAGAGAGAGAGAGAGAGAGAGAGAGATTGATATCCCAGTTTGTATAGAAAACGAGAAAGTGGATTGAGGGATAGATGAAAAAAGACCGATAGATAGATAGACGGCTATTGACAGTCTGACAGATAGATAGATAAATAGATAGATAGGTAGATAGATAGATAGATAGATAGATAGGCACAGGCCCTATATACCTCTCTCTTACAATCATCACTAAAAGAGAGAGAGAGAGAGAGAGAGAGAGAGAGAGAGAGAGAGAGAGAGAGAGAGAGAGAGAGAGAGAAATTTCACGGAACCGCAGACTTTTCGATAAAGATATAAAAAAAAAAATATTCGATGGCCGAATATATGAGAGAGAGAGAGAGAGAGAGAGAGAGAGAGAGAGAGAGAGAGAGAGAGAGAGAGAGAGAGAGAGAGAGAGAGAGAGAGAGAGAGAGAGAGAGAGAGAGAGAGAGAGAGAGAGAGAGAGAGAGAGAGAGAGAGAGAGAGAGAGAGAGAGAGAGAGAGAGAGAGAATGCTTCTGCACCATAAACCTGAAAAAAATACTCGTGTCAACCCCACTAATCCCCTTTTTGGCCTTGGGAAATAGTTGTTTTATGGGCCACGTGATAGTTTGACAAGGCATCTGCACCATGACCGTCAAAAAACGCCCATGGAAACACTTCTTATCTTCTTTATTGTGACCTTTGAAAATATTTAGAGTAAGAACCAAAAGCGTCTCAGGAATCACGACTCAAAACTCAAAACCCAACACAGCAGCAAAGGAAAAATATTGAGAGGAGGAGAAACATCTTACACAAAAACACCGCGGTCACATACGAAGGCAGACCTCGGAACTCCCTTGAGCGACGCCGCGGGCTGGTCGGCTGGCGAGGAGGCGACCTGACCGTCCCAACCTGCGCCCATTTGTGACGCTCCTCGGCCCATCCTTTCCTGCGTCCCTCCGCCCAAGATTTACTCTAGCACAAAGGCCCTCCTCTCACGGCGCCTCTGCCTACAGCCTTGAGGGAAAATGGAGGTATGGAGGGAGAGAGGCAAAGGGAAGGAAAGGAGGAGGAGGAAGAGGAGGAGGAGGAGGAAGAGGAGGAGGAGGGGGATGTTAGGTATTCATTTCGTAAGGCTTGCTACGAGAGATACGTTCTAAGGGAGTGGTAATGTGTGTGTGTGTGTGTGTGTGTGTGTGTGTGTGTGTGTGTGTGTGTGTGTGTGTGGCTTTCGTGAGGCCTCCAAACCAACACACATTTTGCTAGATCACCGTTAAAAGTACACACACTCGTAAACCCTTCGAGACAAGACCAAGACCAAGAATCGACTCTATCTTAGACTCCTTATGTTCTTATGTTTTTATGTTCCCTTTTCTGCACCTTTATTTCCCTTTATTTTTTTCTCCTAGTCCTTTCCAATTCGTCCTCTTAAGATTTCATTATCCACACTGCATCTGTCATCCGTAAACTCACAAGTATCCCGGGGGCCTAACTAACTCCTCCAGGTGTGCTCCAAACCTTTACCTTTCAACCGATCATCATTACTTCCGGTAGACTCGTTAAGCCACGCACGAGTCGCCTTGGCCGCCGCGCTAACCCACACGTGACCGCTTTTCTTAGGCCACGAGGCGTCGAGACACTTCGTAAACCGTAAGAAACCGAAGAAAGGAAGGAGAGAAAAAAGCGAAGAAAGGAAGGAAGGTAGGACAAATTATCCCACACCTCAACTCTGGTAACCCACACGTGACCGCTTTTCGTAGGTCAGGAGGCGTCGAGACACTTCGTAAACCGTAAGAAACCGAAGAAAGGAAGGAGAGAAAAAGCGAAGAAAGGAGGGAAAGCAGGACAATTTATCCCACACCTCAACTCTGGTAACCCACACGTGACCGCTTTTCGTAGGTCAGGAGGCGTCGAGACACTTCGTAAGCCTTTAAGGAAACGAAGAATGGGAGGAAGGAGGGAAAGAGGGAAGGAAGAAACGCAAGAAGGACGAATTAGCCCAAACCTCCCACACGTGACCGGTTTTCTGAGGCCACGAGGCGTCTAGACACTCCTCTAACCTTTGAAAAAACGAAGAATGGAAGGAAGGAATGAAGGAAGGAAGGGGCACCAGTTAACTCTACAATGAGATCTTATTCAGGACCATTTTTCTTAAACCAGGAGGCGTCTAGACACTTCCTAAACTCTTGAGGAAGCGAAGAAAGGAAGGAAAGCGGGAAGGAAATAAGAAATGAAAGCAGGAGGTACAAATTTACCCAACACATCAACTCTGACACCCTTTTCTTAGACCAGGAGGCGTCTAGACAATTCCTAAACTCTTGAGGAAGCGAAGAAAGGAAGGAAGGAGGGAAGGAAGAAAGAAATGAAAGCAGGAGGTACTGTTTTACCCAACACCTAAACTCTGATACCCTACAAGTGGCCGCTTTTCCCAGACCAGGATGCGTCTAGACACTTCCTGAACTCTTGAGGAAGCGAAGAAAGGAAGGAAGGAGGGAAGGATGGAAGAAAGAATAGCAGGAGGTATCTATTAACCCAACTCAAGTATCCTACATGTGACCGCTTTTCCCAGACCAGGATGCGTCTAGACACTTCTTGAACTCTTGAGGAAGCGGAGAAAGGAAGGAAGGAGAGAAGGATGGAGGAAAGAATAGAATCAGGTATCTATTAACCCAACTCAAGTATCTTACATGAGGCCACTTTTATCAGACCTGGAGGCATCTAGACACTTTCTTAACCTTTCAGAACGCGAAGAAAGGAATACTATAAGGAAGGAAGAAAGGAAAAAAGGAATGAAGGAAGGAAGAACCAATTACCCCACACCTCAACTCTGGTATCCTACACGTGGCCGCTTTTCTTAGGCCAGGAGACTTCAGGACACACTTGCCACACGCCTTAAAGGATGCGAAGGAACCCAAGAATAGCGTAAGGAGGGAGGGAAGGATCAGTTAACTCAGCTCAGGTATATCCTACGCGTGGCTGCTTTCTTAGGACGTTGAGAGACTTGTGACGTGCCTAAGGGAACCAAAGGAAGAAATGAAGGAAGGAAAGATGGAAGGAAGAAAGGCACGAAGGAGTCACCACGCGTCTTAATAAGGGAGCGACACACACACACACACACACACACGCACACGCACACGCACACACACGCACACACAACATATTCCGTGAGTTGTATTTATAAGCGTAACTTGTCCCTGGCACCACCACCGCCACCACCTTCGCCACCTCCAGCAGCGTCACCTTCTCTCGATTCCTCTTCTTCAGCACGCCTTTAAGCCGCCTCAAGAGCAGACCGCTGAAAGGAGTCGCTCGGGGGCACGGCTGGAGTGTCTTGTCCGTCTGTCTGTTCGCGGCTCGACCCTCGCCGGCGACGGAAGGGTAAACAAGCCGCCTCACCCTCTCCCCTGCCCTCACGAACCCAGAATCACAGGCAGACGCTATTCACGGCTTTAAGGAGGAAGAAATCACACCGCCAACGTCTCCTGTTCATGGGATACGGAAGAAAGAAGTACCCAAACTGATACCTCACTCTCTCGCTTGCCCTCACGAACTCACAGTCACAGGCAGACGCTATTCACGGCTTTAAGGAGGAAGAGTCACACCGCCAACGTCTCCTGTTCATGGGATAAGGAAGGAGAGAGTACCAAAACAGCTTCATAAACGATTTAGGGCTTCACAATAACCCCCAGTGACAAGGAGACTACATTGGCGGCTTAGGAAGAAAGAAATCACACAGCCAACGTTTTCTGTTCATTGGGTAAGGAAGGAGAGAGTACCAAAACAGCTTCATAAACGATTTAGGGCTTCACAATAACCCCCAGTGACAAGGAGACTACATTGGCGGCTTAGGAAGAAAGAAATCACAGTGGCAACGTTTTCTATTCATTGGGTAAGGAAGGAGAGAGTACCAAAACAGCTTCATAAACGATTTAGGGCTTCACAATAACCCCCAGTGACAAGGAGACTACATTGGCGGGTTAGGAAGAAAGAAATCACACAGCCAACGTTTTCTGTTCATTGGGTAAGGAAGGAGAGAGTACCAAAACAGCTTCATAAACGATTTAGGGCTTCACAATAACCCCCAGTGACAAGGAGACTACATTGGCGGCTTAGGAAGAAAGAAATCACATTGCCTTTGTCTTGTAGTACCTTTACAGACACTTACTCTTCACTACAAAGGGAAGGAAGGAATACCAGAGCGGCGTCCTCCACCAGCCAGTGCGACACGGAGACTTTATTTGCGGCTTAGAAAGAAAGACGTCACTCTCCCAGCGTATTGTACCTTCACAAACACTGATATTTCGCTGTATAAGGAAGGAAGGAGTACCATAATAGCTTCTTACAGCAGCCAATGAGACACGGAGACGTAATTCAAAGGCTTAAGGAGGAAAATGTTAGCCCACCAACGTCTCGTATCCTGACATACACTCTCTCTTCACTGCATAAGGAAGGAATGATTACCAAAACAGCTTCCTACGCCACCCAATGCGACATGAAGACAGTACAAGGCGTAAGAAGGAAAATATTACCCAACCAACGTCTTTGATCCCCTCAGACACTACTCTTCACTGTATAAGGAAGGAAATAGTACCAAAACAGCTTCCTACTCTACCCAACGCGACACGAAGACACAGTACAAGGCGTAAGAAGGAAAATATTACCCAACCAACGTCTTTCATCCCCTCAGCTGCTACTCTTCACTGCATAATGAAGGAATGATTACCAAAACAGCTTCCTACGCCACCCAGTGCTACACGAAGACACGGCACTAGGCGAAAGAAGGAAAATACTACCCCACCAACGTCTTTGATCCCCTCAGACGCTACTCTTCACTGTATAAGGAAGGAAATAGTACCAAAACAGCTTCCTACTCTACCCAATGCGACACGAAGACACAGTACAAGGCGTAAGAAGGAAAATGTTGCCTCATCTACGTGTTTCAACCTCACAAGCACTTAGACTCACATTCCTAATTCTGTCGACACTGAAGTCCACACATTTTCCGAGGCTTTCTTAGAATCTGTGGTCATTTCCATGGATAGTTTTATGGCCCTGGTGGTAGTCTGACAATGCTCCCACACCAAGAACCCGAAGAAACACGTTTAGAAATTATTAATGCAAGAGAAACATGCGTCAAAGAATACTAACCTTTCTCTTCACCGAATAAGAAAGTAAACAGCCCCATACTAACTTCACTCTATATCTCACATACTGACAACACGATGCATAATGCCCAACCAAACGAGACATACTGGATCGCAAACATCAGAGTTATCCCTCGTAGTGTCCCTGGGTTGCCGTTTTCTCTGTATTCCTTTCCTAATGATGTGTGTCCTGACAGTCCTTATATACGGTTTACAAACTTGGCGCCGCACAAAAGACTGAGAGAGGAAGAAACCTAAGAAGAGAGGATCGAGGAAGAAATGAAGGATCGAGAGGAGGATTGGTGAGAAGAAAGGATTAAAGAAAGGGAAGAAGGGTCGAGAGAGGAAGAAAGATGAGAGGAAAGAAAGGAAGGAAGAGAAGAAGGATTTAGAGAGGAGAGAAAATTAAGGAGGAGGGAATGAAGAAAGAAAAAAAAGATTCAGAAGATTAGTGAGAAGGAAGGATTAAGGAAAGGAAAGAAGGATCGAGAAAGAACGAAAGATGAGAGGAAAGAAAGGAAGAAAGAAACGAAGGATTGAGAGAGGAAAGAAAGCTGAGAAGGAAGGAACGAAGGAAAAGAAGATGGAGAGAGGAGGAAAACTAATGAAAATAACGAAAAAAGAATAGAAAGATCGAGAGAGAAAAATAAGAGAGGAACGAAGGAAGAAAAGGAGAATAGAAAAAGGAAGAAAAACAAACAGAAAGGAACGAAGAAAGAAAAGAAAGAGAAGAAAGGATTGAAAGAAGAAAATGATCGAGAGAAAGAAAACAAAGAAGACAACGAAAGAAAGATAGAAAGAGAGCAATGAAAGGAAGAAAACTAAGAAGAAAATGCAGAGCGGAAAGGAGAGAAAATAAATCGTGGTTATATAACATGGAGATAGAAAGAGATTGATAGATAAATAGATAGAGAGATAAAGAAAGATAAAAAGCGGGTATCTTGACTTAGGTAACAGACAAAAGTTGAAGATAATTATAAGGACAGTTGCTAATATTATGAAGTCTTTGTTTCTATTATTATTATTATTATTATTATTATTATTATTATTATTATTATTATTATTATTATTATTATTATTATTATTATTATTATTATTATTATTATTATTATTATTATTATTATTATTATTATTATTATTATTATTATTTTTGTTGTTGTTGTTGTTTTTGTTGGTATTGTTCTTATGTTCTTTTCAATAGCCGTTTTAATTAATAGATTCACTCGTTTACTATTTTGTTGTTATGTGCGAGACAAAAAGAATTAAAAATAGAACCATAAATACACTACCATGGCCCATACACTTCACTATCACCCACCACCACCACCACCATCACCACCACCACCTCCACCACCACCACCACCACCTCCACCACCACCACCACTACCATTGTTCGTGCCCCCCGTCGGTCGATAGCCAATCAGAGGGCCGGGTTGGTTTGCTGCTACTGCTGGCTGTTCTATCACGTGTGTGTGTGTGTGTGTGTGTGTGTGTGTGTGTGTGTGTTTGAAGTTCCATGTACGTACACACACACACACACACACACACACACACACACACACACGACACAGAACAAGGGGGTTGGGGAGGAAGTAAATTAAAAATGGCATGACGGCTCCGTAGATTCTTAACCACAAAATTTTATGTAGATTTTCATATATTTATTTACTCCTCCTCCTTCTCCTTCTCTTCTTCTTCCTCTTTTCTTTCCCCTTCCTCTCTTCCTCCCTTCTTCCTTTCGATAACATATTCAGCTTCTGCCATTCCTTTCCATCCCCCTTCCTCCTCCTCCTCCTCCTCCTCCTCTTCCTCTTCCTCCTTCTCCTTCTTCTATTTTATTTCCCCTTCATCTGTCTTCCCCTTCTTTCATCTTTCCCACAACAGGTTCAACTTCTACCTTTTCCTTTCCTTCCTTCGTGTTCCTCTCTCTCTCTCTTTCCCTCCTCCTCCTCCTCCTCCTCCTCCTCCTCCTCTTTTCCTTCCCCTTCCTCTGTCTTTCCCTTCTTTCCTCTTTCTCACAACAGGTTCAACTTCTACCTTTTCCTTTCCTTCCTTCGTGTCCCTCTCTCTCTCTCTTTCCCTCCTCCTCCTCTTCTTCCTCCTCTTCCTCCTCCTCCTCCTCCTCCTCCTCACCACCCGCCAGGTAAGAGTGTGTCCATCATGTGTGAACGGCCGCCTTCTCTTCCTCGCGTTCGCTAAAGAAATCATTAACTTGCTCATTCTTAACGTTCTGGAGCACCGCCGAGGCCTGGCCGTTGTGCTTTCTATTTTACCTTTCCTTTTTTTCTGATACTCAGGTTTCCTCCTCTTCCTCCCTTCTCCCTCTTTTTTCTTCTCTTCTCTTTATATTTTCCTTTTCCTTTTTTTCTTGGTACTAAGTTTTTCTCCTCTCCCTCCCTTTTCTTTTTTTCTCCTCTTCTCGTTATATTTTCCTCTTCCTTTTTTTCCTGGTGCTAAGTGTTTCTCCTCCTTCCCTCTCTTTTTCTCTCTTTTCCTCTTTTTTGACACTTAAACGAAGAGAGGAAAAGAGAAAGTATGTATCCTCTCCACTTTCCTTCCCTCTCTCCTTTTCTCCTCTTCTCTTTCCTTAAAACGAAGAAAGATAGATAGATAGATAGATAGGTAGATAGATAGATAGATAGATAGATAGATAGAGAGGGAGAGATAGTATTATTATTAATTTTGTAACATTTTCTGATTGCTGGTGATGTCTCGTTTGGTATGTGTGTGTGTGTGTGTGTGTGTGTGTGTGTGTGTGTGTGTGTGTGTGTGTGTGTGTGTGTGTGTGTTTTTTCTCATCCTCTACTAACACATATCTACATCCTGCCTTCTTCTCTCATTCCCTAAATCGCAAACCAAACATTTTTATCAGTTTCGTAACCTCTCCTGATAACTGTTGAGACTTCTTATGTTCAGTGTATATATGTGTTTGTTTACGTGTATGTGTGTGTGTGTGTGTGTGTGTGTGTGTGTGTGTGTGTGTGTGTGTGTGTGTGTGTGTGTGTGTTTTCTCATCATCTACTAACACATATATACATCCTACCTTCTTCTCTCATTCCCTAAATCGCAAACCAAACATTTTTATCAGTTTCGTAACCTCTCCTCATAACTGGTGATACTTCTTATGTCCAGTGTATATATGTGTTCGTTTACGTGTGTGTGTGTGTGTGTGTGTGTGTGTGTGTGTGTGTGTGTGTGTGTGTGTGCGTGTTTTAATTGTCTTCGAGCCATATTTTCATCCTACCTCCTCTTCTCTCATTCTCTAAAACAAAAAAGCAAACATTATAATTAGTTTTCTCTTTTATTTTCCATTTGGTGCTAAGTTTTCCTCCTCCCCTCTCTCATTTTCTCTCTTTTCTCTCTCTTTCTCACCCTAAAACGAAGAGAGAGAGGAGAGAGAAAGAGAGAGAGCAAGTATTATCATTAACTTCGTAACCATTCTTGCTAACTGACGAGGCTCCTTATATTCTCTGTGTTCCTTTCTTTACGTGTATTTCTGTTTCTAATCCTTTCCCAAGCTATAATTTACATCCCACACTCTCCTTTCCTTTTTTTAAACCGAGCATTTCTATTGATAACCCCGCACCGGATATTCCCAGGGCCTCGGTAACCTGGTTTGAATGTTGTTTATGTTCTTCCTCCTCCTTACCTTCTGTTTCTCGCCTCCATGACTCGAGCATCTTCCTTTTTGTGTTGTGGCCTCGTCAGATATTGTTTGTTGAGGTCTTGGATGCTGTATATCTTGTTTAGGGTGTTTTTTTGGGGTTACGTTCATCTTCTGACGTTCATGTGGTCTTCGTTGTGGTTTTTCTCGTTCACTTTTCGTTCATTTTGGCGTTTTTAGATTTACGTTCACTTCTTGTCGTTCATTTGGCGTTCGTTGTGGTTTCTCTCGTTCACTTTCCGTTCATTTTGGCGTTTTTGGATTTACGTTCATCTCCTTTCGTTCATTTGGCGTTCGTTGTCGCTCTCCCGTTCACTTTCCGTTCATATTGGCGCTCTTTGGCTTTACGTTCACCTCCTTTCTTTTGATCTTCGTTGTGGCTCTCCCGTTCAACTTCCGTTCATTTTGTCGTCCTCTTCTTTACGTTTATTTTTGTTCATTTGGTCTTCGTTGTCGCTCTCTCGTTCACTTTCCGTTCATATTGGCGGTCTTTGGCTTTACGTTCACCTCCTTTCGTTCATTTGGCGTTTGTTGTGGTCATATCTCTTTCACCTCTCGTTCATTTTGCCGGTATCTCTGCGTTCACCTTCTTCCGTTCATTTGGCCTTCCTTGTGCTCTCTGCTCTATCTTTTTTTCCGTTCACTTGGCGTTCGTTGTGCTCTCTCTCTCTGTTCTTCTTCACCTTTCGTTCATTAGGCGTTCCTTCTACTCTCTCTCTCTCTCTCTCTCTCTCTCTTTCGGCTCCATCCGTTCACTTGGCCTTCCTTGCGCTCTTTCCTTCACCTTCATCCGTTCATTTTAACAGTAACTCCCATACTATATATTCAATTGGCGTTCATTGTTCTTTCCTTTACCTCTTTCCACTCCCTCTTTCCCATTGACAACACTACCAGTAACACACCCACACCCACACACACACACACCTACACAGACGCCTCCGCTACCCCAAGACTAACGAACAAGACTTACCAGCCCTTCTCCACAATTTCCTCCTGGTTCTATCGCCCGCCAGCTGTCCTAACACGTCTCTTCGCCCCACAGGAGAGCCGCTGTCCGCCCCGGTGCTGGTGGGAGCCCGGGATGTGTATGAGCCTTCGGAAATCATCAAGATCGGTTGCCAGCCCTCGAACCGCCCCGCCCTGGACCACCATACACAGCCGACCCTGCAATGGTTTCTTCAGGGCAATCAGGTGAGAGGGGGAGAGGGGAAAGAGGGTGTAAGTAGGAGAGGTAAAGAAGAGAGTTAAGGTAGGGAGAGTGAATGTAGGCGAAGAACAGAGAGGAAAAATGAGAGATAGAGGAGAGAAAAGGAAGAGAGAGGAAGATTGAGAGGGAAGAGAACGAGTAAGAGAGAGAGAGGGAGTAGGAAGCAAATGGAAAGAAGAGGGAGAGAGAGGAAGAGAGGGAGAGAGAGGGAGAGAGAGAGAGAGAGAGAGAGAGAGAGAGAGAGAGAGAGAGAGAGAGAGAGAGAGAGAGAGAGAGAGAGAGAGAGAGAGAGAGAGAGAGAGAGAGAGAGAGAGAGAGAGAGAGAGAGAAAGGAGTAAGGAAAGTTAGGAAGACTTGTGAGGTAGAACAACAAGAGGAAAAGAATGGGAGATGAGGGAGAGAAAAGAAGATAGTGGAGGAAAGGGAAAGTATGGGAAACTCAAGTAAGAAGAAGAGAAGGAGGAGGAAAACGAAGAGAGAGAAGACAAGGCAGAATCAAGACACAGGTAAAGGAGGAGGAGAAAAGAGAGTAAAAGAGAGGAAGAGTTAGGGAATGGGAAACAGAGACAGACAAAGACAGATAGAAAGACAGACAGACCGAGCACCAGACATAAACAAAAGCAATCAAGAACAAAAGGAATCAGATAAAGAAAAAAAAGAGAGACAGACGAAAAAGAATGAAGCAAAAGATAAATGACGGAGCGAAAGAGAAGGAAAAAGAAAATAGAGAGAACATAGGAAAGAAAATTAACAACTGGAAAAGGAAAAAAAATATACAGAAAAAAAGATAAACAAAAAGACGAACAGAGAAAGAAGGTTACTGAAAAAAAGAAATAAAAAGATAAAGAATAAATAAATAAAGATAGGGAAAGAAAGACATACGAGAGAGAGAGAGAGAGAGAGAGAGAGAGAGAGAGAACAAAGGGGAGAGGAATATGACAGAGCGGATTGGTTACAAGATTCCTTTTGGTCTCACCGGACAACAACAACAACAACAACAACAACAACAACAATAACAACAACGGATATGACTTTTACTTATACTATTCCTTCTATTACTATTATTCTCTCTCTCTCTCTCTCTCTCTCTCTCCAGCCGATAGATTGGTATTGAATCTCCTTTTGTTTCCTGTGCGTGTGTGTGTGTGTGTTTGTGTGTGTGTGTGTGTGTGTGTGTGTGTGTGTGTGTGTGTGTGTGTGTGTGTGTGTGTGTGTGTGTGTGTGTGTGTGTGTGTTTGTGTGTGTGTGTGAGAGAGAGAGAGAGAGAGAGAGAGAGAGAGAGAGAGAGAGAGAGATTTTGTGGTATTTCATTATATGCAATGCTGTGTAATTCTCTCTCAACCCCCTCCCTCTTGCAATACGCTTCGTCTCTTTCCCTGTGTGTGTGTGTGTGTGTGTGTGTGTGTGTGTGTGTGTGTGTGTGTTCGTGTGTGCGTGTGAGGGTGGCAGGTGTCTTGCAGGTAAATGGCAGACATCTTATTTAATTAAGGATTTTTGTCTCGCTAAGAACCGCCTTGCCCCGAGAGAGAGAGAGAGAGAGAGAGAGAGAGAGAGAGAGAGAGAGAGAGAGAGAGAGAGAGAGAGATTTGCTTTGGCTTTTAAACATACTATATTTCTTTTTATTTTTTGTGTGTCTCAGTTTGTATCTCTATCTTTATCTATCTTTTTTTTTATCCTTCACTATTTCTTTCCTTTTAATCCATATCCTCCACCTCCTCTCTCTCTTCCTCCTCCTCCTCCTCCTTCTCCTTCTCCTCCTCCTTACACATTCACAATTAAACGAAAAATTTGAAGTAACTAAGCTCTATATAGGACGAAAGAAAGCCTTGCCTGACCTTCCTTCCTTCCTTCTTTTCTTCCATCTTTTTTTTCCTTATGTCGCTCCTTCTTTCTTCCTTCCTTCTTTCCATTCATACTTCGTTCATTCATCCATTCACTTATTCATTCATTCTCTCTTTCTTCCCTCCTTCCATCCATCCTGCATACATTCATTCATTCATTCATTTTCTTTTATTTATTTATTTCATGTTCTCAAAGCAAATTACACACCCTACTTATCTTTAAACTTGTGCAATATCACCTAATATTCAGTAATTTCTACGTCAATATGAATAATAAGCGTTTTAAAGCAATTTCTTCGTTAGTCCTTTCACCCACCTCAATATGCACAAGTTTAAGCGTTCGAAGTAAGCACAGACTATACAAAACCTGCTTGAATATCTACTTCATAATGTAACGTTCTATTAACTTCTAATTATGTCAAGTCTAATATAGTTTCGTCCACTGATCTTGTTAATTTATCTAATATATTGTTTACTACGTTACCAGCTCGATGTCAAATGGATCAAGCATAAAACTATCTGCCTAATGTCACGTAGAAGCATTTATTCACTTTATTACTTGCGTGAATTTCATCTCTTCGCGGCATAATCTTGTTTGGAATCGAGTATAATCTTATGTTGACTTGACTCACAGGTTCATTGTCCTCTCTCTCTCTCTCTCTCTCTCATATTCACTTACTCATATTTTTAGGCCTACATGTTTACTTAATCCTCTTAACTCATTCAAATGCTCTTATAAAGCCTCCCCGCAGTCTTCACCTTGCGTCCATTTACATCCAAATGCTGCAAAGAAGATGAGTCGTGTTCTCATGAGTTTTCTTTCATGTTCATGACGTAGAAACCTTGTCAGGCCACCACCAGGGGCACGAAACTAGTGATGAGAATCCTTGATACTCAGAAGGTACGGGTGCGATCCCTGGTACTCAGTGGTGTTACATTACGGGATTTTTTGCGTTAATGCAGTTTCTCTAATGTACATATATATACACCATAATTATGTGCCACTGTGGGTTGATGAAAAGCGTCTCCAGCGCCCGAGAGTGTAGGCGTGGTCACCTTCACCTCCATGGCCACTGTGCGGGGCTGGTGTGTCATATACAGGCCTCGGAAGTGCCAGATAGCGCGGTGACCTCTTAGCTCATTGGTGGCTCCGTTGGTTACTGCCCTGACTTCTACTCAGACTGCACGGGTTCGATTCCCCGCACTAAATGGTGTTGCATTATGGGGTTCTTCTGTTCTGATGAGAGTTTTTCAGTGGTTGATAATATTGGCTTGGAGCTCGATCATCCATTGGTCCGGTCATTAGTCCAGTCTTTCTGTAGAGGACCTCATAACATTGGCATTCTCATAACATCACCATTTTCATCCTATCAATATACAGTCAAGAGGAGGGTATAAGGACACCTCTCCTCCTGAAACTGACCTCTCTTTCGGCCACCTCTTTTGATTTTTTTTTTTGGGGGGGTGGGAGCAGCGAGGAGAGGGATTTTTTTATTATTGTTTCCTTTTTTTATGCCCTTGAGCTGTCTCCTTTGTTGTAAAAAAAATAGTTGTTTAAATGTATTCCTCAGCCACACATGAGTTATATTAGGCATTAGCGAGCGAAAGCCTGACCTAACCTAACCCAGCGTGATGAAATGTTGAACTACGACAGCAATATAAATGAAACACAACATGCCTAAGTTAAAAAAATAGATCAAAAAAGAAGGATTTATTAATATCTCTAGCGCCATCGTTGAGGGTTTCACGGTCACACAAATAAAACAACAGCAACACAAACTCAACAGTCATGTCTTCGTGCCCCGTTGAAAAGTGTGACGCGGGGGAAAGCAAAATTAACCAATCCGTGAGCCCGTTTTTTGTTTGTTTTGTGAGTGTGTGTACCGAGTTTTCAGGGCAATCCATCCTAATAATACTCCGTGATTTATCTGAGCCCAAAAACGAGTGTATAAAGCATAGAGATGAACTACTAACTGAGAGTGACGGATTGGAGGGAAGGGAGGGAGAGGGAGGGAAGGGAAGGGAAGGGAAGGGAGAGCAACAGTGTATAATGGGATCATGGAAACGCCGCTATATTAGTACTACGTTATTTGCCGGTTTTGAAGGGTCATGCATCGTGGTATTCCGTGATTCATTACAGCGAAAACGAGCAACACACAGATATGGATTGAAAACGAAATGACGGATGCGTGTGGTAGTGTTTTTTTTCTTTTCTTTTTTTACAACAAAGGAGACGGCTCAAGGGCAACAAAAAAAGTGTAGAAAAAAACCCCGCTACTCACCGCTCCCGCAACAGACAAAAGAAAGAGTGGCCAAAAGATAGGTCAAGTCATAGGTCGAAGGAAATAGCTAACAAGGGGTATAGCTAACTAGTACGATATTTTATGAGTTTGTGGGTAATTCAGCCTAACCTATCTCTATCTACCTATCTATCTATTTATCTATCTAGCTAACCAGGTATACATGTCACCTGGGATCTTATTCTCAAACATTTCGGAGACTACACCCATATTAGGTTAGGTTAGGTTAGGTTAGGTTAGGTTAGGTTAGGGTAGGTTAGGGTAGGCTAGGTTAGGTTAGTTAAAAAGGTTTTCGTATAGGTTGTGTTAGCACGTTCATGGGTAGATTTATGAGCTTAGTGATAGTTTGACAAGGGTTCTGCACCATGACCGTGAAAAAACACTCATGGGAACCCGACTCACTTCCTTTGTAGCCTTTGGAAATAGCTGTTGTGATAGACGAAAGCGTACCGTACGGGTCTTGTTTAGTAACTTTCCCTCTCTCCTCTCCCGCTAGGTGGCGTCGGATCTGGTTACGCCCTACGGCAGCGCCCTTCAGCGGGGAGTGTCTGGACTGTCTCTGCGCGTGCCTGGAGAGCAAGTAAGTGTTTTGTGTCTGTCTCTGTCTGTCTTTCTGTCTCTTTTTCTGTCTGTCTTTATCTTTCTATCTCTTTTTCTGCCTGTCTTTATCTTTCTATCTCTTTTTCTGCCTGTCTTTATCTTTCTTTCACTTGTTAGTTTTCTCTCTCTGTCTCTTTCTGTTTTTCCTTATCTCCTCATTTTTGTTATTCTCTTGTATTTGTGTTCCGTCTTTCTTTGTCTGTCTTTTTCTGTCTGTCTGTCTCTTTATCTTTCTTACACTTGTTATTTATTCTCTGTCTCTTTCTGTTTTTTTTTTCTTATCTCCTCATTTTTGTTATTCTTTTGTATTTTTGTTCCGGCTCCCTGTTTGTCTGTCTTTCCCCGTCTGTCTCTCTCTCTCTCCCAACTCCTATTAGTATATGTCTAGTTACTCTTTTGTATATGTGTTTCGTCTCTGTCTCTCTCTTTCCGTCTGTCTTTCTCTCCCCAGACCCTATTAATATATATCAAGTTATTCTTTTATATTTGTGTTTCGTCTCTGTCTCTCTCTTTCCGTCTGTCTTCCTCTCCGCAAACCCTATTAATATATATCTTCTCTGTCTGTCTATCTCTTGCAATCTCTCTATCTTCCACACACCCATTATTTTTCTTTTGTTTTTGTGCTGTACCCATTAGTATCCCTATTTTGTGTTGTCTCTGTGCGTCTCTGTCTTTCCGTCTGTCTCTCACTCCTTCACCTATTCCTTATCCTCTCTGCCTGTCTCTTTTGTTATCATTTCTAATACTAATTGAGTCAGCCATGCAGACCCCGTTTTCTGTGAGTTTCCTTCTTATATATGAATTAAACCTTATTCGAGTTAATGACTACTAACTTACATCCAAATACCGACCTCCTGCAAATTCCTGATGTTCTTTTGTTTTCTTGTTAATTTTGTCTCTGATGGAAGTAGTAGTTTGGCAGCATCATCAGCGTTGCCAGACTGTCGTACTCTGCCTCTTATGTTTGCCGATATCCGACCAAAAACTGCTTTCATCACCCAAATAACTGCCTTCATATATGGTTATCGTTTAAACGGTTAATTATTGGTGCTTCTTGGCAACAGTTATGGGACAGAAACCGGTAAATACGCGGCTCTGAGTACGATAATCTGGCAACGGTGGTATGATTCTGAGTACGATAATCTGGCAACGGTGGTATGGCTCAAGTATGGACACTCGGTGAAGTAGTTATCGAACGCAAAACAACAACAGCAAAAACAGCGTGAATGGATATGTTCTGTATTTTCAACTCATGTTTATTTGCTCTACCATTCGTAGTTCCGCCCGCATCCAGAGCCTAAAGGGGAAGAAAAAACATTAAAAAAACAAGCTACTCTGGTTTAGGCGAGGCGTACGGGGGATGTTGGGAGGAGCAAGCACGGGGCTACCTTTATGGGCTACCTTCAGGGGCTTCACATCTGTTAAAGAGAGAGGGAGTGCCAGGTAGCTTTACGCGGGTGGGATGCTGGGTCAATCGCGTCTCTCCTTGCGCATTCTGTCGCCGTGAAGTGAGGAATGGACAACTTTGAACTATATAACACCTGATCATGCGTCACCCTTATCAGCAGGCTACGTGTTTATCCTTCCGCAGCTACTAATACTAAGCAAGCTACAGAGAGGGGATCATGGAGGAAGCTGAGTCAAAAGATGTCTCTCCTTGCGCATTCTGACACCTTGAAACGAGCAACCTGACAACTTTGATCTATATATACTGATTATGCCTCATTCTAATTAATGCGAGGGGCGGGGTCGCGGGTGAGGAGGGAGGAGATGGGAGAGTCTATGTAAGGACTGGGGGAGATCATGGGACGGGGGAGCGAGGCAGTCTAGTTCGGGGCTGCGGAGAGAGGGGAACGGGGGGAATTTAGGTAGGTACTTGGGAAAGGAGGGAGGCGGGGAATTCTCAGGGGATAGCCAGAGGAAGGGGGAGTCTAGGTGGATGGCAGGGGGGTAAGGGGCAGGATGGGAGGGGGAGCGCAGAAGTGTCAACCAGCTTAGTGTTAGGAGCATCGCCTCACATGGAAGATCAGGGCGTGAGTTACCGGCTTGGGGCGACAAAGGGAACGCCTCGACTGCTGTTACTGCTTCTGGTGGTGCTGCTGGTGGTGCTACTGGTGGTGCTGCTGTTGTTGGTGCAAGGGAGGCGGCTCAAGGGTTAAAACAAACACAGGAATATATAAGTTCGCTCTACGATGCTCCAGTAAAAGATGGCAGAGCGAGAGGTCAAAAGATAAGTCAGTTTCGGGTGGAGAGGTGTCTTGGGCGAGGTCAGCAATGTCAGCACTCATTAGTATGGCCGTGAGAGCTTCCTGGGCTTGTGATGCTGTAGTGCTGACCCTCTATCTCTCTATCTCACACACACACACACACACACACACACACACACACACACACACACACACGCACAGCCCTGGGAAAGTGAAATCCACCTGTCTGCCTGTCGTTTAGTCTCAGGTGAACGGCGCCAGGTGAGAAGCGGGCAGCGTTGTGTCTCTCTCTCTTTCTCTCTCCCTCTCTCTCTCCCTCCCTCCTGCACGTGTCGCTGAAGAAGACGCAGACGGACGCGCGGCGGGAAATGATAACCTTTTAAAAACTCATTATTGGAACGTCGTGCGGCGAAGATTAGCGTCATGCGGCCACCTCGTAATGTCGCGTTAGGCGGCTAATTACCGGAGTGCCCCCTGACCCCCCCCTTAGCCCCCCCTCCCCCTCTCCCCCCCCTTGCCGCTGCCTCCTGTTGTTATTGCTGTTGTTGTTGATGTTGATGATCTGGCTAATAAAAAAAAGTTAATCGATATTTCTTTCTTTCTTTTTCTTTTGTTTCTTCCTTTTCTTTCTTTTTTCCCTCTTTGTCTTTCTTTCTTTTTTTTCTTTGTTTATTTTATTCTTTCATTCTTTGTTTGTTTGTTTGTTTGATTGATTGATTGATTGATTGTGTCTTTCTTTCATTCTATCTTTCTTTCTCTCTCTCTCTCTCTCTCTCTCTCTCTCTCTCTCTCTCTCTCTCCTCATCATCATCATCATCATTATCATCATCATCACTCTATGTATCTCGGTTATAATCGTGTCATTTTCCTGTTAATAACCTGTTCTACTTCTACTACTACTACTACTACTACTACCCCCCCCTCCTCCTCCTCAACCTCCATCCCATTCTTCGTTCTAAGTGTTTCAGTATACCAAGGTTTGAAATACACCGTCATTGCTTCGTTGTGTATTACGTCCAAGGCGGATATTAACGTTAATCGCCGCTGCTTCGTCTTCTTCGTCTGGTTAGTGAGTTCGAAAATTGAGGGATGCCAAAGATGGATCGATATTAGTAAGCAGGTTTTCGTATGTTTTTTTTCTTTTTTTCTTGGACATGGAGTTCTATAATAAGGTTGCTTTTTCTTCTTTTTCCTCTTCGTTTAGTTTTTCCTTCGCTATTTTCTTTCCTTCCTTTCTTGGTTTGTTAGTTAGTGTTGAAAGTGAGGAATGCCAAAGATGGACCGATATTAGTAAAAAGGTTTTCATGTAATTTTTTTTTTCTCGGGCATGGAGTTCTACATATATCAAGGTTGCTTTTCTTCTTTTTTCTCCTTATGTTTTTCCTTCGATATTTTCTCTCCTTCATTTCTTCGTTTGTTAGATCGTGTGGAAAATGAGGAATGCCAAAGATAGATCGATACTGAAAATGAGTGTTTTTTATTTATATTTTTTTCATGGGCATGGACTTCAATATCAGGGTTGCTTATCTTCTTTTTATCTCTTTCTTAAGTTTTTCCTTCGCTGTTTTATTTTCCTTCTTTTATTCCTTTTATTCACTAAGTTGCGTGGACAAGGAAGTATATACCAAGGTTTTTTTTTCTTCTTTTTCCTTTTCCTCTAGTTTTCCTCCGCTGTTTTCTTTCATTTCTTCTTTTATTCACTAAGTTGTATGGACAAGTAAGTATATATCAAGGTTACTCATTCATCTTTTTTTTTTTTTCCTCTAATTTTTCCTTCGCTGTTTTCTTTCTTTTCTTCTTTCATTCTCTAAGTTGCGTGGACAAGTAAGTATACATTAAGGTTGCTTTTTTCTTCTTTTTCTTCTTCTTCCTTCGCTTCTTTCTCTTCTTCCTTCCTTCATTCACTTATTTTTTACCTTTCCACTCACCAGGAAATTCACATCATATCCGCTAATGCTGATGATAGCCACGTGACCTTGTTTTTATATTTACTTAATGTCCCAATCGCCTTAATGAGCAGGTGTTCTCAAAGGTAATTAAGGGTCAAATTCTTATTAATTAAACGTATCAGGGATTACACACCCACACTTAACGAGGCTGTAGGTACGAATAGATAGTCAGACAGCAAGAGTAGGAGGTAAGTAGATTAGGTAGGAGTAGATTAGTTAGCAGGAGTAGGATTTAGGATAGGTTAGGAGTAGGAGTTAGGATAGGTAAGCTAGGAGTAGGAAGTTAGTTAGGAGGCATAGGAGTTGGAGTAGGTTAGGGAGGAGTAGGTTGTTAGGTAGAAAAAGTAGGGGTTAGGATAGGATAGGGCGTAGATGGTCAGGTAGTAGGAGAATTTCGAGAACATGGAACTGGTTTGACTATCGTACATTTGTGTGTGTGTGTGTGTGTGTGTGTGTGTGTGTGTGTGTGTGTCCCGGCCAAGAAAATGAAAACAAAAGAAAAGGCGGAAAGGAGAAAGGGAGAACAGGAGGGACGAAGAAGAGAAAGCAGAAAGAAAAAGAAAAAGAAAGTCAGGTTAGTTGCTTGGTTCGAGAAATGAAGAGAAAAAGAAAAGAAAGAAGAATGAAATTAAAGAAAGAAAAAGTCAGATTAGTTGCTTGGTTTGAGAAAGGGAAGAGAAAAGAAGAGAAAAAGAACGAAACACAAAGACAGTCGGATCAGTTGCTTGGCTTGCGAAAAGGAGAGGAAGAGAAAAGAAGAGAAAAAGAACGAAACACAGAGAAAGTCGGATTAGTTGCTTGGTTTGCGAAAAGGAGAAGAAGAGAAAAGAAGAGAAAGAAAACCGAAACACAAAGACAGTCGGATTAGTTGACAGAGAAAGTCGGATTAGTTTTGTGGTTTGCGAAGGAAGGAAGAGAAAGAGAAAAGAACGAAACACAGGCAGTCGGATTAGTTGCTTGGTTTGCGAAAAGGAGAGGAAGAGAAAAGAAGAGAAAGAAAACCGAAACACAGAGAAAGTCGGATTAGTTGCTTGGTTTGCGAAAAGGAGAGGAAGAGAAAAGAAGAGAAAAAGAACGAAACACAAAGACAGTCGGATTAGTTGCTTGGTTTGCGAAAAGGAGAGGAAGAGAAAAGAAGAGAAAGAAAACCGAAACACAGAGAAAGTCGGATTAGTTGCTTGGTTTGCGAAAAGGAGAGGAAGAGAAAAGAAGAGAAAGAGGAACGAAAACAAAAGAAAATCAGGCCAGTTAGTTGCTGGGTGTTCAAAATCATAAAATTATAAACACTGGAGAGGGGAAAAATAATAGAAGGAAACTTAAAAATTGAAAACTGAATACGTGTAGGCCTTTTCCACGAGAGAGAGAGAGAGAGAGAGAGAGAGAGAGAGAGAGAGAGAGAGAGAGAGAGAAGAAAGGACAAATGGAAGGACGAATGGACGCGTACGTAAGGTCGGAAGTTGCTATTGCTGGAGAAGGTCATTTGAGAACGGACCAAAAATGTTAAGTGTAGCGTCCATTAGCGAGAGAGAGAGAGAGAGAGAGAGAGAGAGAGAGAGAGAGAGAGAGAGAGAGAGCGAGAGCGAGAGCGAGAGAGAGTAAGTAAGTAGGTGGTAGAGGAGACGAACGTAGTGACTTAAGTGATACATTTTATTACGAAGAAGCGAAGTCCATTAAGGGAGGGAAGGAAAGGAACCATCGGCTAAGCGTTTAAATAGATGCTTCGATACGCAACCACTTTAGCGAAGAAGAGGAGGTTAAAGGAGTCGTTATTTTTAGACTTTTCGTTTATTCTTCATTTATTTCATTTTATTTCGCTCATTCATTGTCTGTTATTACTTTTTAGATAGTGTAAGTTAGTTAGATAGTGGTAAGATAGTGTTTTTGTATCGTTTTTATATTTATTACACTAAGAAAAAAAATAGAGAAAAACAAGGAAAGCAGGAAAAAATATGGAAATGGGCAAAAGGAGATAAAAGAAAGGAGATGAAAAGGAAAATGTAAATGCAAGTTAGAAGAAGAGAAAGGTGAAGAGAAGGAGGAGGAAGAGAAAGGAAAAAAGGAGATTGAAGAAGCAGGAAGAGAAGGTTAAGGAGGAGGAGGAGGAGAAAGAGGGAAAGAAGAAGGAGATGAGGAAAGAAAAGGAAAGGAAACTACGTCTATAAGATAATAACGAGATAAAGAGGAGGAGGAAGAAAAAGAAAAAGAGGATATTGAAGAAGCAGGAAGAGAGGGTGAAGGAGGAAGAGAAGGAGAAAGAGGAAAAGAAGAAGGAGATGAGGAAAGAAAAAGAAAGGAAACTAAGAGCATAAGATAAAAACGAGATAATATGATAAAGAAGAGGAAGAAAGAAATCATACATGAGACGAAAGAAGGAAAAGGAAAACTATTAAAGAAAGAAGGATATACTGCAGAAAATAGAAAGAGACAGTAATAAAGAAGAAGAGAGAGACAAATAGAACGAAAGAAAGGGAAAAGGTAAAAAGTAAGAGATGAAAGGAGGAGATAGGGAAGAAAGAATGAAAACAAAGAAAACATTTGGAAAAGAGTATAAATGACTGAAAGAGAGAGAGAGAGAGAGAGAGAGAGAGAGAGAGAGAGAGAGAGAGAGACTGACCAGAGAGAGACAGATGAAAGAGAGATATAGATGGAGAGAGACAGAGAGAGAGAGAGAGAAAGAGAAACAGAGACAGAAAGGAGAGGAAAGAGGAAGGGAAAGGAAAGGACGGTTACCAGTTTTCAGTGTGAGAGAGAGAAAGGGAAGGAAAGAAAGGGCAGGGGACGGTTAGAGAAAGAAACAAAGAGAGAAAGAGAAAGAGAAACAAAGAAAAAGGGGGTGTTTTAGGGGGGACTAGCCAGGGTTCCGTGTATACCAACAATTTTCCTCCTTTCTCCGGGATCTGCTCTTAAGCTTAACGACTCGGCTAATTCGGGCAAGTAAAAAATATATTGTTAATTATTCTGACAAAGCAAAGGTAATACTAACACGGCCCAGGAGCACGCGAGGGAGGAGGAGGAGGAGGAGAAGGAGGAGGAGGAGTGGAGGAGGAGGAGGAAGAGGAGGAAAGCAAATAGAAATAGAAGTCTGGAGAAGAGGAAGATAAAAGGGGAGGTGGAACAGAGAGAAAAGAATGAGAATGAAAAGGGAGGAAGAGAAGGAGGAGAAGGAACAGAAGGAGTAGTTGGAGGAGGAGGAGGAAGATGAGGAAGGAAAAGAGAAAGAAGGAAGAGAAGGAGGAGGAGGAGAAAGCGGAGATTACTACTGCTGAGAAGAAGGAAGGAGATGAAAAACAAAAGGAGGAGAAGAAGGAGGAGGAGGAAGAAGAGTAGAAGGAGCAGAAGTAGGAGGTATTTGGCCTTGTAGTAGAGAGAGAGAGAGAGAGAGAGAGAGAGAGAGAGAGAGAGAGAGAGAGAGAGAGAGCGAGAGCGAGAGCGAGAGAGAGAGAGAGAGAGGTAATGAGGCCTCTGTGATGATGATGGATGTGGAAGAAGGGAGCGGCTGGACCCTTGGAGAGAAGAAGAAAGGGGAGAAGGAGAAGAGGAAGAAGAAAAAGAAAAACAAGAAAAAGAAGAAGAACACGAGCAGTGAGAGAGAGATAAAAAGGAGATGAACAAAAATGAAAATAAAGTTAAACGGAAGAAAAAGAGAAGAAGAAAAAGAGGAAAAAGAAGAAAAGGAAATAAAGAGGAAATGGCAAAATAACAGCAGACCAGACAACAATAAAGAGGAGAAGAAGAAGAGGAAGAAGAAGAAGAAGAAAACAATAAGACGAAGAAAAACAAGAAAACAAGAAAAACAATAATATAATAAAAACAACAAGAAAAACAACAACACCAACGACAACAGGAACACGTCATAAGATTAACTGTGGGAAGGGAAGGGAAGGTAAACAGAAGGTCGCGGTAGTGTTCCCGATCTCAGTCTTGGTCTTGGTCTTGGTGGGGCGTCGTCTCCGTCATTGTTTCCTACGGGGTGACCTTACACTCTCTCCCTCTCTCTCCCTCTCTCACATACAATGGCTGAAGAATACTCGTGGATAGAGGTCAGGGTAGGAAACTCGAGAGGCAGGGAAGGGAGAGAGAGAGAGAGAGAGAGAGAAAGGGCAGGATAAGGGCATGGGGAAAGGTTGAAATGCCGAAGTCTGGAACGCAATGAAGGAACAGAGATAGGCAGTCATCCACCTCCTAGTCTATCCCTTACGCCTTACCCTTTTATACGCTTTCTTTTTTATTTTCTTATCTTCTTCTTCTTCTTCTTCTTCTTCCTTTCTTTCTTTTCGTTGTTCTTGTTCATGTCTCTCTCCTAACACGTTTACATTCACGCTCCTTCTTTCTCCTCCAACCAAACATTCGAGTTATCAATTTTTCTTATCCGTTTGGAGGTTATTATATTTTCGTCTTCATATGGTTCCTTTTCCCCTCCTTGTCTTGTTCCTAATTGTCTCATCACTCCCTTACACTCACGCTCCCTCTCTCCCTCCTTCTCACCCTGAACATGATGAGAGGAGAAGATAACGACTGAAGAAGAAGAGGAGAGAGATACGAGAGAGAAAAGAGAGGAAAATGAGAAAACTAATGGATGATTGGAGATGAAATGAGAAAGGAAACTAAGTAGGAGACAGGGAAAGCACTCTTACACTCACGCTCCCTTTCTCCCTCTCCCTCCTTCTCACCCTCTCCGTCTTTCTCTCTCCTTACGTCAGGTCGTGTCGGCGGGCGGGCAGATGGTCGCGGAGTGTCGTCTTACCCTCGGCCCTCATCGCTACACCTCCAACACGACTCTCAAGGTTCGCCCCGTCTCCACGACCTACCACGACTACCACGCATCAGGTACGTCTTGCCTCCATGACACTCCATCTTGTACCCCTTTTAGCATCCAACTTTGACACGCATTTTCAACGGTACCTGCGCCTAAGTTAACCTGTTTGAAAAGCCTCACGTGGGTGTTGCTGGGATTTTCATGGGTTGTTTTGTGATCCCAGTAACAGCTTTACACGACTTCTGAACCTTGAACGGGATAACACCATGAAGACCCGGTTAAGTTTCCCTGTGGCCTTTGGAAAGAGTCGAAATGAGAGACAAAAATGTGTAAGACTAGGCACTCTATTTTGGTATATCTATAGGTGCTTTTGGGTACGTCTTGTTACCATAACACTCCCTCTTGCATCCCTTTCAGCACTCACTCTATACTTTATAACTATGAGTACTTTTGCAGGGGGAGCCTTTAATGTATACTCAATGGGAAGTCACGTAAGCCCTTTTTTATTCTAGGGAGTAGTTTAATATCTAGTTAATTATTTTTACACACCCTTACGACACCTCTAGACGGCCACCTTAATTAAGCCGTCCACTGCCAAGCTGCCGTTCGTGCGCGCATTTCACACGCCACAAACTTTCCCGACCTTCCCGTCATCACGTCTTTTCATCCACATATTTATATTCTGTGAAATCCTGTACATGAGACTGTATTATATTTTGTAGTACAATACCTATAGTTAGGCATATGAATACAATTTACTTTATACCTTATGCACATGACGAACATATTTTCTGAATTTTATATATATATATATATATATATATATATATATATATATATATATATATATATATATATATATATATATATATATATATATATATATATATATATATATATATATATATATATATATATATATATATATATATATATATATATATATATATATATACATATATATATATATATATATACACGCTATCCTCTTCCTTCAACCTCATTTTATTTATTAGGCATTTTCTTCTGTAAATTTCTCAAGCGCTGCAATATTTTTCTTAGCAACTGATTAACTATATACAACCTCCTTTTATTTATTATAGTATCTAAAACGCTATTCTCTTCTTTCAACCTCCCTTTATTTATTAGGCTTCTTCCGTAAATTTCTCTACCGCTGAAATATTTTTTTAGCAAATGGATAAAATATATGCAACCTATTTTTAATTATTAGGCTTTTTTTTCTACAAATTTCTCTAACGCTGTAATATTTTTCGTAGCAACTGATAAACTATCTAAACGCCCTCCATTTCCTTCAACCTTCTATTTATTTATTGGGTTCCTCTGTAAATTTCTCTACCTCACAAATATTTTTCTTAGCCACTGGACCAATTTATATATATATATATATATATATATATATATATATATATATATATATATATATATATATATATATATATAGTTAATCCAGTTTCTAAGACAAATATTTCAGCGGTAGAAAATTTACAGAAAAAAAAGCCTAATAAATAAAAGGAGATTGTATATAGTTGATCCAGTTGCTAAGAAAAATATTTCAGCTGTTGAGAAATTTACCGAAGAACCCTACTAAATAAAGGGAGGTACATACTATTCCTGTGTTTTTTCTTTTCTTTCCTTTTCGTCTTTGTTTTACTCGTGTTTTCCTCTTAAAAGAAAAAAACATATCGGACGGTTTTGGTGTTGAGGAACATAATAATTCTTGGCCGGACTAAAGAAAAAATATATATATATATATATATATATATATATATATATATATATATATATATATATATATATATATATATATATATATGTATATATATATATGTACATATATATATATATATATATATATAGATAGATATATATATGTATATATATATATATATATATATACATATATATATATATATATATGTATATATATATATATATATATACATATATATATATATATACATATATATATATATATATACATATATATATATATATATATATGTATATATATATATATATATATATCTATATATATATATATATATAGACATATATATATATATATATATATATATATATATATATATATATATATATATGTATATATATATATATATATATATCCACTTCCTAACCTCCTTTTATTTATTAGCTTTTTCTGTAAATTTCTAACGATGTAATATCTCTTAGCAACTGAACAACTATCTTAACGCTATCCTCTTCTTTCGACCTCATTTTATTTATTAGGCTTTTCTTCTGTAAATTTCCTCTAGCTCTGCAATATTTTCTTAGCAATTATATATATATATATATATATATATATATATATATATATATATATATATATATATATATATATATATATATATATTTTTTTTTTTTTTACAGCAAAGGAGACAGTTCAAGGGTACACACAAAAGCAAACATTAATGAAAAAAAGCCTGCTACTCACTGCTCCTAAAAAGAATCCAAAGAGGTGGCTGAAAGATAGGTCAGTTTTGGGAGGAGAGGTCCTGATACCTCCTCTTGAAAGAGTTTAAGTCGTAGGCAGGAGGAAATACAGATGAAGGAAGATTGTTCCAGAGTTTACCAGCGTGAGGGATGAAAGAGTGAAGATGCTGGTTAACCTTGCATAAGGGGTAAGGGACAGTATAGGGATGAGCATGAGTAGAAAGTCGAGTGCAGTGGGGCCAAGTGGGAGGGGGGAGGCATGCAGTTAGCAAGTTCAGAAGAGTAAACAGCGTGGAAATATCGATAGAAGATAGAAAGAGAGGCAACATTGGCGGAATTTAAGAGGTAGAAGACTATCAGTATGAGGAGGAGAGCTGATGAGACGAAGAGCCTTAGCCCACTCTGTCCAGAAGAGCTGTGTGAGTGGAGCCCCCACACATGAGATGCATACTCCATACGAGGGCGGACAAGGCCCTGTATATGGACAGCAACTGCAGGGGAGAAGAACTGGCGGAGACGGTGTAAAATGCCCAGCCTCGAGGAAGCTGATTTAGTAAGAGATGAGATATGAAGTTTCCAGTTGAGATTTTGAGTTAAGGATAGACTGAGAATGTTTAGTGTTGAGGAAGGTGATAGCTGGTTGTCAAAGAATAGGGATAGTTGTTTGAAGATTGTGTGAGTGGATAGGTGGAGAAACTGTGTTTTTGAGGCGTTGAAGGACACCAGGTTCTTTCTCTGCCCCAATCGGAAATAATAGTAAGGTCTGAGGCTGCTGTTCTGGCAGTCTCCAGCCTTGAGTCGTTAAGTTCCTGAAGGGTGGGTCTTCATTAAAAGAAGTTGAATAATGCAGAGTGGGAATCATCGGCGTAGGAATGGATAGGACAGTTCGTTTTGGAAAGAAGATCATCAATGAACAACAGAAAAGAGTGGGAGATAGGACAGAACTCTGTGGGACACCACCTGTTGGTTAGATTTAAGAGAAGA
>NC_066525.1:3283672-3291172 GCF_024679095.1 Eriocheir sinensis
CAATAGAAGGGAGAGAAGGGAGAAAAAAAATTGATAAGGATGGAGAGAGGATGAAAGGAAGAAGAGAAGAGGGAGTAGAAGGAGTATAGAGAGACAGGAGAAGAATACGTACAGACAGGTAAATAGATAGAGAGACAGATAGATAGAGAGAGAGATAAACTAAATAACAAAGGAAGATAGCGATGGAAAAGGAAGGGAAAGGAAAGATAAAGAAGGGAGAAAGAAAGGAAGAAGGAGGTAAAGACATGTGGAGAAAAGGAGAGAGAGAGAGAGAGAGAGAGAGAGAGAGAGAGAGAGAGAGAGAGAGAGAGAGAGAGAGAGAGAGAGAGAGAGAGAGAGAGAGAGAGAGAGAGAGAGAGAGAGAGAGAGAGAGAGAGAGAGAGAGAGAGAGAGAGAGAGAGAGAGAGAGAGAGAGAGAGTAATTGCGGCGTTGAACGATATTACATTTTCTGTTTGACCGATTTCATGACTCCTGCATTCGTTGTTGGACGCACGAACCGACGCCGCGCATTCATTACTGCGGAACGTGGACGCCCAAGGAAAAAAAAAAAGGAAAAAAGAAAGAGAAATAGAAAAACAAATGATAATAAGAGATAATAAATGTGTGTGCGTGTGTGTGTGTGTGCGTGATGATAAATGGCTCACAAAGACCACGTACAAAAAAATAACGAGAAAATGGTTAAAATACGAAGAGGGAGATAGATAGATAGAGATAGATAGATAGAAAGATAGATAGATAGATAGATAGAGAGAGAGAGAGAGAGAGAGAGAGAGAGAGAGAGAGAGAGAGAGAGAGAGAGAGAGAGAGAGAGAGAGAGAGAGAGAGAGAGAGAGAGAGAGAGAGAGAGAGAGAGAGAGAGAGAGAGAGAGAGAGATACCTGCTAAGCAACCTACCTACTTACCTACCTACTTACCTGGCTACTTACCTGCCCCACTTTTAATTACATCCTTACCTGTCTGGAAGTCTTCTGCAACACTTTCACTCACTCACCTTCCGATGCTAATGAGAAGAGTATACCAGGTGTGTGTGTGTGTGTGTGTGTGTGTGTGTGTGTGTGTGTGTGTGTGTGTGTGTGTGTGTGTGTGTGTGTGTGTGTGTGTGTGCGCGTGACAGGACTGGACGTGTGTGCCATTTGAAAACTTCCATTATTTCATTTTCTCATTTCCCAACAGTATTTGCCTCTAGAATTTCATAACCTTTGTACGCCATATACGTGACACATCAACTGAAAAATACCTACATACATATACACACACACATACAGACATACATACACATACATACCCATCCATCCATTCATTCATTCGTTCCTGTTCATATTTGTAAACTGACGTTGATAGGCCAATGAATTTTTACTCTTTTCCTCTTTTTTTTTTTTTTTTGTCTTTCATTTTACTTCGAAACTTATTATAGGCCATTTTTCATTTCGCTTGATATGTGCACTAGTGATTTGACTTTTAACTCTGCCCAAATCACTCGTTTTTGAGCCTCTAATAACTTTTTGGGAGCTCAATTGACCGATGACGAGACACACACACACACAAACACACACACACACACACACACACACACACACACACACACACACACACACACACACACACACACACACACACACTACGCAAGATGGCGCCACTATAAACACTCGCCTGCGCCAGAACGGGCTGGGCCGACCATCAAGCCCCACCTGGAAGAAGCCTTGGGCCGACCATCAGGCCCCACCGGGAAGATGCCTACCGGCGCAATAGGCAACAACGTAAAAAATAAAAAAATAAAAAAAAAACACACACACGCACACACACTCAGGGTTAAAAATGGTCAATTCGTGTGAGGAAAAGAACAATAAAAAGTTCCACCTCTATATATATTCGCGTGTACATTCTTGAAACATATTTGAAGGGTTAGGAGTTACGTAGATCTATTTTTTGTGTCGAGGGTGAAGAGGCATTGCACGTGAAGGAAGGAAGGAAGGAATGAAGGAAGGTAGGAGGGAAGAAAGAAAGGAAGGAAAGAAGGAAGAAGCAATGGAAGTCCGCTGGCAAGACATAGATAGATAGATAAATAGGTAGACTGATAGATAAAGGGATAGATATATTGACAGACAGAAAGATAGATAGATAGATAAGAAGATTGTTGCGAGATCAGTTCGTGAGTCTCGCCGCGCGCGTCAGCCACGGCTCGGCGGCGCGGGGAGGTGGCCATCACGCCCACACATCAGGGGAGGGTGTGGCGTCCTCGTTGGTCTCTTGGTTACCCTTAGACCCACCATGTTGTGATGAGTGGTCTTCTGCACGGACGGCGGGCACAGGGTCGTATGGCACCCTGTGGGATAGCGGCACGGTTAGGCAATGAACACACAAGAAACACACAATAAAGGTACAGTAAAGGACGCAGATCAAGGCCCAAAATAATAATGAGAAAAATAAGCCCTCTAATAACTGCCCTTTAAAAAGTTTTGAGGAGCGGGCAAAGGAGAGGTCACTTTAGCTTACTCCACCTTCACTATTGCTTTTCACTATATTACTACTCAAACTAATACATAACATAATTCACTTAAATATACATCTATGCTCACTAACACAACAAATACAATTTCTTATTCTTACCGCTGACGGTCTGCTTCCTGGGCGGCCAAGCAAGACAGACCTATTGGGCCTGAGGATTGTTCGTATGTGTCCTTGGGTGGAAGACGGTGAAGGAGAATTAGCACTCAGAAGGAGTATTTGAGAAAGTGCCGTTAAAGAGGTGAAACTCCCGACCTTGAACTTGATTATAAAAAAGATATAGCATGATTAACAACAAAAACACAGACAGTTAAGAAGAATTAGCCCTCACACATTGCTGTTCTGACGCAAAGGAAGAAATGAAGGCCAGGCTACTTGAGGGAGTGCCGTTACAAAGAGACAACTCCCGACCTTCGACTGAGCAGTGACTAGGAAAAATGCTTTTTTTGCAAGATTAACAACAAAACAGCAATAATCTATGTATCCCTAAACTCAAGTAGTAGCCAAGAGGCGCACACTTACTGCTGCCCGCCTCCACCCCTGTGATGGACGGCCCCAGCACCAGCACCAGCGCCATCAGCACCACGCCCATCACAGCTGTCCACCCGGTGACCTTCATGGCCTAAAAGAAAGAAAAAGTCGCTGTTACATTGACTCCACGCTCAGCAAAGCTTAAAGAGAGCCTTGTTGTGCTACACTCCGCCTCGTGGCTAGTTGTAACACGGGCTTGTGAAGGTGTGTTGCCTACTGTTGTCAATTTGTTGTTATTTCGAGGCAATGAGTTACTACCCACCACAGGCTCACGGGGCAGTGTGACGGAGATGAGCACCGAGGCCACACGTAGCTATGGGGAATGCCCCAAAATCTCCAATGCCCTCCCAATGATTGCCTGGGACAGATTCAATAAGGATGCACACTATAGGTTTAACAGGAACTCATATGAAGTCCTGTAGGATACGGATATGAGCACTGATGCCACGCGTATCTATATCGAATGCCCCCAACCTACAACGTCCTTCCAATGCTTGCCAAGGACAGATTCAGTGAGGATTGACACTATATGCTTAATGGGAATTGATGTGAAGTCCTGTAGGATGCCGCGCCGCGCCGTAACAGAGTGTGTCAAACCTTACTTCGACGTGACTTCCAAGAGCGTGCAGGACACAGGAGCAGGATTCTTCGCCTTCACTGCTGCAGGATTAAGAGAGTCCTGCGCTGCTCCTTCCCTCGTCTCGGCGGCACGGGCTGGGAGCGACTGAGTGAGAGCCTGGCCGGGGGAATCCTATGTAGGGGCGAGGGAAGACTCCAGGAAATGTCCTACGATCAGGAAATTCCCCATAAATTTATTCTTGAAGCCGAGAACATTGACCAAGAAAGGGTGAGCTCTTTTTAGTAAGAAACACCTGGCGTGATGCAACCTGTCTTTTTAACGTGAGGGGAAGGTGAAAGTATGTGGTGATAATGGCAACAATATATATATATATATATATATATATATATATATATATATATATATATATATATATATATATATATATATATATATATATATATATATATATATATATATATATATATATATATATATAGAGATAGATATATATATATATATATATATAAATATAGAATAATATACATACACACACACACACACACACACACACACACACACACACACACACACACACACACACACACACACACACAGAGAGAGAGAGAGAGAGAGAGAGAGAGAGAGAGAGAGAGAGAGAGAGAGAGAGAGAGAGAGAGAGAGAGAGAGAGAGAGAGAGAGAGAGAGAGAGAGAGAGAGAGAGAGAGAGAGAGAGAGAGAGAGAGAGAGAGAGAGAGAGAGTATTTATCTGCCCGAGAGTCTTCTGCAACACTTTCACTCACTCATCTTCCGATGCTAATGAGAAGAGTATAACAGGTGTGTGTGTGTGTGTGTGTGTGTGTGTGTGTGTGTGTGTGACAGGACTGGACGTGTGTGCCTTTTGAAAACTTCCATTATTTCATGTTCTCATTTCCCAACAGTATTTGCCTCTAGAATTTCATAACCTTTGTACGCCATATACGTGACACGCCAACTAAAAAAATACATACATGCATATACACACATACATACAGACATACATACACATCCATTCATTCATTCGTTCCTGTTCATATTTGTAAACTGACGTTGATAGGCTAATGAATTTTTACTCTTTTTCCTTTTTTTTTTTTTCATTTTACTTCGAAACTTAATATAGGCCATTTTTCATTTCGCTTGATATGTGCACTAGTGATTTGACTTTTATCTCTGCCCAAATCATTCGTTTTTGAGCCTCTAATAACTTTTTGGGAGCTCAATTGACCGATGACGAGACACACACACACACACACACACACACACACACACACACACACTAGGTTGAAAATGGTCAATTCGTGGTAGGAAAAGAATAGTAAAGAGTTCCACCTTTATATATAATTACATTTGTCGTATACATTCTTGAAACATATTTGAAGGGTTAGGAGTTACGGAGATCTATTTTTTGTGTCGAGGGTGAAGAGGCATTGCACATGAATGAATGAATGAAGGAAGGAAGGAAGGAAGGAAGGAGAGAAGAAAGAAAGGAAGGAACGAAGGAAGAAGCAATGGAAGGCCGCTGGCAAGACATAGATAGATAGATGAATAGATAGACTGATAGATAAAGGGATAGATATGTTGACAGATAGAAAGATAGATAGATAGATAAGAATAGTGTTGCGAGATCAGTTCGTGAGTCTCGCCGCGCGCGTCAGCCACGGCTCGGCGGCGCAGGGAGGCGGCCATCACGCCCACACATCAGGGGAGGGCGTGGCGTCCTCGTTGGTCCCTTCGTTACCCTCGGAACCTCCATGTTGTGATGAGTGGTCTTCTGCACGGACGGCGGGTACAGCGTCGTATGGCACCCTGGGGGATAGTGGCACGGTTAGGCAATGAACACACAAGAAACACACAATAAAGGTACAGTAAAGGACGCAGATCAAGGCCCAAAATAATAATGAGAAAAATAAGCCCTTAATAACTGCCCTTTAAAAAGTTTTGAGGAGCGGGCAAAGGAGAGGTCACTTTAGCTTACTCCACCTTCACTATTGCTTTTCACTATATTACTACTCAAACTAATGCATAACATAATTCACTTAAATATACATCTATGCTCACTAACACAACAAATACAATTTCTTATTCTTACCGCTGACGGTCTGGTTCCTGGGCTGCCGAGCAAGACAAACTTGTTGGGTCTGAGAATTTCTCGTATGTGTCCTTGGGTGGAAGACGGTGAAGGAGAATTAGCACTCAGAAGGAGTATTTGAGAAAGTGCCGTTAAAGAGGTGAAACTCCCGACCTTGAACTTGATTATAAAAAAGATATAGCATGATTAACAACAAAAACACAGGCAGTTAAGAAGAATTAGCCCTCACACATTGCTGTTCTGACGCAAAGGAAGAAAAGAAGGACAGGCTACTTGAGGGAGTGCCGTTACAAAGAGACAACTCCCGACCTTCGACTGAGCAATGACTAGGAAGAATACTTTTTTTGCAAGATTAACAACAAAACAGCAATAATCTATGTATCCCTAAACTCAAGTAGTAGCCAAGAGGCGCACACTTACTGCTGCCCGCCTCCACCCCTGTGATGGACGGCCCCAGCACCAGCACCAGCCCCATCAGCACCACGCCCATCACAGCTGTCCACCCGGTGACCTTCATGGCCTAAAAGAAAGAAAAAGTCGCTGTTACATTGACTCCACGCTCAGCAAAGCTTAAAGAGAGCCTTGTTGTGCTACACTCCGCCTCGTGGCTAGTTGTAACACGGGCTTGTGAAGGTGTGTTGCCTACTGTAGTCAATTTGTTGTTATTTCGAGGCAATGAGTTACTACCCACCACAGGCTCACGGGGCAGTGTGACGGAGATGAGCACCGAGGCCACGAGTACCTATGGGGAATGCCTCCAAATTTTCAATGCCCTCCCAATGATTGCCTGGGACAGATTCAATGAGGATGCACACTATAGGTTTAACAGGAACTCATATGAAGTCCTGTAGGATACGGATATGAGCACTGATGCCACGCGTATCTATATCGAATGCCCCCAACCTACAACGTCCTTCCAATGCTTGCCAAGGACAGATTCAGTGAGAATTGACTCTATATGCTTAATAGGAATTGATGTGAAGTCCTGTAGGATGCCGCGCCGCGCCGTAACAGTGTGTGTCAAACCTTACTTCGACGTGACTTCCAAGAGCGTGCAGGACACAGGCGCAGGATTCTTCGCCTTCACTGTTGTAGGATTAAGAGAGTCCTGCGCTGCTCCTTCCCTCGTCTCGGCGGCACGGGCTGGGAGCGACTGAGGGAGAGCCTGGCCGGGGGAATCCTATGTAGAGGCGAGGAAAGACTCCAGGGAAGGTCCTACGATAAGGGAATTCCCCATAAATTTATTCCTAAAGTCGAGAACATTGGTGAGCTCTATTCAGTAGGAAACACCTGGCGTGATGCAACCTGGCTAACGTGAGGGAAAGGTGAAAGTATGTGGTGATAATGGCAACAGAGAGAGAGAGAGAGAGAGAGAGAGAGAGTATTTATCTGTCCGAGAGTCTTCTTCAACACTTTCACTCACTCATCTTCCGATGCTAATGAGAAGAGTATAACAGGTGTGTGTGTGTGTGTGTGTGTGTGTGTGTGTGTGTGTGTGTGTGTGTGTGTGTGTGTGTGTGTGTGTGTGTGACAGGACTGGACGTGTGTGCCTTTTGAAAACTTCCATTATTTCATGTTCTCATTTCCCAACAGTATTTGCCTCTAGAATTTCATAACCTTTGTACGCCATATACGTGACACGCCAACTAAAAAAATACCTACATGCATATACACACATACAGACAGACATACATACACATACATACCCATCCATCCATTCATTCATTCGTTCCTGTTCATATTTGCAAAGCTGAAATTGAGAGGCCAATCAATTTTT
>NC_066525.1:3301172-3316172 GCF_024679095.1 Eriocheir sinensis
CATAGGTCTCATTAGCGACACGTCAACATTGGATCTCTTGCAGTAATGAGCATAACTACCCCTCGTTAGCCATTTCCTCTCTCTTCCTTGTAACAGTTGGACTCATTTAACTAACTCACTCACTCAAGCAGTTTCGAAGTGGCGTCCAAACATCACATTAGCCGGTTCTCAACATCGGATCTCTCTTGCAATAATGAGCTTAACTACCCTACCATCACTAGCCTTTTTCATTCACTTCCTTAAATGACGAAGGCAACTATAAGAAAATGGGCGTCACGTGAAGAAAAACTGATGTAGACAAAAACCTAGAAATCGATGAAAAGTGACTTAGACAATTATTTTATGAGGATGACGATATGTGTTTGCCTCTGAGCTGCTTCCTTTACTGTAAAAAACATAACAGCCACATCTTCCCGCAGGATCTCGCCACGCAGAGAGCACCAGCAGGTCAGCCCACAGCCTCCGCCTCAGCCTGGCCGCCTCCCTGGGAACAGCCGCCCTCCTGGTGCTGCCGCTGCTGTAGCCCGCGCCTCCTCAGCACTGCCTTGTCCCTGCATTAGTCTTGAGTCTCGCTGTGTGTGTGTGTGTGTGCTGCCCTGTAAAGTAAGTACGAGTCCTGGTCCCATATTCTTGGATAGTTTCGGCTCACACAGTAACTATATATTTCCAAAGGTCACAAAGGTCATTAGTCTGGTTTTAGTAATTGTTTTCCACATTAATGGTCCTGGAAATACCCAAAACAGATAAGAGAGTGTAGCCCCGGCCCAAAACCTGTGAAAATACGGGATCGAACTCCATATTCCCAGATGCTTCAGGTCTCAACAGTTATTTCCAAAGACCATAAAGGATATTAATAAGTCTGATTCTCATGAGTGAATTTATATGTTCATGGTCCAGAAGCCTTTTCAAACTACGTACCACTATATAGACTCGAGACTACTCATGGAAATACTAACACCACAACCTCTATAAGGGCTGTATCATATGTGGGTGTGTAAGCCTTGATAGTGTCTGAGAATCTGTGTATTGGTTCTTTCTCATGTTGTACACTTGCTTAAAACTCAACTTATTTTATATTAGAGGAACTGTAAAAAAACATCAGTGGCTCAGGTGGTTGCTTATTTAGTTATTTAGTATTATTTATCTTTTAATCAAGAGTATACTAAGAAGAGGAAGTGGGAAGTGGGTTAGTGGTGAAGGCATAGGTGGGGGAAAAGGAAAGACCGTAGGAGTGTTCAGTTGTAGGTTCGTTAGTTGTTCTGGTGTAGTTATTGTTTATCAGGCACCTTATTTGTATACTCTGGGCATGATGGGTGTGTGTGTGTACAGCTCAGATGGCCTGGGTTCGATCCCTGGCACTTAGTGATCTGGACTTAACCTTGATTGAGGAAGAGGCTGTTCATGGATGGGCCTGACTTGTCCACTTGCTCCAGGTTTTAAGAGGCTGTATTCACTTGGTCCCCTGCTGTCATAATATATAGTTGCTTTTAAGGAGCAATGCAGTCATTATATTGTTTTATTTTAGTTTCTGTATCATTTTATTGTCATTCTCATCAGATATCCCAGAACTTTTAGGCAGGATAATATAATGGGAGGAGAAGTGTTAGGTGTAGTATTTTCAACTGTTCTTACACTTGAGCATCATAAGACATCTGTTTGAGGGCATTGTAGTTTTTTCAGTCCTATGAAATAACAGACATTGATGTACTTGTAGTTTGTCCCAATTTTCAACATGTCATTTAGTAATAGTCACTTTAATATTTGCTTGCAACATTTTATTATCAAAAGCATAAACATTTTGTAACATTTGAAGCATCAATATTTAGTAACATTTGTATTCCTGAAAGAAGGCACCTATGTATGGTGGTTGGGGGGAAGACTCCTTTTATGTGCCTGGGGGAGCTATGTGCCTGAGGGGTATGTCAACATCCTAAGGGGGGCACATCCTGTAGAGTCCTGTGTGAGAGAGAGAGAGAGAGAGAGAGAGACAGAGAGACAGAGAGACAGAGAGACAGAGACCTCCTCCTCTTCCTCCTCCCCCCCCTTCATGCCAGTGTCTTCCAGAAGTGGTGCACTAGACTGCCAGAGACACCGTCCCCTCCAGGCGCCCTTCATACTTTCTCAACACTGGCTCTACTTCAGCTTTCAGGAACTCTTCAACCTGCAAAAATGTTGAACAATGAATATATTGAATAATGGAGCCGTGCTGCCTTGCCCAGCCTCTGACGCCATCCCCTTGGGCACGTCCCTCTGAGAAAGTTGCCACCTGGGCAGCCATCTATCTATCTTGAGTAACTTGTGACAGGTCCTTCAGGGCTTGGTGAAGTGGTCATTTGAGGACAAGACTCCTGACATACCTCTCCTTCTCTCTCCTCAGAAGAGCTCTAGTATTGGATGACAGAGGCCTTCATTGGTCTAGATTCCCAGAAAGCCTGGCAATGGAAAAGAAGTGTGGGGAATACTACAGCTGTACGTGGCCTCGGTGCTAATCTCCATTACAATGGCCCTTGAATGTTGTGGGTAAGAACCCATTATCTCAAACACTGACCAGGTGTCCCAAGGTAATGGATCCTCATCCACCACAGGCTCAAGGGTTAATGTGACAGATGACCGTCCAGCCACGTGCAGCTATAACGTACGCTCCCAACTCTTCTTTGGTAGGAGTATGCCATGCATTGAGCATTAGTCTGTAGCTACCTTCTTTAGACATGACCATTGCTCATACCCTAGCAGCAGGTGTTCCCCTTGTTACTAACTTTAACATGTACAATGTGGAGAGGCCTCAAGCTGCTCTCCAATCAGTGAAAAGCTTACTAAAACAACTTCATCAACAGCACCCAGGAATTTTCATTACTAATCTACACTACCTATGTAATTAACCTGCACTAATCTAATCTCTAATATTCTCAGTTTTCAGATGAGGTAGGCAGTCTGTAGGAGGAACACCCCCCACGGCCGCCTGTATGTTGCAGCCGCTGATGTAAACAAGCTAACACTGGGACCAATCAACAAGCTACCCCATGCCAAGGCACTAACTAGATGACGTCATTCTTGGCGACAACCATTTGTACATCACCAAATTCTGGAATCAACACTTCCTTGGATGGAGGAGAGGGTCACGCAGCAGCACTCATCATTGTCTCGTGCTGTGTAGTGCAGAAGTCCCCATTACTCTTTATATAGTTGACGAGACTAAAGGCAATTCAACAAAAACCTAAACATCACAGCCCATGAGTATATGTAAAGAGTATAGTAATAAGGTCTTAAGAACCCAGGGCATCTTGTGCTGTGTAGTGCTGGACATCCCTACTACTCTCTGTATAATCCACAAGGCTAAAAGCAGTTCAACGAAAAACTAAACATCACAGCCCATAAGAATAGCATGCAAAGTAAAATATTAACTATAAGCCCCTAAAACCCCATTTGGCAAGGGGGGCACCTCTTCAGCTGAGTGGTAGAGCGGTGGCTTCTCATCCAGCGGGTCGCGGGTTGTTAATGATGGAAAACTAGTCCACCAATGTAGTGTGGGACTTGCTTTCCAACATTACTTAAATGACGTCACAAAACACGAGAAATTGATGTGGTCTGGAAAGGGTAAAATTGGGACTTGCAATGTCAACGATTGAACCCATGACCAGCCAAATGGGAAGCCTCCACTCTTCCACCCAGCTAAAGAGATGTCCTCCCAGCAAAGTGGATTCTCAAGGGGTTTTCTACATCGAGGGTCACTACCAGCGTTGCCAGATTGTCGTACTTAGCCTTTCATGTTTGCTGATTTCCAACTCAAAAGCTGTGTCCTCAACCCCAATAACTAGCTCCATGTACAGTTATTGTTAAACTGGTTGATTACTGGTGTCTTGGCAATAGTTATGGGTCAGGAACCGTTAAATACAGCACTCTGAGTACGATAATCTAGCAACGATGGTCACTACACAGTCAACTTCAACCCCAATAACTAGCTCCATGTACAGTTATTGTTAAACTGGTTGATTACTGGTGTCTTGGCAATAGTTATGGGTCAGGAACCGGTAAATACAGTACTCTGAGTACGATAATCTAGCAACGATGGTCACTACACAGTCAACTTCAACACCACTACACAGCATAGACCACTGCAGCTCCTCAACATTCTCCTCCATCCAAGGGGCTTCCAACACCTCCGATTGATAACTTCTGACCATTGTTGTGAAGCCATGGAAACATATAATGATGTGAACATATCTTAAAGGACTTATCGAGAAGCACTTGGCTCCTAATTTGGTTTAATAGTCGACAAATTACTTATAAGGTAGGAGCAACTGTGCTATAAAGTTCCTGTCAAATTGGTTGGGTAAATACTTGGTTTGTTATGACCTGGTCACTGATTCTGCCGAGGCACTGAATGTAAACTAACTAACCATCTTTTTGTGATTTAGACTTAGCTCTGGGAGGGTCATTCTTAGTGTTTGGGTTATGTGTGTATGTGTGAGTGTGTGCGTGAGTGTGTACAACTCCTATAGACTCCTCAATGTAATATATATGTATCAAAGAAGATGTGGAGTTTGAATTTTAACCTTAAGCGATACCACCTACCCAATGACTGCTACCCCACCCCATCCAAAGAAGATGTGGAGTTTGAATTTTAACCTTAAGCGATACCACCTACCCAATGATTGCTACACCCCCCTACCCCATCCCATTGCCCTCCCTGACATTTGAGGACACACTTACATTGGGCTCTGTGTGCTAAAAATGGAAGCAAGAAGTGATGTGGCTCCTGTACATTATAAGAGGCTAAAGTCAAATGAGTACCTTTGCTATGAATAAATTTTGCACTGACAACTAAATCATAAAAGATCTCAAAAAGGTCTAAATCTAAAGAGTAAAAACTTAACTATGTATAGAAAATAAACCTTACCTATAATATAATCAATTAATACATCATAATAAAAATAACATGAAACTATATTGTCTCGAAAAAGGTCTTAATTATGCCCATTGAAAGAGGAACAACACTCCAATCAGCTGAGCCTCTGGAAGTGAATACAAGCTGAGCAAGATACAAGTTACAAGGCTTCTTTGGTGGGACAAGGATATTATGTGTACTTGCTAACCTCCCTGACCGCTGAAACGATGCTAACCTCCCTGACCGCTGAAACGAGCACTAAAGACGCTCACGTGATCTGTAAACTTCCATACATAACACACGAGTATCCACCCACCTGCTGAGGCGCCCGGCCGATGAAGGTGGCAGGGTCCAAGAGGGCGTCCAGCTGGCTGTGTATCGGACTGAAGTAAGGAGAAGCTCGGATCCTCTCCACCAGGTCGTTTTCCTCGCCTTCCTGCTTCACCTTATTGGCTGCGGCCTGACTCAGCACACGCACCTCCTCGTGGCACTCCTGAAGGTGGAAACACTTGGTAGGAAGGAAGATGGAGGAGCTAAGGAGGCAGAACACCAGCACCCTCGTAAAGTAATTCCTCGGCAGTCTCTAGATATTTGGCTGAATCAATTTTTCATCATGTGACGCACTTTTTGCTATGGTTGCCTTTGTCATTCTAGGGTGTGAGTGTTCTGAAATTCACCTAAACCTTTCTGCCTGATTCACAAGTTGCCTGGAAATTAACGTTTTTACCAACAACTTGGGAAAAAAATTATTTGGGTAGTTTGTTAAAAAAGGTGACTTAGGTTAATTACAGGATCATTAGGTAGTAGTGGTGGTGGTAGTAGATTAAGATATTAGGATTGGAGAGATACATAAGCAAAGATTTAGCTGTAACAGTGTCCTAACATCCTTGCAAAACTCTAATTTCATCTTTCCACATGATTTTTGTCTATCGTGACTTCAGTAGCTTTTGGTTTACCACGGTTACACTGCTTATCCATTTGTTAAGGGGCTATTACACTGGGCAAATTTTCCGTGGATCTTCAGTCAAGCCACGATTTCCGCTAGCGTGGTTCTCATTTGTTTCTTGTTATTGCTGCTGATGATGATGGTGAGTAATACCGTCATCCTTCAGTGAGATCTACCGTAGCTGTGGAAGATCGTGGACACATCAGAAAACCACGGAAATATGAGAACCACGCCAGCGGAAATCGTGGTTTGACTGAAGATCCACGGAAAATTTGCCCAGTGTAATAGTCCCTTTACCAATCCCATCCGCACTCCGCCATGAAGCAGTGATGCCAATAATAGGGTCATAACATCCTTAACTAACATAACTAACATCCTTGCAAAACTAAATTCATCTTTCCCCATGATTCTTCAACAACTTCTGGGTTACCGATGCTACTCTGCTTGTCCATTCAATACCAATCCCACACACACTCCTCCTGACCTGCCTGTTGCCCCCTGCCTTGACCATGGCCATGATGATGTTCTCCGAGGCCATGAAGGGCAGCTCCTGGGAGATGTGGCGCTGGATCACCTTGGGGTACACCACGAGGCCCTCCCCAATGTTTTGCAGGGTGGTGAGCACGCTGTCGGTTGTCAGGAAGGACTCGGCCAAGCTGATGCGCCTGGGAAGAGCATGCGGTGTGTTGGTGCATGAATGTAGCTCTCACTGAGTATGATAAAGTTTAAGGAATGATATGATAAAATGTGATGAAATGCAGAGTGTATCAAGACTCCTCTCCACCTGAAATTGACCTTTCTTTTGGCTACTCTTTACTTTTGTCTATTATGGGAGCAGCGACCTTTTTTTTTCTTCTTTTTTTTTTTCACTTTTTGTTGCCCTTCAGCCGTCTCCTTAGTTGTAAAAAAAAAAAAAAAAAAAAAAAGGATTACATTGTGAGTGTGGTCCTGTTAAGTTACACAGATAAGAGGAATTAGATAAAGCTCATATATTACATTCTTACAGCAGTAGAAGCAGCTCAAGGGCTATAAAAACATTAAACAAAAGAGAACCCCAAGCACTGCTCCAGCCAAAAGATGTCAGGTTCAGTTGGAATAGTGTTTTGATACCTTGGTCTTGAAGGAGTTAAAATCTTAGGCAGAAGGAAATACGGACAAAAAACGGCCCTTCTGGAGGTTACTGGAGTTTACTTTTTACGTTTGTGGGAGCGGCGAGCAGCAGGCTCTTTTTTTTTTTTTTTTTTTTTTTTTATCCTTTTGTTGCCCTTGAGCTGTATTGTATCCTTTGAAAAAAAAAAAAAATAAATAAAAAAAATGAATGAATGAAAGAATGAAGGTGCTGGTTCACTTTTGCATAACGAGTTTGGACAGCATGAGGATAAGCTAGGGAAGAAAATTCACATGCAGCAGGCCCTTCCATCTCTGGCTGTAGGAAAGGAGGCTACACAACGATGACGACGACGATGATGATGATGATGAGCAATTTCCTGAAGCTCACCTGTTGGCACTGTCATCAAGGGTGCGCTCCATCCACTGGGTGGCGGCCGTGTTCAGGGCATTGGCGGGGAGGGACATGAGGAAGCGGGCCAGGGCACAACACCTCTCGCTCCTCATGGGGTTGCGTTTGTAGGGCATGGCACTTGAACCTATCTGGCTGGTCTCGAAAGGCTCTTCAATCTCCTTCATGCTGGCCAGGAGTCGGATGTCTGTACAGATCTGAAGAGCAGCACATTGCCATTATGAGAAAGGGTAGACTGAGGTGATTTGGGAACAATGAGAGGAAGGATTTGGGTAGCAGTAAGGAAAGTGACACAGTGGCAGTAGTTGAGGAAGGAGCCAGTAGAAGCACAGCACAGAAGACTGGTGAAGTAAGTTATTATCATTATCACTGACAGCCGTGAAAGGGTACCAAGGAAAACATAATTGACAGACCCAAAACGAATCCCCTCAAAGAGCATATACATGAATAAGAAAACAAACCCTGAGTAACATAAGGAAAAATATAAAAAAGGGAGAACAAAAACAATATCTAATGCGTTAACAGGTAGGTGCTTTCAAACAGTCACCTCCTCCTACCTTATGAGCGGAGGCCCCGAGGGAAGCCAGGACATTGAGGCACTCCACATCCACTTTACGGGTGTAGGTTTGTCCGCACACGGGGTACGACTTCTGGAACCCGGCCAGCTGCGTCACTCGCTCATCCAGCCTCTTCACCTTCTCCTCGTTCCCTGCAATGCATCCTCCTCATTCAAATTTGCTTGTATAAGTGTGTATTTATCTAGTTTTAGTTTTACAGGGCCTGGGCTTACGCTTGTATGGTCCCGTCTCCATATCTGTATTTGTCCAGTTTTTTCTTAAAGTTGTGCACACTCTTTGCCGATACTACTTGTGTGTGTGTGTGTCTTAGTCTCTGCCTCCTTAGTACAAGCCATAACTATACAATCTTGAACTTCCCCTAACAAAATCTATATACAGGCTTCCACCCTATACAAACAGGTTCAGTCAATCAATAGGGGCATACGCCAGGGAGCACATTGCCTCACCCACCCTATGACACCCTAAATACTTCATGGTAAGATCCATCAACTTGCTCAAGCCATAAGCTAAGTGGGCATCCCCTTGGCCTCCTCCACTCAGGATTGATGGGAGCACAAGCAAATCGATCCATATTTTTGTCCTGCACAGCTATCAATAACATCATAAACTCGTGTTGAGCGAGTTTATAAAACCATGGGCCGAGCCAATCCACTTAATCACTCAGGAGAACAATTATAACAATCTTCATATACATATAAGCAAGATCCCTAAACATACAAGCATACATACACATCACACACATTAAAGAATTCAATGGAAGCCACTCGGGTTCACCTTCGAACAGCTGCAGGAAGGACGCCTGTGTGCCAGTGGTTCCCTTCACACCACGGAACCTCAGGTCATCTCGGGCCCTCTCCAGCGCCCTCTCATCCATCAACAGTTCCTGCACCCACAGGCTGGCCCGCTTACCCACGGTGGTCAGCTGAGCCGGCCTAAGGAGCAACACATTTACTACTGCACCAACATCATAATCACAGGCAAAGGCTATGGGCCAGTTCGACAGTCCAACACACATTCATTGTAAGCGCCCACACCAAACTATATTCTCCACAATCATCCGTTATTCCTTCTCAACACCAGATACTAAAAAGATTTCCTGTGTGGCTTCCTAAAATTTCCTCCTTTTTATATCAACGCCAAACACTGTACGAGGAATTTTTGATGTATTATGTGTTTGGAGGGGGAGCTTACAAACTTGCGGTACTGGACTGTGAAATTGGCCCTTAGTGTGGCTGAGAGGTGGGTGGGTGTTCCTTTTGGTGTTTTAACCGGGTAGCGGCGATGGGCCAAATTTGTGGCTTTACCGTGTAGCAGCGACGAGCCAAATTAGATGATGCATAAACTGATCACAAATACATTGATATATATTATGAAATGGTTTGCATGAGTGGTGATTTTTTTTCATTTTTCTCGCTTAGAGGGGCCTTTGAGAAACATGATCCCCGCAGCTACCGGGTTAAAAGTGCCGTTATTGTTGAGAGTTGTGAGTTTCATGCCATGGTATCATACATTAATGGTTCTTTAGCAGGAAGCAAATGTGGTCTTTCTTAATGTACAGACATACCCAGTGGTCATAGAGTGGAATAAAGATAAAAGGAAAAGCATACAATATCTAATAACGTGAACAGTTACATAGAGCACTCCAGTTGTAACCTTTGGCTAAATTCACCAGAGCAGTTTATTCACCCACTAAAATTTGTACTGACATGGAGTGATGTGTACAGACTGGTCAGCACACCCTACAGAGCTTAAGTTTCCCTTTGAGGTTACTGGCAGCCAAGGTCACCTGCTCCACAAGTGTCATGAAGTGCTGCCCCTCATAGTCATAGTAATAGTAATGACAAGACCAAGACTACATTGCTGGTAAGTACCCACTCTGTTATGAACAATTACCAACAACTCAAGACAGCTTCACACCGTCAAACCCTTACTGTAGGTGGGTGAAGCCGAGCGTTGGTAGGTCCTTGTACTCCTCGGCAAACTTGGAGAACCGCTGGATGCACCGAGCCACCTTGGGCAGCAGGATGTCAAGACCGTCTCGCAGAAGAATCAGATCCTGCAAAGAAAAAAAAATCAGATCCTGCAGCTATCTATCAATAAATATCTAGCAAGTAAAAAAAAACTACTTTGAGGTGATGTTGAATTCTCTTCCTAACATGGACAGTCTTTCCCCCAATGTAATAATATGTGGCTCCAAGGTGGATCTCCCTCTCTCCTTATCCCTCTTCCCCCTCTCACCATATTGTCTCCCCCTCTCTCTCATCCTCACACTCTCCCTCTCCCTATCTCATCATATTGTCCCCTCTTTCTCTTTTCCCCCTCTCCCCAATTTACCATATTGTCCTCCTCTTCCCTCTCCTCTGTCCCCCTCTCCCTGACTCACCGTATTGTCCCCCACATAGCAGGAGGTGGCCCCCAGGTGGATGATGGGTGCGGCCATTGGACAGGCGGCAGCGAAGGTCCGAACATGGGCCATCACATCATGCCGCGTCTCCCTCTCCTCCTTGGCGGCACGCTCGTAGTCTATCATGTCCTGGAAGGCCTCCATCTCCTTTATCTGCCCCTCCGATATTGGCAGTCCCAGTTCCTGTTGATGGATGGAGGAGTTTATCACTGAGCTTATTTACTGGCAGCCGAGGTCATATCCAAGAATGTCATAGAGTGCTGCCTCTCAAATTAGAGTACCGTACAAGTAATTTTTTTCTTTTTTACAACAAAGGAGACGGCTCAAGGGTAACAAAGAGAGTGAAAAAAAAAGTCCGCTACTCAACGCTCCCATAATAGACAAAAGTGAGTGGCCAAAAGAGGTACCAGCTATGACAACCAAAACTGTATCGTACATTGCTGGTAAATAGCCACTCCATCACTAATAATTACCGACAACTAACGTAATCACAATATCTGCCCAAGCTTATGATCATGAGAACTCACAAACTTCAGAGGCACAAAGCTACATTCAATCTTTATACAATAGCGACAACAGGAAGTAAGAGATGCTTTGTCATGGTTCTTTCAACCCTTAAGGACACTGACAACACCACACCCTGATTGTGAACTGTACCCCAATGGTTAATGGGGTAAATTTATGTCTTTTTACCCCAATGTTCAGTGAGGTAAAATGATGTCTTTTTTTACCCCAGTGAACATTAGGGTACAGCACACAATCGGGGATCATTGGTAAAATTTTAGAAGTACACCCGACAGGCCGTCAACCACCAGTGATAACAACCAGCGACACAGTGAAGCATATCATATACTCGTCATAAACAATCACATCTAACCTAACCTGACCAATCTGAACTAAATCTAACCTTACATGACCTGACCAATCTGAACTAAAACTAAACTAGCCTGATCTGACCAATCCAAAATCTAACCTAACCTGACCTGACCAAGCTAAACTAAATCTAACCTAACCTAACCTGACCTGACCAAGCTAAACTAAATCTAACCTAACCTGACCTGACCAAGCTAAACTAAATCTAACCTAACCTGACCTGACCAAGCTAACCTAACCTGACCTAAACAAGCAGACTAAATCTAACCTAACCTAATCTGACCCGACCAAGCTAACTAAATCTAACCTAACCTAACCTAACCTAACATGACCAAGCTAAACTCAATCGAACATGACCTTACTCGACCTGTGCCCTGCTGTCAAAATACAACAAAACAAAAATAAAGCATCGAGTAGGACATATATAGCACAAAGGAGTCGTTCGCAGCGGGCCGGGTGTGATTCTGAAGAAAAAAAAAATAACGATTCCATGTGGCAAAAAAAAAGAAGCATTGAGTGAAGACCAAAAACCAGTAAGCGGGATTTTTGTTTTATATCTTTTTTGTTGCCTTGAGTTGCTGTGTGCTCTGTAAAAAAAAAAAAAAGACCAAAAAGAGTTAGTGGGATTTTTTTTCTTATATACATGTTTTTGTTGCCCTCAAGTTGCTGTCTGTGCTGTAAAATAAATAAATAAATAAATAAAGTATAAATAACCAGGAAACTTGTATCAGACAGGAAAGAAGGAAGAGAGAGGGAAACGAAGGAAGGAAGGAAGGAAGGAAGGAAGGAAGGAAGGAAAACGAAAAAGTGAGGCTCAAAGGACAAGGACACGAAGAATATAAGGACAAAAAAAAACAAAAAAACGAGAATAACCAGGAAACTTGTATCAGACAGGAAAGAAGGAAGAGAGAGGGAAACGAAGGAAGGAAGGAAGGAAAGAAGGAAGGAAGGAAAACGAAAAAGTTAGGCTCAAAGGACAAGGACACGAAGAATATAAGGACAAAAAAAAAAAAAAAAGAGAATAACCAGGAAACGTGTATCAGACAGGAAAGAAGGAAGAGAGGGGGAAACGAAGGAAGGAAGGAAGGAAAGAAGGAAAAAGTTAGGCTCAAAGGACAAGGACACGAAGAATATAAGGACAAAAAAAAAAAAAAACGAGAATAACCAGGAAACGTGTATCAGACAGGAAAGAAGGAAGAGAGAGGGAAACGAAGGAAGGAAGGAAGGAAAGAAGGAAAAAGTTAGGCTCAAAGGACAAGGACACGAAGATAAGAATATAAGGACAAAAAAAAAAACGAGAATAACCAGGAAACGTGTATCAGACAGGAAAGAAGGAAGAGAGAGGGAAACGAAGGAAGGAAGGAAGGAAAGAAGGAAGAGAGAGGGAAACGAAGGAAGGAAGGAAGGAAAACGAAAAAGTGAAGCTCAAAGGACAAGGACACGGAAACAGGAATAAAATGACAAAAAAAAGACAAAATCCACATCCTCACCTGTTCTGCCTTGGCCAACAGGATCCATAACTTCCTCCAGGTGCTAAACTTCTTGGCGTCACTGAAGTTATACGCCATTTCCTTGGAGGCATATCTCGAGGCCAGTGGGGTGATGTACTGGTCGTGGAGGGAAGTGGAAGCCATTGCAGTGGAGTAAATGGCCCGGAAAATGGTTTAAAAGGCCTGAAATAAGAGAAATAGGAGACGCCAGACACGTCCTCCCTCTATGCGATCAGCTGATGGTCTGCCTCTTGAGCTTGATCCTGATGTCACAGATCTTGCATATATCATTTACAGGCTCTAAAACTGCAGTACAAGCCCTAATATCGACCCATAATTAAAGTTAGCGTTATTATAGTTAAGTCTTGGTGTCTTTGAAGTAATAGTTATGCGTCAAAAGCCGGAAAATAGAATATATGTTAAGTACTTTACGAGAAGTGTGGATTATTAGCGGGTTTTAACTTATGTGGGTTCTAAATGCTTGTTTATTTGTACTATTTAGTGTTTGAAGCTCCCAAGTGGTTGATATGATGCAGCGAGTGATAGTGGAGTTGTCAGGGGGAGTTGACGAGGGTGGCGCGTGACGAGTGATCAGCTGATTGGTGGAGCACGTGCTTTCGATCTCTCTCTCTCTCTCTCTCTCTCTCTCTCTCTCTCTCTCTCTCTCTCTTATGCTACTACTACTATACAACTACGACCGCTACTACTACTGCTACTACTACTAATTACTATAAAAATACCATTACCACTAAAACTACTACTACAACTGCTTCTAAACTTCAAAACTTCAAAGGTAAATGTTTTTTTTCTTTTCTACGATGCGTTCAACTGAGTGAGATCATTATCATCATCATCATCATCATCAATCATTATTATTATTAGACATAAACTGACTGAAGGAGGGTCTTCCCCGTTTACTCCAAATCTGTCTATCTGTCTATCTATCGATTTAGCTATCTGTCTATTATATCTATGTATCTCTCTCTCTCTCTCTCTCTCTCTCTCTCTCTCTCTCTCTCTCTCTCTCTCTCTCTCTCTCTCTCTCTCAAAACAGGTATTACCAGTACATAATCTCAGGCGAACGTTTTCTGCTTGTAGGAAAAAGATACGGGAATACCCGGAACATTGTACCTTTCCGAGAAGCATACCCAAGGAGGAAGAGCCTACCTCACCGCTTCATAGGTTCCCCCCGGCCAGACAAGCACTCAGTCGCTCAAAGCCCGTGCCGCCAAGACGAAGGAAGGAGCAGCGCAGGACTCTCTTAATCCTGCAGCAGTGAACGGAAGGAACCCTGCGCCTGAGTCCTTCACTCGCTTGGCAGTCACGACGAAGTAAGGTTTGACGTGCAGTGTTTCGGCGTGTGTAGCCAATAGGACTTCATATTAGTTCATGTTAACCCTATAGTGTGCTTCCTCGTTTAATCTGTCCTTGGCAAGCATTGCAAGGACGTTGTAGGTTGGGGGCACTCGGTTTAGCTACGCGTGGCCTCGGTGATCATCTCCGTATCCTTCAGGACTTCATATCAGTTCCTGTTAAACTTGTAGTGTGCATCCTCATTGAATCTGTCCTTGGCAAGCATTGGAAGGTCACGGAAGGTTTGGGGCATTTCCTATAGCCACGCGTGGCCTCGGTGCTCATTTCCGACGCACTGCCCCGCGAGCCTGTGGTGGGTAGTAATTCATTGCCACAAGATAACAACAACTATCACATCTTCACAACCCCGTGTTACAACCAGCCACGTAGCGGAGTGTAGCACAACGAGACGCTTTCCTTAAACTGGATGGTACTGTACGGTGCGTTGGGCGATGTAACAGTGACTCTTTCATTCTTTTAGGCCATGAAGGTCACCGGGTGGACGTCCGTGATGACGGTGGTGCTGATGGCGCTGGTGCTGGTGCTGAGGCCGTCCATCACAGGGGCAGAGGCTGGCAACAGTAAGTGTGCGCTGCTATGATTATGAAGGAGTTATGGACAGAGTATTGCTGTTTTGATGATAAACTTGCAACAACGCCATTCTTGCCATATATATAGCGGCATGGTGCCATTATGTGGGGATACCTGATGCAACAATGCCAGACTTGTTCTCTTTTACCGCCTGTTTTGCTTTGTTCTGTTCACCTTGCAAACACAGCATTCTTTCTAGTCAGTGTTCAGTTCAGTTCAAGGTCGGGAGTTTCACCTTTGTAACGGCACTCCTTAATGTATTCCTTCACTGTCTTCATTAAGTCAGAACACCAATGTCTGAGGGCGAACTCTTCTCTACAGTCTGTGTTTTTGTTGTTTGTTAATCTTGCAAAAACATTCT
>NC_066525.1:3321172-3396172 GCF_024679095.1 Eriocheir sinensis
CCACTGGCAGAGGGAGTTATGGGAGGCTCACCCATCAGGCTAGTCGTGTCACTGCACGGCTCCCCATTCCTATTTAGATTAATTTCTGTGTGTTGAGTTCCCATTTTCTATGAACTTCGGAGAGCACGGGTCATCCATGGGGCCATCACTCTACCTGTTAGCCCTTCTGGGAGACACAACAGAGCCACAGGAGAGGATGCCCCCGCCTTGCCACCAGCGAAATGCCATGACAAGCCCCGTGATAAGGTCAGATATTTTTTCTGTTATATTTATTTTAATGATGAGTTTCACCTAAAAAATATAATAATAAATATAAAAAATTCGTCAAACTTTTTTGGCTCTGAAACATCAAAACTTCAAAGGGAAATGTTTTTTTTTCTTTCTTTCTTTTCTACGATGCGTTTAACTGGGCGAGATCATTATCATCATCATCATCATTAATCATTATTATTATTATTATTATTAGGCATAAATTCAGTAAAGGACGGTCTTCCCCAGCTTATTCCAACTTTGTCTATCTGTGTATCTATCGATCTATCTATCTGTCTGTATTCTCTCTCTCTCTCTCTCTCTCTCTCTCTCTCTCTCTCTCTCTCTCTCTCTCTCTCTCTCTCTCTCTCTCTCTCTCTCTCTCTCTCTCTCAGAATAGGTTTTATCTACTTGAAGGAAAAAAAAATGGAAATACCCGGATCATAACACCTTTCCGAGAGGCATACCCATGGAGGGACGGCCTATCTCACCGCTACATAGGAATCCCCCGGCCAGACAAGCACTCAAAAGCTCCCAGCCCGTGCCGCCGAGACGAAGGAAGAAGCAGCGAAGGACTCTCTTAATCCTGCAGCAGTGGACGCGACGAACCGTGGGCCCTTCACACGCTTGGCAGTCACGACGAAGTAAGGTTTGACGTGCAGTGTTTCGATGTACTATATGGTATTTTATGGTGCGTGGAGGACTATCATAACAGCGGCACTTTCGTTCTTTTAGGCCATGAAGATCTCAGGGTGGACTTCAATGATGGGAGTGGTGCTGATGGCGCTGGTGCTGGTGCTGGGGCCGTCCATCACAGGGGTGGAGGCGGGCAGCAGTAAGTGTGCTGCGCTGTGATTCTACAGTAGCCAAGGGATAGCTGGATCATTGCTGTTTTGGTGTTAATCTTGCAAAAACGGCATTCTTTCTTGCTGCATGGTACCATTAAGTGAGAAAAACTTATGTAACAATGTCGGGCATCTTCTCTTTCTCCGTCCGTTTTGTTTTGTTTTGTTAAGCTTGCAGACAGAACATTCTTGTTGCATGCTTTCATTAAGTGAGAAAAACTTATGTAACAATGTCGGGCATCTTCTCTTTCTCCGTCCGTTTTGTTTTGTTTTGTTAATCTTGCAGACACAACATTCTTTCTATATAGTCAGTCTTCAGTTCAGTTCAAGGTCCGGAGTTTCGCTTTTTTAACGGCGCTATCTGATGTAGGTCCTCATTGCTTCTATTTAGTGAGAACAACAATGTCTGAGAGCTAATCCTTCTTTGCCGTTTGCTACCCAAGGAGACCTACGAGACATCATCAGGGTCCACTCACTTGTCTACAACGGCACACCAGCAATCAGAGCGTCAGCGGTAAGAATACAAAAATTTCAGTTTTTTTGTGTTAGTGAGCATAGATGTATGTACTTAATGTATTAGTCTGAGTAGTAATGTAATGTACGGCATTTAGGGTAGGCGGTGGCTGAGTGGTTAGCGTGCGAGCCCTGCTTCACCGCGTGCTGGACGACGCGGGTTCGAATCCCCACGCTACCACCTGGAATTTTTCAGTCACCGCCGAGAGGCCTAAGACTACCACATCCTGTCCTGAAGACCACTTATCAGCTCTAGAAGAAACCGTCCAAGTGAATCAATAATGAGTTCCGGGAGGCAGCATGAGCCAAGAATAAAGGGCGCAAACACGTAAAAAAAAAAGTAGTAAAGATGGAGAAAGGTAGAGCGAGGCAGTGTGGTGCAATGTATGGTAAGGTCCTTATCATCAAGCGCTTTCGTCTCTCACAACAAACATTTCCAAAGGCAACAAAGTAGACTGATCTGGTTTTCTGGAGTGTTTGTCACATACGGGAAACTTAAGTCTTTTTAAACTATCATTACACTCATAACACTACCCCTGGATATACCCACAACAAACTGGACGAAAGCCTTATCAGTTGAGTGTGGGTAAGCCCCGAGATGTTTGAGAATACGGTCTATACTCACTTCTGGGATCTGGGAAGGCCTTACGGACGCAGAGGGACTGAACAGTGTGCCGTGGAAGGCTGGCCAGTATGGAAACGGGGGAAAGGGAGATTAACACTGTCATCACCCTATTCCTACCATCATCATCATTAGCATTACTGTCCTTAACCGGATTTGAACCCTGACTTGAATATATCGCTGGACATGGCTGATGACAAACTATTATTACCTTTACATGTCTATTTAATTATATATTCATTTATTTATTGTGTGTTTGAGTGTGTTCATTGCCTAACCGTGCCACTGTCCCCCAGGGTGCCCTACGAGGATGTTCCCGCCCCCCGTGCAGAAGGCCACGCATCACAAGCTGGTTCTTTGGGTAACCAAGGGACCAGTGGGGACCGCCGCTCCCTCCCCTGAAGCATGGGAGTGATGGGCACCTCCCCGCCCCGCCGAGCCGTGGCTGACGCGCGCGGAGACGCAAGAACTAACCTCGTAACTCTTATCTCTCTCTCTCTCTCTCTCTCTCTCTCTCTCTATCTTTCATGTCCGCGGTCTTCCTTCCTTCCTTCCTTTCTTTTTTTTCTTTCTTTCATTATTTCTTTCTTTCTTCCTTTCTTCCTTCTTTCCTTCTTTTTCCTTTTTCTTTCATTTTCCTCTTTCCTTCCTCCTTTCCTTTTCTCTTTTCCTTCTTTCTTCTCCTTCTTTCTTCTCCATACTTCTTCCTTCACGCGTCTCCTTATTTCTTTTTCTTCTTTCTTCCTTCACGTTTAATGCTCGTTCGTCCTCGAAGCGAATAACCTACACAGAAGATATGTAACTCCTAATCCTTCAAATACGTATCAGGAATGTACTCAAGGAATAAATATAAGCGTGGAAGTCTTTACTCTTCTATCCCTTACACGAATGGAATGCTTTGTGTCTCAGGGCAGTGTTCAACGTGCCTATAACATATTACATTTTACTGTGATCTTGGAGACTTGGCCCGTAGTCTCAGACGCTATCGGCTCTCACGACAACTATTATTTACTAAGGCCACAAAGAAGGTTAGTTGGGTTCTTATGAGTGTTTTATTTTAATTCATGGTGCAGCAGAGGCCTTGTCAAAACTGTCTCTAGGCTCATAATCCTACACTTGGAAGTACCCACGACATCCCCTACGAAAGCCCCCCCCCCTCCCCCTCCCCCCGCCCACACACACACACACACACACACACAAGCAAACAAGCAAACGAAAAACTCTCTCTCTCTCTCTCTCTCTCTCTCTCTCTCTCTCTCTCTCTCTCTCTCTCTCTCTCTCTCTCTCTCTCTCTCTCTCTCTCTCTCTCTCTCTCTCTCTCTCTCTCTCTAAACTGGATAAATTCAGATTCAAAAGATCCAAAAATTGGTTTACTATCAGGGTTGTGGATGAGTGGAATAGGCTTAGCAGTCATGTGGTGAGTGCTAATACCATTGTCACATTTAAAAATAGATTAGATAAATTCATGGACAACGATAATAGGTGGGGTTAGATACACGGGAGCTTAGGGTCAAAGGAGCTGCCTTGTATAGGCCTACCGTCCTCTTGCAGACTCCAACGTTCTTTTGTTCTTATGTTCTCTCTCTCTCTCTCTCTCTCTCTCTCTCTCTCTCTCTCTCTCTCTCTCTCTCTCTCTCTCTCTCTCTCTCTCTCTCTCTCTCTCTCTCTCTCTCTCTCAGAACAGGTTTTGTTAATGCACGATTTTATTCGAACATTTTTCTGCTTGAAAGAAAAAATATGGGAATACCCAGAGAGGCATACCTCACCCCCCGCGGCCCGGCAAGCACTCAGTCGCTCCCAGCCCGTGCCGCCAAGACGAAGGAAGGAGCAGCGCAGGACTCTCTTAATCCTGCAGCAGTGAACGCGAGGAATCCTGCGCCTGAGTCCTTCACTCCCTTGGCAGTCACGACGAAGTAAGGTTTGACGTGCAGTGTTTCGGCGTGTGTAGCCAATAGGACTTCATATTAGTTAATGTTAACCCTATAGTGTGCTTCCTTGTTTAATCTGTCCTTGGCAAGCATTGCAAGGATGTTGTAGGTTGGGGGCACTCGGTTTAGCTACGCGTGGCCTCGGTGATCATCTCCGTATCCTTCAGGACTTCATATCAGTTCCTGTTAAACTTGAAGTGTGCATCCTCATTGAATCTGTCCTTGGCAAGCATTGGAAGGTAACGGAAGGTTTGGGGCATTTCCTATAGCCACGCGTGGCCTCGGTGCTCATCTCCGACGCACTGCCCCGCGAGCCTGTGGTGGGTAGTAATTCATTGCCACAAGATAACAACAACTAGGCTACACATCTTCACAACCCCGTGTTACAACCAGCCACGTAGCGGAGTGTAGCACAACGAGACGCTTTCCTTAAACTGGAAGGTACTGTATGGTGCGTTGGGCGATGTAATAGTGACTCTCACTTTTAGGACATGAAGGTCACCGGGTGGACCTCCGTGATGACGGTGGTGCTGATGGCGCTGGTGCTGGTGCTGGGGCCGTCCATCACAGGGGTGGAGGCGGGCAGCAGTAAGTGTGCGCCGCTATGATTGTGAATTGATGGATGGATAGAGAATTGCTGTTTTGATGATAAACTTGCAACAACAGCATTCTTGTTAGTGGTATGGTGCCATTATGTGGGGATACCTGATGCAACAATGCCAGACTTGTTCTACTTTAATGTGTTTTGCCTTGTTCTGTTCACCTTGCAAACACAGCATTCTTTCTAGTCAGTGTTCAGTTCAGTTCAAGGTCGGGAGTTTCACATTTGTATTCATTTGTATTCCTTCACTCTCTTCTTTAAGTCAGAACATCAATGTCTGAGGGCGAACTCTTCTTTACCGTCCGTGTTTTTGTTGTCTGTTAATCTTGCAGAAACATTCTTGTCACAGTTAAAGGTTGGGAGATTCACCTTTTTAACTGCACTGCCTGATGTAGCCTTTCACTGACTCTATTAAGTGAGAATGATTATGCTTGAAATCTAATTCCCATTTACCGTCTGCTTTCCAAGGAGACGTACGAGCAATCCCCAGGCTCCCTAAGAGGGTCTACAACGGCCGCCCAGGAAACAGGCCGTCAGCGGTAAGACTAAGAATGTGCAGTTTTTGTATTGATGAGCATTGATGTATACTTAAGTGAACTGCGTTATGAGTTTTTATAGTAATGTAACATGCTGCAAGTTTAATGTAATGCTTGCAGTAGTGAAGATGGAGTAAGTTAGAGCGAGGCAGTATTTTGCAGTGTGTCGTAAAGCCCGCATTTTCAGGCGCTCTGGACTCACAACAAACATTACCAAAGGCCAGACTGATCGGGTTCTCAGGGGTGTCTGTCACATTCGAGGAACCAAACTTTTACTAAACTGTCACTAGACCCATAACACTACCCATGGAAATACCCACAACAACCTGGCCTTATCAAACGGATGTGTGGGTAAGCCCCGAGAGGTTTGAAAATGCGCTGCTGGGATCTGGGAGGGACTACGGACGCCGGCAGGGACTGAACAGTGTGCCGTGGGAGGCTGGCCAGTGTGGAAATGGGGGAAAGGGAGATTAACACTGTCATCACCCTATTCCTACCATCATCATCATTACATTGCTGTTCTTTAACCGGATTTGAGCCCTGACTTGAATATATCGCTGGACGGGGCTGATGGCAAACTATTGTTACCTTTACATATCTATTTATTTATATATTCATTTATTTATTGTGTGTTTGAGTGTGTGTTCATTGCCTAACCGTGCCACTGTCCCCCAGGGTGCCATACGAAGATGTTCCCGCCCCCCGTGCAGAAGGCCACACATCACAAGCTGGTTCTTTGGGTAACCCAGGGACCAGTGGGGACCGCCGCTCCCTCCCCTGAAGCATGGGAGTGATGGGCACCTCCCCGCCCCGCCGAGCCGTGGCTGACGCGCTCGGAGAGACTCAAGAACTAACCTAGTAATTCTTATCTATCTATCTATCTTTCATGTCCGCGGTCTTCCTTCCTTCCTTCCTTTCTTTTTTCTTTTCTTTCATTCTTTCTTCCTTTCTTCCTTCTTTCATTTTTCCTTTTTCTTTCCTTTTCCACCTTCCTTCCTTCTTTCATTCTTTCTTTTCCTTTTCTCTTTTCCTCCTTTTCATCTTCTTATTTCTTGTCCATATTTGTTCCTTCACGTGTCTACTTATTTTTTTTCCTTCTTTCTTCCTTCACGTTTAATGCTTGTTCATCCTCGAAGCGAAAAACCTATATAGGAGATATTAAACTCCTAACCCTTCAAATGCGTATCAAGAATGTACTCAAGGAATAAATATAAACGAGGAAGTCTTTCCTCTTCAATCCCTTACACGAATGGAATGCTTTGTGTCTCAGGGCAGTGTTCAACGTGTCTACAATATACTTTAGTTTACTGTGATCTTGGAGTATTCTCAGCCGCCAGTAGTCTCAGACGCTATCGGCTCTCACGACAACTATTATTTCCAAAGGCCACAAAGAAGGTTAGTTGGGTTCTTATGAGTGTGTTTTATTTTTTATTTTTTAATTCATGGTGCAGCAAAACCCTTGTAAAAACTGTCTCTTGGCTCAAAATCCTACCCATGGAAATACCAAAAATAACCTCTACGAAAGCCACACGCGACCGGAGTCCTCGGTCCCGCCTTCAGCGACCTCATCAAGACCCTCGGCAGGCGCATCCGAGCACACACACACACACACATACACACACCACTCCGGTAGCTCAATCGGTTAGAGCGCCGCGCTGCAAGGCTTCACGGCCAAACAGGCGGCGGTTCGAGCCCCGCTCAGGCGGGATTCTTTCCGTTGACTAGAAGTGGTTACTGTCCCCCCTTGAGCATGGGGGATGGCGTGAGTGGTGCATGAGCTGGCAGTACCCAGAGATCGACGATAATGATCATTCACTTGCTCGTGTCGGGAGGGTACCTGCTGGCGAAAACGAGTCCAACTCGTGATCAGGCCGTGGTGAATTACACACACACACACAAAAAAAAAAAAAATCTCTCTCTCTCTCTCTCTCTCTCTCTCTCTCTCTCTCTCAGAACAAGTATTAGCATTAAATAATCTTAGACACACGTGTTCTGCTTGAGGAAAAAAAGTTGGAAATAACCGGATCCTTGCACCTTTCCCGGAGTCCTACCTCACCGCTATACAAGCTCCCCCCGGCCGGGCAAGTACTCAGTCGCTCCCAGCCCGTGCCGCCGAGACGAAGGAAGGAGCAGCCTAGGATTCTCTCTTAATCCTGCAGCAGTGAACGGAAGGAATCCTGCGCCTGAGTCCTTCACTCGCTTGGCAGTCACGACGAAGTAAGGTTTGACGTGCAGTGTTTCGGCGTGTGTAGCCAATAGGACTTCATATTAGTTCATGTTAACCCTATAGTGTGCTTCCTCGTTTAATCTGTCCTTGGCAAGCATTGAAAGGACGTTGTAGGTTGGGGGCACTCGGTTTAGCTACGCGTGGCCTCGGTACTCATCTCCGTATCCTTCAGGACTTCATATCATTTCCTGTTAAACTTGTAGTGTGCATCCTCATTGAATCTGTCCTTGGCAAGCATTGGAAGGTAACGGAAGGTTTGGGGCATTTCCTGTAGCCACGCGTGGCCTCGGTGCTCGTCTCCGTCGCCTGCCCCGTGAGCCTGTGGTGGGTAGTAACTCATTGCCACAAGATAACAACAAGTAGACTAAACTACGCTACACATCTTCACAACCCCGTGTTACAACCAGCCACGTAGCGGAGTGTAGCACAACGAGACGCTTTCCTTAAACTGGAAGGTACTGTATGGTGCGTGGAGGCTATGTAACAGTGACTCTTTCATTCTTTTAGGCCATGAAGGTCACCGGATGGACTACCATGATGACGGTGGTGCTGATGGCGCTGGTGCTGGTGCTGGGACCAGGGGTGGAGGCGGGCAGCAGTAAGTGTGCGCCGCTACGATTATTAAGTTAAGGGATGGATAGAGTATTGCTGTTTTGATGTTTAACTTGCAACAACAGCATTCCTGCTAGTGGCATGGTGCCATTATGTGGGGATACCTGATGCAACAATGCCAGACTTGTTCAATTTTTCCGTCTGTTTTGCTTTGTTCTGTTCATCTTGCAAACACAGCATTGTCTCTAGTCAGTGTTCAGTTCAGTTCAAGATCGGGAGTTTCACATTTGTAACGGCACTCCTTCATGTATTCATTCACTGTCTTCATTAAGTCAGAACACCAATGTCTGAGAGATAATTCCTCTTCACCGTTTGTGTTTTTGTTGTTTGTTAATCTTGTAAAAACATTCTTGTCACAGTTCAAGGTTGGGAGACTCACCTTTTTAACGGCACTATCTGATGTAGGCCTTCACTGACTCTATTAAGTGAAAACAACTATGCTTGAAGGCTAATTCCAGCTATTTACCATCAGACACCCAAGGAGACCAAGGAACAGTCCACTATCAGGTCTTCAACGGCCTCCCAGCAATAAGGCCGTCAGCGGTAAGAATAAGAAATTGCAGTTTATGTATAAATGAGCATAGATGTATAGGAGTAAAGTGAATTGCGTTATGTATAGTCTTATTAGTAATGTAATGTAACGCAAGTGTAATGTGGTGCTTGCAGTATTGAAAATGTAATAATGTAGAGCAAGGCAGCTTTTGGCTCTCACAACAAACATTTACAAAGTCCACAAAGAAGATGCGTCGGGTTCTCAGGAGCGTTTGTCACAATCGAGAAACACGAGTCTTGTAAAGCCATCACTCGGCTCACAAAACTACTCATGGAACTGCCCAAAACAACCTGGACGAAAGACTTATGAAATGTATGAGGGAAAGCCCCGAGAGGAGTGAGAATACGGTCTGAAATCGCTCCAGGGATAAAGGGAATGACTTATGGACGCCGGCAGGGACTGAACAGTGTGGAAATGAAAGGAATGGTGATTAACACTGTCATCACCCTATTCCTACCATCATCATCATTAGCATTGCTGTTCTTTAACCGGATTCGAGCCCTGACTTGAATATATCGCAGGACAGGGCTGACGACAAACAAACTATCATTACTTTACATATCTATTTATTTATATATTTATTTATTTATAGTGTGTTAGAGTGTATGTTCATTGGGTAACCGTGCCACTGTCCCCCAGGGTGCCGTGCGAAGATGTTCCCGCCCCCCGTGCAGAAGGCCACCCATCACACAGTGGTTCTTTGGGTAACCCAGGGACCGGCCAGGACCACTACCCTCCCCTGAACCATGGGAGTGATGGGCACCTCCCCGCGCCGCCGAGCCGTGGCTGACCCTCGAAGCGAAAAACCTAGGAGATATGTAGCTTCCAGCCCTTCAAATACGTTTCAAGGATGTACACAAGGAATAAATATAATCGTGGAAGTCTTTACTCTTCTATCCTTACACGAATGGAATGCGTTGCGTCTCAGGGCAGTGTTCTACGTGCAAATAACAGACTCTATTAATTTACTGCGATTATGTAGACTTGACCCATATACTCTCAGACGCTATCGGCTCTCACGACAACTATTATTTACTAAGGCCACAAAGAAGGTTAGTTGGGTTCTTATGAGTGTGTTTTGATATTCATGGTGCAGCAGAACCTTTGTCAAAATTGTCCCTAGGCTCATAATCCTACCCATGGAAGTACCCCCGACATCCTCTACGAAAACCACACACACACACACACACACACACACACACACACACACACAGACACACACACACACACACACACACACACACACACACACACACACACACACACACACACACACACACACACACACTCTCTCTCTCTCTCTCTCTCTCTCTCTCTCTCTCTCTCTCTCTCTCTCTCTCTCTCTCTCTCTCTCTCTCTCTCTCTCTCTCTCTCTCTCTCTCTCTCTCTCTCTCTCTCAGAACAGGTATTACTAATTCATAATCTCAGGCGAACGTTTTCTGCTTGTAGGAAAAAAATATGGGAATACCCGGATCATTGTACCCTTTCCGAGCGTCATACCCAAGGAGGAAGCGACTACCTCACCGCTACATAAGTTCCCCCCGGCCAGACAAGCATTCAGTCGCTCCCAGCCCGTGCCGCCTAGACGAAGGAAGAAGCAGCTTAGGACTCCCTCATAATCCTGCAGCAGTGATCGCGAGGAATCCTGCGCCTGAGTCCTTCACTCGCTTGGCAGTCACGACGAAGTTAGTTTTGACGTGCAGTGTTTCGGCGTGTGTAGCCAATCTGTGGTGGGCAGTAACTCATTGCCACAAGATAACAAGTAGACTAAACGAGGCTACACATCTTCACAACCCCGTGTTACAACCAGCCACGTAGCACAACAAGATACTTTCCTTAGGCTGGATGGTACTGTATGGTGCGTGGAGGCTATGTAACAGTGGCTCTTTCGTTCTTTCAGGCCATGAAGGTCACCGGGTGGACGTCCGTGATGGCGGTGGTGCTGATGGTGTTAGTGCTGGTGCTGGGGCCGTCCATCACAGGGGTGGAGGCGGGCAGCAGTAAGTGTGCGCCGCTATGATTATGAAGGAGTTAAGGAATGGATAGAGTATTGCTGCTTTGATGATAAACTTGCAACAACACCATTCTTGCCATATATATAGTGGCATGGTGCCATTATGTGGGGATACCTGATGCAACAATGCTAGACTTGTTCTCTTTTACCGTCTGTTTTGCTTTGTTCTGTTCACCTTGCAAACACAGCATTCTTTCTAGTCAGTGTTCAGTTCAGTTCAAGGTCGGGAGTTTCACCTTTGTAACGGCACTCCTTCATGTATTCCTTCACTGTCTTCATTAAGTCAGAACACCAATGTCTGAGGGCGAACTCTTCTTTACAGTCTGTGTTTTTGTTGTTTGTTAATCTTGCAAAAACATTCTTGTCACAGTTCAAGGTTGGGAGACTCACCTTTTTAACTGCACTGTCTGATGTAGCCCTTCACTGACTCTTGAATGAGAACAATTATGCTTGAAAGCTAATTCTTATCACAGCTCAAGGTCGGGAGATTCACCTTTTTAATGGTACTATCTGATGTAGGCCTTCATTGACTCTTGAATGAGAACAATTATGCTTGAAGCCTAATTCCTTTTTACCGTCTGCTTCCCAAGGACACCTACGAGCAGTCCCCAGGCTCCCTAATAAGGTCTTCAACGGCAGTCGAGCAAACAGGCCGTCAGCGGTAAGGATAAGAATTTGCAGTTTTTGTATCAATGAGCATAGATGTATACTTAAGTGAATTATGTTATGTAAAGTCTTATTAGTAATGTAATGTCCTGTAACTGTATTATAGTGCTTGCAGTGGTGAAGATGGAGTAAGATAGAGCGAGGCAGTGTGGCGCAACGTGTGGTTAGGCCATTATCCTCAGACGCTTCAGACTCACAACAAATATTCCCAAAGGCCACAGAGGAAACTGATCTGGTTTTGAGGAGTGTTTGTCACATTTGAGAAACGAAAGTCTTTTTAAACTATCACTAGATTCATAACACTACCCCTGGAAATACCCACAACAAACTGGACGAAAGCCTCATCAAATGTGTGTGTGGGTAAGGCCCGAGAGGTGTGAGAATACGGTCTATAATCGCTTCTGGGATCTGGGAGGGACTCACGGACGCCGGCAGGGACTGAACAGTGTGCCGTGGGAGGCTGGCCAGTGTGGAAACGGGGGAAAGGGAGATTAACACTGTCATCACCCTATTCCTACCATCATTATCATTAGCATTACTGTCCTTAACCGGATTCGAACCTTGACTTGAATATATCGCTGGACAGGGCTGATGACAAACTATTATTACCTCTACATGTCTATTTATTTCGATATTTATTTATGCATCGTGTGAGTGTGTTCATTGGCTAACCGTGCCACTGTCCCCCAGGGTGCCATACGAAGATGTTCCCACCCCCCGTGCAGAAGGCCACCACTCATCACATGGGGATAACCCAGGGACCAGCGAGGACCGCCGCACCCTAAAGTCTGGGCCTGGTGGGCACCTCCCCGCGCCGCCGAGCAGTGGCTGACGCGTGCGGCGGGGATCACGAACTAACCTCGTAACACTCTTCTCATCTGTCTATCTACCTATCTATCTACCTATCCATCTATCTATCATGGCCGCGGTCTTCCTGACTTCCTTCTTTTTTTTCTTTTTTTCTTCCTTTTCTCTTTCTTTTCCTCCTTTTCTTCTTTTCCTCTTTCCTTTTCCTTCTTTCTCTTCCTCCTTTGTTTCTCCTTTCTTTTCCTTGTTTTTCCCTTCACGTGTATTGCCTGTTCACCTTTGACGCGGAAAAAAAAACTATATAAATATGTAACCCCTAACCCTTCAAATACGTTTTAAGCATGTACACAGCGAATAAATATAAACGTGGAAGTCTTTACTCTTCTATCCCTTACACGAATGGAATGCTTTGTGTCTCAGGGCAATGTTCAACGTGTCTATAGTAAGGTATAATTTACTGTGAATTTGAAGATTTGGCAAGTATTCTCAGACGCTATGGGCCCTCACGACACTCTCATTTCCAAGGCCACACAAAAAAATTACTTGGATTCTTATGAGACTTTCTTCACACTTTTCCTATAGAAGCGTTTAGAGACCCTTTTTTGTTGATGTTTTTATTTTCTGCCCTTGAGCTGCCTCCCTTCCTGTTAAAAAAAAAAGTCATCTCTACCGCAGGCATGAAGAGGTAAGGTGAATCATCCGACAGGTATTTCCCACGGAACGGGTTTTATCTTTACCGAGGTGAACGGTCTCTTATTGAAGGAAAGGTTATTAGGGACTTCCCCGCTCGCAGTACTTTTCCTACTCTCCTTTCCGGCCTATAGGAATCCTCCAGCCAAGGCCAGGTAGTCACTCAGTCGCTCCCAGTCCGTGCCGGCGAGAAGAGGCAAGGAGCAGCGCAGGACTCTCTTAAGTCTTTACCCAGGAGCAGCGGACGCGACGAATCCTGCGCCTGAGTCCTGTACACGCTTGGCAGTCACGACGAAGTAAGTTGTGACAGACAGTGTTACGGCGCGGCATCCTACAGGACGTAATTCATATAAAATCCTGTTAACAGTCGGTATTGTTCATTCTATAGTGTGCATCCTCTCTGGCTCTGTCCTAGGCAAGCACTGAAAGGGTATTGAAAGTTGAGGGCATTCGCTATAGCTACGCGTGGCCTCTGTGTATTGCATTCTACAGGACCGGTTCTGAATGTGCTTGCTTGATCTATAGTGCGCATCCTCGCTGAGTCTATCCTCGGTACGCATTGGATATTTGTAGCATACGCAATAGCTACAGGACTTCCTTCATATAATCAATGACCTCTCTTTCGGCCACCTCTTGGATTCTTTTTAGGAGCAGCGAGTAGCGGGCTTTTTTATTATTGTTTCTTTTTTTGTGTGCGCTTGAGCTGTCTCCTTTGTTGTAAAAAAAATCCAAAGCAAATAGTCCATATTGCTCATTCTGTAGCTCACATCCTCTTTGACTCTCTTCCAGGCAAACATTAAAAGGCATTCACCGTTTCCTCCCTTACAAAGATCATTCACGAAACAAGGTACAACACAAAGAGACATTAACATACATCTTTGCACCATGCGCCAACCAAACCCTTTCCTTGAACTTGACGTCGTAGGAAGTTATGTAAAAGTGACACGCTTTTTGCATACATCTCTACACCACCGTGAGCCAGTCAAACGCTTTCCTTGAACTTGAACTTGACGTCGAAGGAAGGTTTTGTGAAAGTGACACGTTTTTATATACATCCTTACACCACCGTGAGCCAACCAAACCCTTTCCTTGAACTTGACGTCATAGGAAGGTTAAGTAAAGTTACACGTTCTTTCTAGGTCATGAAGGTCACCGGCTGCAAGGTTGTGGCGACGGTGGCGCTGCTGATGGTGCTGTTGGTGGTGCTGGGACCATCCATCACAGCGGCACAGGCGAGCTTGAGTAAGTGTGCACCGAGACGATTATGGGATGATCCACGTGAATGAGATAGTTAGGGGGCGCATCAATGGGAAGAGCCTGGGTATATGTAGACACAGAAGACAGGCAAATTTAGCACTAGTTCAGTAAGACGGTGTAGTGAATGAACGGAACAAACTTAGCGATTATAATGATTTGAGGGATGATGGACGTAAGTGAGATAGTTAGGAAGGACATCAATGTGTACAGCCTGGGTATATGTAGACACAGGAGACAGGCAAATTTAGCATCAGTTCAGTAAGACGGTGTTGTGAATGAATGGAACAAATGTGTGTGTCTGAGAGCTCATTCTTCATATCTGAGTCTGAATATAACACAATAAGAGGGTGTAGCGAATGAATGCAACAGGGGATGAATGGGGCAAGCAAATGTGTATGTCTGAGAGCTCATTCTTCATAGCTGAGTCTGACTATAACACAATAAGATGATTAGGGAATGAATGAAATAGGGGATGAATGGACCAAGCAAATGTGTATGTCTGAGAGCTCATTCTTCATAGCTGAGTCTGACTATAACACAATAAGATGATTAGGGAATGAATGAAATAGGGAATGAATAGGGCAAGCAAATGTGTATGTCTGAGAGCTCATTGTACCTTCCCGTCTGTTTCCAAAGAGGACCTCCTACCAAAGATCATCGACTCATCTTTTATCGGGCTGTGGAGGGGCCGTCCGGGAGTCAGACCTTCAGCGGTAAGCATATTCTCATTCTTACTCGCATTCTTAAAGCGTCTCTGCCCCTCAGTTCGCCTGTTTCAAAAGCCTCCCGTAGAAGTTCCTGAGATTTTCATGGACCGTTTTGTGACGCTGAGGATAGTTCTACACGACTTTTGGACCATGGACGGGAAAATTACCACCCATGAAAACTTGGCTAATCTTTGTGTTTTGTGATGCTGGTGATAGTTCTACACGACTTTTGGACCATGGACGGGAAAATTACCACCCATGAAAACTTGGCTAACCTTCTTTCCGTTTTGTGATGGTGGTGATGGTTTTAAACGACTCTTGTACCATGGACGGGAAAATTACCACCCATGAGAACTTGGTTAATCTCCTTTGTGGCGCTGGGAAACCGTCGTGGCCCGATACGTGTAACCACTTCACATCGCATACTCGAACGTCATAACACAACAGCCGTCACTGCTTCAAGACAATGGCAAATTCGTCTACTGCGTGACACGAGTTGGATCTTAACGAAATTTTACGGGTTTATTGATAGGTGCATTTTTTGTGTGTTGGAGGGGTGTTATGGGGATAGTTAAAGTGCACAAAAGCTATATGGAAAATGTGCCCAGAACACTATAAATGGAAATAACTGGGAAAACACTGAAAAATATTGATCAGATTTAGTTTCCTGATGTTGAAGCTTAACGAAATTTTACGGTTTAATGATAGATTAGGAGGAGGGTATCAGGACACCTCTCCTCCCGAAATTAACCTCTCTTTCGGCCACCTCCTTGGATTCTCTGTTAGGAGCAGCGAGTAGCGGGCTTTTTTTTATTATTGTTTCCTTTTTTGTGCCCTTGAGCTGTCTCCTTTGTTGTAAAAAAAAAAAAAAGGTTAAGAATATAGACCCTCTGGGAAGGTCTTACGGGTGCCAGCGCGGACTTGCGAGTGGCGTGCGAGGCTGCATAGTTTAAGGCTGAGGGGAAACGATGCTCAAAACTCTCATTATCATATCATTATCATCATTATTATCTACCCTGACTTTAATATATCGCTGGACAGAACTGATGACAAAATATCGTCTCTTCTGTACATCTATTTATTCATATATTCATTACTTTATTGTGTGTTTGTGTGTTTATGTCCTAACCGTCCCTTTGTCTCCCAAGGGTGCCATACTACCCTGTGGCAGCCCCCCGTGTAGAAGGCCACTCATCACCCAGGGATAACCCCAGTGACCAGCGAGGACAGAGCCCACTTCCCCCTCTCTCTCCCTCCCTCTCCTTCCCTCTCTCTCTCTCCCTCTCGTAACCTATCGTGTCCCCGGCCTTCCTTCCTTCCTTTCTCCAAAACACACACACACACACACACACACACACACACACACACACACACACACACACACACACACACACACACACACACATTGCTAGCTCATTCTCTTCCCGGGTAATTGGATATGATGTAAATTCTAAGCACTTCGAAGACGTTTTAGTAATGTACACAACAAATAAATGTATGCCGGAAAGATTTTAGTTGATATTCTCTCCCTTACACGAGTTTCTTATTTTTCAGCTCGTTACTGCACGGAATATTGACTTTGCATGAGCTCAGTGAAATGTCCATCGTGTATATAGAAGCAGTGTGTCAACCCCACAGTTTTTTTGGTTAATATTCAATGCCTTACACGAATCGACTATTTTCAATCTAGTTACTGCATGGAATATTGATTTTACATGAGCTCAGTGATATGTTTAATGTGCGTACCGACTATACTGATAATTGTACCCGACTTCTGCACCATGAACGGGAAAGAGTACCCATGAATACCCGGTTAATCTCCTCTGTGGTCTTGGAGAATAGTCGAAGTGGGAGCTCGATACGTCTACGGAGATTGACCCAGGACGGAACACTGAAAAGAATGGAGGAGAAAAGAAGAGAAATGTCGGGAAATGTATTTGTATTGGTTGATGGTGATAATGATGCCGATGATAAGATTAATGTACTGAGATAGAACAGAAGTGTGTGTGTGTGTGGGGGGGGGTAGGGGGGGGGTAGAAGAGTACTATATGGGAAACGTCAACACAACCATCACCATCACCACCACCACCACCATCATCACCATCATCACCGCTATCACCATCAACGTCATCACCACCACCACCACCATCAACACCATCATCACCCTCACCACCATCAACACCATCATCACCATCACCACCATCACCACCATCATCATCACCATCATCACCACTACCACCATCGTCATCACCATCATCATCACCACCATCACCACCACCACCACCACCGCCGCCATACTCCCATAGGTCCATAAAATACTTAGGATACAGTTTACCGTGTTTCACTATCCCAATACATATATATTTTTTTTTACTAACAAATAGAGAAACAGAGAAAGAGATGATGATAATAACGTCTATATTTATTTATTTAGGTTTGTTTATTTATTTTAGCGATTATTATCTGCTTTTCATTTGTTATTTTTGTGATCAATATTGAATTATCTTATTTTTTAATTATTTATAGGTGAGAGAGAGAGAGAGAGAGAGAGAGAGAGAGAGAGAGAGAGAGAGAGAGAGAGAGAGAGAGAGAGAGAGAGAGAGAGAGAGAGAGAGAGAGAGAGAGAGAGAGAGAGAGAGAGAGAGAGAGAGAGAGAGAGAGAGAGAGAGAGAGAGAGAGAGAGAGAGAGAGAGAGAGAGAGAGAGAGAGAGAGAGAGAGAGAGAGAGAGAGAGAGAGACCGACCTGACCAAAGCTTGTTAACACGCTTCAAAGAATTCATTTCCGCAGATAATACAATTGTTCTAATCAAATGACCAGCCAGTCCTCTCTTTGGTGTTTCTTTTCAAGTTGTGGATGGATTTTTTCTTCGCCTCTTTAACTTCTACAAAGGTTATGGATAATAAGCGCGAGGGGGAGCAAAGGACACGAGAGCTGGGGGAACCTTGACTGTTTCTGCGTACCGGTGCGTGACGAAACAAAAGAGACGCGTTACTGTTGGCTGATAAAGTAATCTAGTCTCTTAACATTGGTTCTTGAAGTACTCTGGACCTCTGGAACCTAACTTTACACGCCTCCAAATTAAAACTAGTAAGATAATTGTCAGTTTAGAGGCAATTGATATCAGTGAAGGAGGCGAACTCTCATTGGCTGTTGAAGTAATCTGGACCTACGGAACCTAACTTTAGAGAGGCGTCAGTTTAGCGTAGCGTGAGGTAATGGAAAAAAACGAACTCTCATTGGCTGTTGAAGTAATCTAGTCTTCCACCATTGCCTGTTGAATATACCCTGACACAAATGACTCTGAAGAACCCACGGAACCTAACTCTTTACCTGCCCAAAATTTAAAACATTTCCGAGAGGCGTCACTTTAGCGTAGCGTGAGGTAATGGAAAGAACTCTCATTGGCTGTCGAAGCAACCTAGCCCGTGACCATTGGCTGCACTGGACAATCGAGAGCCTTAGAACCTCAGATACCTTCACTTAAAGACCTCTGGCAGTGCACGAGACGCCAGTTCAGCGGAGCGAGGCAGAGGAGATGGACGTGGAACTCAGACACTCCAATGCCTCCTGTTTGCGGGTATCGGTGATCAGCGTGAGTCTTGTGGCATCATATTCTCAAACACTGCAGGTCTTACACACACACACACACACACACACACACACACACACACACACACATTTGACAAAGTTTACGTAGTGGTTGTGGTGTTAGTATTTCCATGAGTAGTTTTATGAGGCTGCTGATAGTTCGACAAGGCTTCTTCTGCGCCGCGAATGTGAAAAAACCACTCATAAGACCCTGACTAATTTTCTTTCTTGTGGCTTTTGGAAACTGTTCTTGTGAGCTCCGAAAGGGTCTGAGAATATGGAGTTTCCTTTTGATAATAGTAATAATGATAATGCTAATAATTATTCAACCTCCACCACCACCATCACCACTACCACCACCACCACCACCATCAGTACCTCCCGCATACAGCTGTAATCGGCCAAGGAGCGAATCGCAAGGTGGGAGGATCTCTAATATCGGTCCTGGACATCATCGCTCGTCACATCGGCTTCTGGTAAGTGTTGTAGTGGTAGTAGTAGTAGTAGTAGTAGTAGTAGTAGTAGTAGTAGTAGTAGTAGTAGTAGTAGTAGTAGTAGAAATAATAGTAGTAGTAGTAGTAGTAGTAGTAGTAGTAGTAGTAGAAATAATAATAATCGCATTCTTTCAGTTACGAATTCGTGTTCCCTCCTGATGATGTTTATGGGAAAGTGTTCGCAAACGGATCACTGACTGGCACTCTGGGAGACGTGGTTAATGGGGTGAGTAGTAGTAGTAGTAGTAGTAGTAGTAGTAGTAGTAGTAGACAATACCTTATCATCCATAGAAAGTTCACGACTTACAAACTAAATCACAATACAAAACTTGCCTATTCTTATCTACAAGCTTACCTAATCCCCTACAAACACCCCTATCCTTACCCTAAATAAACATGACTTCCACCCTGCGCGCATCCTTATCCTTCCCTTCAAACATGGCTATTCTTCCCTAACATGACCTCCTACCTACGTGCACGCATCCATTTCCAAAGATAACTCTCCTTCCTTACAAACATGACTCTTCTCACGTACCTCAGCAAGCAGACATGACCGGGCTGCTGACGGTGAGAGAAGACCGCGCGAATTACCTGGATTTCACTCGCCCTCTCTACCGGGAATTTGTTCAGGTGGTGGTTCAGCGGCCCGTCCTGGAGCCTGACGTGGCGGGCTTCGTCAAACCGTTTACGAGCTGGGTGAGTATCCGTTGACGTGCAGTCCAGGAGAAGGTTTTTGGTGCACAGTTCTTCTCTTCCAGTCCAGTAGCTTTGCGTAGCGTACTTTCTTCTTTCTTATTAGTCTTTGAGCGGCTACGTGGTGGTTGAGTATTTTTGGCATTGAGTTCTTCGTATATCCTGTGTGATAGATTGAAAAAAATGGTTTAATAGAAAGATCATAGGCTGGAATTATGACATTTCTAGTTCTTTTTTCTTATAATGTCATCGGAAGAGGCTTAGAAGCAAAAATAAATAAAGAAAAGGAAAAGATTGTCAAGCGCTCGGTTGGAGAGATATCTTAATACTCTCCCCTAGAAAAAGTTCAAGTCATAGGAAGAAGGAAATACAGACGAAGGAAAGGGCCGCAACGATGTGTCTTCCTACTAAACAATTACCCTTTTTCCTCCCTTTTAGGTCTGGCTGTTGATGGGGGCCTTCACGCTCCTCACGGCCATGGCCTTCACGCTCCTGCTGACCGTGCGGCGCCCCACGACCCCCCGAAGAGTGCGTCCCTGTGGCTGCGGCGGTGAGGCCCCTCTCGTGGGTAACCAGCCGCCTCTGCTGTGGTGTCTGGGTGTGCTGCTGTGCCAGTGTAAGTTTGCAGTACTTTTCGAGACAGACTTCATACGCTTCGCTTGACCGTGGTGGCAGTCTGACAAAGTTCTTCTTCTTCTTATTTTTCTTCCTATTCTTATTCTTAAGCGTATCGGCACCTCAGTCCGGTTGTTTGAGAAGCCTCTTGGAGAAGTTCTGAGGATTTTCATGGACTGTTTTGTGCTGCAAGTGATGGTTTTGCACGACTTCTGCACCTTGAGCGAGAGAAACCACCCATGAAAACCAGGTTAATCTCCTCTGTGGCCATAGAAAACAGACGCAGCTTTAATATGACACTCAGTCCAACACTCTTTTTCTCCTCCCCAAGGTCCAACGTGGGTGCACAACGCGGCGTCCCTACGAGTGATGGCCGCAGTTTGGTTCCTCGCGACCCTCATCCTCTCTACCGTGTACCGCTCCAACCTTAAGGCCATGCTGATCACCCCGAGAGTCCAGCTGCCCTTCGATAACCTGGAGCAGCTGGACAAGTCTCAGTATCCTTTGTACACGACGGAAACCTCGGCCACGCATACAGCCATCAGCGTGAGTAGAAGGGACGGGAGGGTTCAGGGACGAGGTGGAACGAGAAAGAAGAGATCGGTAGAAGAGAAGATGAGAGAAGAGAAGAGATTAGAAGAGGAGTGAAAGAAAAAGGAGGAGAGGAAAAAATGGCGAGGTAGATAGAAGATGAGAGAAGAGATTAGAAGGAGAGAGGAGAAAAGGAAAAGGATATCATAGTAGAAGAGAAATGGTGAAGGAAAAAGGAGGAAAATAAAAAAAAATAGAATAGAAGAAAAGCGAATAGTAGGAGGAGACAGGAAAAGAAAAGTTTGTGAAAATGGTACACTTTCTCTTCCATCTCCTCCTCCTCCTCCTCCTCCTCCTCCTCTCCCATATCCTTCTTCCAATCCCTTCCCTTCATTTCGTTCCCTATACCATATTCTTACCCTTCCCTTCCCTCGCTACCCTCTCCGTCAACCTCTATCTTCTCCTCCACCTCCTCTGTGTGTGTGTGTGTGTGTGTGTGTGTGTGTGATATATGGCCAATTACCAATAACTTTAAAGCACTTCGTAGTTCCATCTCTCTCTCTCTCTCTCTCTCTCTCTCTCTCTCTTAAATGGATATACACTTTTAAGCCACAAGAGTAAACACGTGTGACCGATGGCTACATTAACACAACAATGTCAAGTCAATACCTAATACCCTTGCTTGAATATTGCATGAGCGTCGTTTTAAGAGGCAGGGAGAGAACGGGAGAGCAAGGAAAGTAGTAGGGAAGGAGGGAGGAAAGGAAGGAGGGTTAAGGAAGGAGGGAAGGAGGGTTAGCGAGCGAGGCAACAGCACAGCACCGCGAACAATGAATCGAATATCGCGAAACACCAAGATCGCGATTTCATATTTGGCGAAAAGCTGGCAATGTGTTTGTGTCTAATTCCCTTGCTTGAAAATTGCTGAATCGTCGTTGAGAGATGCAGTAAGAGGCCGGGAGTGCTAGAAAAACAACAAGAACTACATAGGAACAATTAACGAACCTCTGCCATTCAACTGTAGCATACACTTCTACTGTCTCCCCTTCTCCCCCACCTGTACTTCCACCACTAACTCACTAACTCCTTTTTACTGCACCCTTGATTAAAAAGAGTAGGGAGGGAGGGATGGTTAGGGACAGAGGCCAACAGATGCAGGATCGCGAAATCTCAAGACCGCGAATTCAGAGTGCGCGATTTCACACTCCGCGATATCATAATGTGCGGAAAATGAGCGATGTGTTTGTAGTTCCTTTGCAGTTTCGTTCTTTTTACCCTTCGCTCTACTACTACTACTACTACTACTACTACTACTACCACTACTATTACTGTGTGAATCTCCCTCGTAACGCAGGAGGCCGCGAAAGACTCACCGCTTGGACGCCTCAAGGACCAGCTGGTGACGCCGAAGAGCGATACAGTAGTGGCTCGCCTCTTCTACGGCGGCCACCGCATCGCCATCGCGGGCATGAGCTTATCCTTCAGGCACTTCTTCAACCACGCCTTCTCGAGGGTAAGGAAGGCATATTGATGTTGATTTGGCTGCCCTTCTACTTCTTTTTCTTCTTTTCTTCTTCGTCTTCGCCTTTTTCGTTTTCGAGTTCCTTTTCTTTTTTTCTTTCCTTTTTCTTTTCCTTTTCTTTCCTCTTTTTCTTTTTCATTGTTATTTTTCTCTTTCTTTTTCTTTTTTCCTTTTCTTTCTTCTTCGTCTTCGTCGTCGTCTTCGTCTTTTGTTTCTTCAAGTACTTTCTATTACTACTTTCTATTTCTACTTTATTCCTCTTCTATTAATTTGTTCTACTAATTTCTACCACTACATTTTTCCTCTGCTATTTCTACTACTACTTCCTACCACGACTTTATTCCGCTTCACTTTTTACTACAACTATCTATTACTTTCTTCCACTACTTTCTATTACTACATTTTTCCCCTTTTAATTCATCCACTACTGCTGTATGTCATTTGTCTAAAAAAAAAGTATGTGTACAATGAAACTCCTGTATTAGGACACTAATTGGGGGGTAAACCAAGCTGCTATATTCGAAAATTTGCCATATCGGAAGCTTTCAACAGGTACAAAGAACACCACTGAATAAAACCGAAATATATTGCTCGGGGAACTTATCAAATACTGCCTTATCAAATGAAGTGTTACTTGTTTTCATATACTGGTTAACCCGGTAGCAGCGACGGACCAAATTTGTGGCTTTACCGTGTAATAGCGACGGGCCAAATTTTTCCCATGATATAAACCCCCAACATTGATGATGCATAAACTGATCACAAATGCGTTGATAGGTATATATTATGAAATGGTTTGCGTGACAGATGATTTTTCCTCATCAATTCGCTTAGAGGGGACTTTAAGAAACATGATCCCCGCAGCTACCGGGTTAAGAACATACTAACGCTACCCTTGGAAACACTATGAGGCGATAATTTAAATCATGATTATTTTGCTCCTTCACCAGAACGGCTTTTGCACTGAGTACATAATGCAGGGCGGCCATCTCCTGGAGGGACTGAGCCAGGCGCTGGGCTTCCCGAAAGGCTCGCGTCTCAGGCCCAGGGTGGACGACGTGTAAGTTAGCTTGTCTTTGTGATGGCTGGATGTGTGTCTATATGCCTCTTCCATTTAGCGTAACCTGTTTCTGGGTCGTGATCTGTAGAGTCCCTTGATAGATAGAGTCCCGACAACCTAAGATTTGGACGCCATTATTGGTCCTGTTTTCACCACGAGAGCGTGTGCTAGCGTTTGAAAAGCACGGCGAAAACAGGCCCAATAATGGCGTCCAAATCTTAGGTAGTCGGGACTCTATAAGGGACTCTACAGATCACGACCCAAAAACAGGTTACGCTAAATGGAAGACGCTATATATGTAGCTATACCTCCACATTGCCTCTACAAGATACAGACCCGAGTGGAAGGGGCCGAGGGGACGTCCGCAGAGTTCTTGGGTTGAGCAAATCGATAGATCCCGCCTTGACGTACTTGGGGTGGGGAGGGGGAGTGCATGGAGGCGCCCTCAGGGACCCTACAGCGTTGCCAGACTATCGTACACATCGCATTGCCTTTTCGTAGTTTGACATAATAGCTATTGCGTAAGTGAAAAAAAAACATCACTATTTAACATTTTCAGCGATAACTTTAATTTTCGATCGTTATTTGTAAAGGTACGAGAGTTTTAGGAATGAAAATGCTAAAAATGCGATGTTCAAAGTACGATAATTTGCCAACGCTGCGTATGGCCCTATTGATGGCGTGATTGATATGTCGCAGGATCCTGAGGCTGCGCGAGGCCGGGCTCCTCAACTACCTGGTGTACCGCACGCTGCCCAACGGCTCCCACTGCATCGGCCCGATAGACCAGGCCCCCTCCTCCACCAAGCTGCGCGCACAGACACTCGAGGATTTCTACGGCGTGTTCTCCATCTTCCTCGGAGGTGTGTGTGTGTGTGTGTGTGTGTCAGCGTTGCCAAGTTATCGTACTCAGCGCATTGCATTTTCCTAGTTTCTGACCGATAACTCGAGCAAAAAAAAAAGAGCGAAAACCATCACTCTTTAATAGCTTCAACGATAAGTTTAATTTTCTATCGTTGTTTGTGTGGTTACGACGGTCTTGAAGATTAAAAGTGATAAATGCAATGCTCAGAGTACGACAATCTGGCAACGCTGGTGTGTGTGTGTGTGTGTGTGTGTGTGTGTGTGTGTGTGTGTGTGTGTGTGTGTGTGTGTGTGTGTGTGTAAGAGACCTACCCTACATTACTTTTCTTCACCTTGCGGCTTTAGTCATATTCTTAAACATATCCGCACCCAAACACACATGGCTTACGTAGGAGTTTTGGAAGGACATTTTCAGGAGCAGTTTTATGACCCTGATGGTAGTTTGACCCTTCTTCTGTATCATAAACCTACAAAAACACTAATTAGAACCCAGCTGACCTCCTTAATTCTCGACCTTTGGGAGTAGTTTATTGCGAGGGGTGGAAATTAAGTAGCGTTGCCAGATTACCGTACTCATCGCATTGCATTCTCGTACTTTCTGCCCGATAACTAGCAAAAACAAACAAACACTCATCAATAAATAGGAGTTTTAACGCAAACTTCAATTTTCTATCGTTATATTTGTGTAGGTACGAGAGTTTGAGGCTTAAAAGTAATAAAGACGATGTGGTGAATACGATAATCTGGTAACGCTGGGTGGAAGCATCTGGCAACACCGACCAAGGCTTGTCTCCTCGCACTGCAGGGAACTTCCTCGCCCTCGTGTCCTTCGCTGCCGAGATGATGACGCGACGCAGGAGCAACACGACGAGCGACCAGTGACGTGTGGGAAGAGGGAATCTGTCGGTGCTTTCAAGTCCGCAGTTTTATGTGTTATGTATACTTCTATATCGTCAGGTCATGTTTTCTCTGTGATCAACCTCAATAAAGCGAGTCATGACACAGCAAGGCAGGGCTGCGTGTTTCATTTGCCGAGTTCAGGCGATCTTTTGAGGGATTTTTTAATGGATAGGGATATTTCTCAAGGTCAAGTTTAGAGGCGTGGCTTTAACATGGATATAACTTCTTCAGTGTTGCCGAGGAGACGCGACAGGGACGGTTTGTGTTTTTATTAGTGTGCCTTTCCGTTCCGTTGCAATGAAGTTCCTGCATGACGTGGCTCGTGTGGTGGTGCTGGCGGCGGCCGTGTCGTGCGTGAGCCTGGTCACCACGGTGGTGCTGATGGCCCTGATGGCGGCCGCGTCCTGGTTCTACTACCTCAAGAATTTCAAAGAGGTCACCGGCAGCGAGGACCCGACGCCGCCGCCCCGCGCCCCAGTGTTCCAGCTGCACGAGGCGGTGGTGATGCGCCAGTTGGTGCCGCCCGGGGAGATCAACACCACCTGGGCAGACATCGGCGGCTGCTGCGAGGTACTGCGACACATCCGCGAACAGGTGATCTACCCGCTGATGTACGCGTGCTCGCACCGCTCCGAGCCGCTGCTCATGATGCCCAAGGGCGTGCTGCTGCACGGGCCGCCGGGCTGCGGCAAGACCCTCATCGCCAGGGCTATCGCCAACGAGGTGCAGACCAACTTCCTCAACATCGACGTGTCCACCGTCAAGAACATGTGGGTGGGCGAGACGGAGAAGATGGCGGCGGCGATCTTCTCCGTGGCCTACAAGATCCAGCCCTGCATCATCTTCCTGGACGAGGTGGACACGTTGCTGAGCACGCGGAACAACGTCGAGGGCCCCGCCACCACGGGCCTCAAGGCCGTCTTCCTACAGATGTGGGACGGCCTGCAGTCTGACGCCACGGCGCGCGTCATGGTGCTCGCCGCCACGAACAGGCTGGAAGCCGTGGACGAGGCCTTCCTGCGCCGCTTGCCGCTGCAATTCGAGGTGAACAAGCCGTCCGCCGAGGGCCGCTACGCCATCCTGAGCATTCACCTGCAGGAAGTGACGCTGGCCGCGGACGTGGACCTCCAAATGGTGGTGGAGATGACTGACGGGTTCTCGGGCTCCGACCTGCAGGAGCTGTGCCGTTGTGCCGCCACGCGCCGCCTCGTGGAGTACATGGAGCAGCTCTCCGCCAGCCAGTCTTCCTCCTCCGGCGGGCTGCGGCCACTCACCAAGGAGGACTTCGTGCTGGCCCTTGACCTGCACCGCCTCAACGCTGGCAACGCCTCGCCCTTCAACCACTTCTACCTCTGAGCACAGCGGCGGGGGTGGGCACTTTTCAATACCTGACGCCCTGCTCAATACCCCCATAGGCCACACGACTCACCTGCATCAACCTTCTCAGATCAGATCAGATGTGGTCCCGGGATATGCCTTTGCAACGGCTCCCGGATTTTCTTTTCACTCAATGTTCTCGTGCTTTAACTTATTTTCTTCTTCAGTTTCCACATGACATCTAGTTTTTTTTTTTTCAGTGGTTTTGCACTTGTGTTTTAGTCTTCAACTCAGCAACACACACGACAACACAGGCCTTGCGTCTGCCGCCCTACACACACACACACACACACACACACACACACACACACGATCCCTTCCCCACCGCGACACACACGTGCATCAGATATATAGCGTTGGTAGTGTGGAGCTGTACGTCACGAGGTGCATTCCATTACTTATGATAACCTTTGAATCATGAACATACACGGTAGATCTCTCTCTCTCTCTCTCTCTCTCTCTCTCTCTCTCTCTCTCCCCCAACGACTGAGTCCCAACCCGAAGCACTGACCAACACAGTATTCGAACCTTCGAGGCTCTTACTTCTCTAATGTTCGAATCTCGCTTTGAATAACTAAATAATTTCCTTTATTTCCGATTCATATTTCTTCTTCCATTTGAAAGTTTAGCTTATATGAGAACGCGGTAATAAAGGAAATACCAAAAAAAAAAAAAAAAAGAATTAGCAACAGTATAAAGGAGGGGAAGGTGGGAGCGGAGGGAGGGGGAAGGGGAGGGGGGGAAGGAGGAGGGGGGTTGCTAAGTACCTGTTGTGAGCTACCTATTAACTATTTTTCTTATCTTCACCTCTTAACACTACCACCAAGCTCACCCCAAACCTTTCCTTAACTCCTTCAACTTCACGCAAACGGATGTGTCACGTGGAATATCAAACCCGCGCCAGATCTTATTAAACGTCGAATTAGCATCCCTTAACAGTTAGGCAACGTGGCTAGTTTGGCTTTTTAATTCGCCTTCTGGGACGGAGTAAGTAGATCACCTGGAACCTCTCCTTCCCTCAGCTTAGATACACACAAAGAGAATTAAGAGATGTGTGTCAAGTGGGACCAGACATGCCACTAGAGTTTACATTATAATGAAAACAATGAAAAACAGCTTCGTTACCTCTTCAGCCGTCTCAGGAGCTCTCACGAGGCACGTCCTTCTCGTCTGGTGGTCTGGAGGAAAAGAAAACGGGAAGGGGATCCAAGTCTTGCGAGGTAGTTGCGGATCCAGGAGGGGGGGGGGCGGGGGAGGGGCGGCCGCCTCCCCCCTTATTACCTAAATTGCGCCCTTTCAAAGATTCACTGAGATCTGGGGATGTACCTAATAAAAACTTATGCATACCCCCCTCCCCACCTGGAGCTGGATCCGCCATTGTCGCGAGGGATAGAAAACGAGAATTTTGGACAGAAAACGAGGTGGAGTGTGTAGTCCATGACCCTCCTTGGATAGAGAACAGAGAACACTAAACATAAAACGAGAACTTTGGACAGAAAACGAGGTGCAGTGTAATCCATGACCCCCTGTGGACAGAAAACAGAAAACCTTGACAGAAAACAGAAAACTACACAGAAAACGAGGTGCAGTGTAATCCTTGACTCCCTTTGAATAGGAAACAGAAACCCGTGACAGAAAACAATGAAAACTGACCAGAAAACCGAGAACACTGAACAGAATACAGAGAACATTACACAGAAAAAGAATAAACGAACCAAACCATTACCAAATACGTGAAATAGGTTCCTTTATACTAAAACTTCAGACTGACCTACCGCGCATATATTAATACAGAGATTATGGCGCGTGTAATTATCCATGGTCTGATCACGTGCCAGAGTTGCGAATTGGAGGAGTAACTAAATTAAAACCAACTAAAGACTAAAATACCTCCCAAATGACGCAGTTTAATAAAGAAAACGGCAATAATAAGGTGCACTTTATTTACATTTCTCTTCATACATTAAGTAAAGTTCCATGCCAATAATTGTGTAGTTACTTCATCTTCCTGCACGTGGTAATATATATATATATATATAAAAAACTACTACTTACTTAGCTGGATTAGTATCTGCATATTATAAACACTACAAGTATATATAAATAAGGCATCATGTTACCTTTCCCTGAAGTTGTAAATGTTTTAGTCTGCGTATAAGGATTCTGTCTATGGAGATATATTAATTAACAGTGGGTGTGACTCAGCTAGGAAGCCAATTTGGGCGGGGAGGCGCTCAAGGAGTTCCCTGGCCACAACGCTGCTGCCAAATCCTACTAAATGTATGCAGAATATTCGATACACAACTTCAAATAGTACGGAGATGATCGATGAGGGAGAGACTAATGTATTCGGGGGTGATGTGGCAACACTGTGAGGAGGTTCCGGCCCCACCATGGAGGTAGAATTGGTGGAGTCGACATCAGCCCAATTAAGTGAATCCGCCCGAGCTGTCATTTTTACGGCCAGGTGTCAGGTGTTGTCAGGTCAGGCTCCCTCTTAATGGGCTCGGCCAGGCTCGCCCACCCCCATCTTTTGGCCGTAAATTTGACAGTTCGTCGGCTTCACCTCAATGAATGGGATTAGCAAGCCACGTCGACTCCACCAATTCTACCTCCATGGGCCCCACCCAAACTGACTTTATTTTGACGTCGGACAACAGCAAGTTCCTCCAACCTTATAAAAGGATGCAAATTTGCCCTTATGTACCTTTCCTCACTTGACTTCCTACTTAAGGCATTTTGTATGATAAAGAAACGGGTCTAGCTGGATCTTCCGAGCTTCCTTCTGTTGATAAAGATACAAGATTGCCTCTCTGATTGTCTCCTCATTTGGGCTTCTATATAAGGCATTCTGAATAGTAAAGAAACAGATATAGCTCTTTCGACCCTCATTCTGCTGATAAAGATACAAGCTTGCCTTTCTGATCCTCTCCTCATCTATATAAGGCATTCTGTACAGTAGAGAAACAGATCTAACTCTTCTAACTTTACCTCTGTATAAAAAAGATGGTAGCTACATGTGTTTACCTTTCTGAGTCTCCCCTCACATAACCTTCTACTTAAGGGATTCTGTGTGATAAAGAAACAGGTCTAGCTTTCCTAACCTCAGCTCTGTATAAAAAGACACTAGTTCACCTTCTCCACACCTCCCTCACACAGCCTCCACACAGTCAGCTCTTCTAACCTTAGTTCTGTATAAAAAATGACAAGATTACCCTCGCTAGCCTTACCCACAGAGCCCCCACACAACAGGTCTAGGTTTTCTATCCTTCCCGCGGTATATAATGACTGACGTTCACCCTCGACACTCCTCCCTCATACAGCTTCCACACAAACAGGTCTGTGTAACTTTTTAAACCTCAGCTCTGTATAAAAATGACACAAGTTCACCCTTTTTCGCTACACAGCCTCCACATACAGGTCTAGTTCTCTGTATAAAAGGACACGAGTTTAACATCTTCACTCCTTCCTTAAATAGTCTCCTTACAAACAGGTCGAGTCCTTTAACCTTTTCAAACCTCATCACTGTATAAAAGGACACAAGTTTAACATCTTCACTCCTTCCTTAAATAGTCTCCTTACAAACAGGTCAAGCTCCTCTAATCTTTTCAAACCTCATCACTGTATAAAAGGACACAAGTTTAACATCTTCACTCCTTCCTTAAATAGTCTCCTTACAAACAGGTCGAGTCCTTTAACCTTTTCTAACCTCAGATCTGTATAAAAAGACACAAGATTACCCTCTCTAACTTTCCCTTACACAGCCTCATACAAACATATCCATCTTTTGTAACCTTCCTGCCATATAAAAATATACAAATCTAGCTTCTCCTTTCCAGTCCTCCCTTACACTGCTCCACACAATCAGGTCTTGCTTCTTTAACCTCACTTCTGTACAAAAAGACACTAGTTCAACCTCACCCCTCCTCCCTCACACTGCCTCTACACGAACAGATCCAGCCTCTCTGACCTCACCTAGTGCAAGAGTCAACCAGCATCTGCAATCTTTCATTCCTGTGCTGTCCAACTTCGTAATGCAAGAGTTAATCAGCATCTGTAATCTTTCATTCCTGTGCTGTCCAACTTCGTAATGCAAGAGTCAACCAGCATCTGCAATCTTTCATTCCTGTGCTGTCCAACTTCGTAATGCAAGAGTTACTCAGCATCTTCATTCTTTCATCCCTAATACAAGAGTCAACAGCATCTTTACTCTTTCATCCCTAATACAAGGCACAAAAGATTCTTCAGCCTCAACACCAAGTAGTGGGAGGAAAAGGCACTGTCATTCAACTTTATAAAACGAGAGATTCTGTGTAAAAATATCATGAGCATCGTTTGGCAAGTTTTCTCTCCTAACCTTCCCTAACACGACCTCTCTCGCACTCACATGGCTATATGTAACCAGATTGGCAAGACTGCATTGGGTTCCGTGGGTCCTTTCCTCTCATATGAAAAACATTTGCTTTGAATCCTAAGACACATGAGAACTGTGGGAGAGTAAAATAGAATAAAAAAGAGTGAATGTCTATAGCTTTTGCACACATCAAATCTACTTCATAGTTCCACGTAAATTGTTTGTTGATGCACGAAAACGGTTGCTGCGGAAGACCTTGGACTCGCTACTTCGTTCACTCATTCATATCAATGTTCTAAGTAGTTCTAAAGAGGAGTAGCGACACCTCTCCTCTTGAAATTGACCTCTTTCTTGGCAACTCATCAATACTTCTTTTAACAGGTGAAGTGGATAGCAGGCTTTTTTGTCTTCATTTTTTCTTTTTGCTCTTGAATCACTTCCTTTGCTGTAAAAAATAAGACACACACACATACACACACACACCACCAAGGAAGATACAGGATGATACACTCTCTCCTTAGTGGTTGATATTTCCTCTGCTTCCTTACTCCCTCATGTCTGTCTGTCTATTCACTTGTGGTCATGATGCCTCGTTCCCTCCTGGACTTCATATTAAAGGGGGTGGATACAACAGAAGAGTCTCAAGTTCTTATTCAAATGCTCCCTTTTAATATCTTCACTCCCCTTCTGTGTCCCGGGGCGATGGGTTCCTTTCCGCCATAGACTAAAGGGGGCATGTGACGGAGATGAGCACTGAGGCCACGCGCAGCTATAGCGTATGCTCCCAACTTGACCTTTACGCCCTCTCTCATCTGTCTCTTCTATTCATGTATACCTCACGGTGTCTTACAATCGCATAAATAAAAAGTGAGGGAGGGAAGGAGAGAGAGAGGGAGAGAAAGGGGGATATAGTTCAGTTCACGCAACCAAGTCTGACCCTTTCTTTCGGCCACTCGGACTGTCTTCTTTTATGCTGGAATAACGTTAAGTAGACTTTTTTGTTCCCTCTTCTGTGTTGGTCTCCCTTGCTACAGAAAACATTACATTCACTAGATTCACAGTGCCTTGAGAGGAAGAGGAGGTTGAGGAGGAAGAGGACGGGAGTAAGGGCGTGAGGGAGTGGGGTTCAGAGTGTCTTCAGAACGGTAGGGATGGGAGTGAGGGAGGGAGTGAGAGGGGAGGAGTACAGGCCCCCACCACTCAAGTCGTCACAATCCTCCGCATCCTCCTTCCCTTCCTCGATGTTGTTCCAGGCCGAGGCGAGGATGTCGGAGGAGAAGTCGAGTGTGGGGTGCGCGTGGGGGCTCCGAGACACCACCAGCACCAGGCGGTCACCAGCGGCAGCCATCAGGGGCACGGTGAGGCAGCAGTCGAAGTCGTGGGTCCTGGTGTCGTTTACCTGGTGACGAGATGAAGAAGAGAAGGAGGTGGTGAGAGAGTGTGGTGAATTATGTATGTGTGTGGTGTGTGGTATGGGTGTGTTGGTAAGTGTGTGTGTGTGTGTGTGTGTTAGAATTTGTGAGTATTACTGTGTGTATGTGTTATAGATACTGCAGCACACACACACACACACACACACACACACACACACACACACACACACACACACACCTGCAGGATCCTGTCGTAGGGTTTCAGCACCCCAGACCTGTCCGCCGGGCCGCCCTTCCTTATCCGGTTGACGTAGACGCCCTTCTCGTAGAGGCCGTCCGACACGCTGAACCCGAAGTCCTCGTAGATGCAGTCCTTATGTAGCGACACCTGGTACACCTGCGCACCATCAGCTGTAGAAAAAAGGTGTTGGTAGTATTACTTATTTTTTTATTTTTCACTTACCGTATTTCCCGCCATACATGACGCACCGGCGTATAAGACGCACCTATAATTGGGCAAGATATATTTAGAAAAAAAACTCCACGTTCTCCCTGACCTTAATGTGTATGCAGTATTAAATTTGGCCACCTTACTTACAATAATTATGTCTATGATTCCGTATGATCCTTTGTGCCCTTCTCTGTGTTCAAAGCGTTCCACTGTTGGCTGAAGAATCACACTGCTCTTGCCCCTAGGAGCTGTGACTTTGAAATGGTAAACAGAAGGGTTGGTTGGTAGATTAACTCACTGCGCAATGTACAGGCGGTAACTTTCGCCGAGCTACTGAGGGAACTAATCACACAGGGATGTTACGTTCGATGGGCAATCTTGGTCTTGATCTTGACTCTCAGGGACCGTATACTTACTTTCAAGCACTTTAGTCATCCAGGGATATCCGCTCTTTCGAACATGTATCACAGAAAACGTCAGCTGACCGGCGGGGCGTTGCACAGCAGAAATACTTCCAGACTAATCCACCCAAATCCGCCCCACGATCGCCGAACAGTCCTCAGGAAACACCCTGCTCCGCCATTATTGTTCCCGAATAGTAGTCGCTCTAACAATCACCGCCGAGGCACCCGGCACACTGGTGACTGGTGCGCCGCGGTGTTTTGTGTCTTGTGTGTTGTGGTTAGTGTTCACGACGCGCCACGTGGCCGCGTCTTCTTCTTCTTGTGACCTGTACGGTTTTATCGCTGCACGTTTCCTCCTCCTCTCTTCTGTTTACTCACCCTTTTTATTTTAATGTTATGTTTTTAGGTATTTTATTATCCCCAATTTAGTCCTCTATTCCCTTTTTCTCGATAGGAAAGGAAGAGATAAGAGGAAAGAACGACTGAGTGAGTGAATGTGTGACTGACAGACTGAGTGAGTGACTGATTGACTGAATGCCTGACAAACTGACTAACTGACTGCCTGATGGACACGGAATGTATATTAAGATGAAACACACAACTTAAAGGTAAATACTATAGCCAGTTAGTAAATACACAGACTTACGCGAAGGCGAGGTCATCCGTGCAAAGTTGAGGGTGGCTTGACTAACAGAGTAACTCCCTTCCTCCTTCACGTCAGCAGGGTCTCCTCCTCCTCCTTTTCCTCCTCCTCCTCCTCCTCCTCCTCCTCCTGCTGGCACCCTCCTCCGTGTACCGAGTGTCGGGCAGAGACTCGCATCCATACCGTTGACGTGAGAATCTTTTTGATGTTGTGTTGGCGACGCTGGAACGGAAGTAAGATCAAATAAATACATAAATGAAGTCAATACGTAAATAGGTACATAGATAAATATAGAAGATAAATAAGTATGTAAATAGAGTGAATAAACAAATACATGAATAAGTTAAGATATAGAGAAAGATGATTGAGAGAAGTTAATAGAAGGAAAAGTAGAAGGGAAAGATGGGATGACATATGAATAAGTAATTGATAAGTATATAAGTAGATAAAGACAGAAAGAATGATTGGAAGAAGTAGACAGAAAAAAATGTTAGAAGTGAAAAGACATGAGGAGAGAAAGCATAACTGACTGACTGACTAATTGACTGACTGACTGACTGACTGATTGACTGATAGACTGACTGACTGAATGAGTGACTCTTTTATTGACTGATTGACTGACTGACTGATTGATTAAATAATTGAATGAATGATCAACTCACTGACTAACTAACTAACTGACTGGTCAACTGAGAAAACAACAAAATGACTGACTTACTGAATGGCTAACTACTTGACTAACTGACGGACTGAATTTTCAACCACATACAATCTACTACCTCACACACTCTACTTATCAATGCAGTGCCCTTGGCCAAGCTCACCTGTGTGTGTGTGAGGGAGGTGTGAGGTGGGGGGCGTGTGCGGCCGCTCCCTCAGCCCACAGCTCTCACTGATCTGGTTAAGGTCGGCGATCATCTTGTCCCAGTCGGTTTTGTCCTCTGTAAGGCAATGAATGTTTTAAGATCCAATAAATAAGTGTCTCTTTTGGTTTGCTTATTTTTTACAGCAATGGAAACAACTCAAGGGCAACACAAACAGGGTCTAGGAAATTTGTTAATGTGGCTTTGGAGAAATTGTTGATTTTAGTAGTTGATAATGTATGTGAGATTTTAGAAAGATTGGGGAGTAAGGAAAAAAATCTCAGGTGATAGAGTTTAGACTGAAAAAGAGAAAAAAAAAATACTGAATGTCAAACCAAAGTGAAGTTTAGGAGTAGGAGGAGAAGGAGGAAGAGGGAAAGGAGGAGAAGGAGAAGGATGAGGGAGAGGAAGATCAGAAGAAGCAGAAGAAGAAGAAGAAGAAGAAGAAGAAGAAGAAAAAAAAGCAGAAAGAGATAGACTAACTGACTTACCAACTAACTTCCTGATTAACTGACTAACTGACTGACTGGAACACTGACCAGACTGCCCACTGTCTATGGAGGGCGGAGGTGATGGCGACCTCCAGGACTCCTCCGCATCCTCTTCGTGTGACCTCTTGTTGACCTCTGTGCTGTCTGTGTCGCCAGTCCCAGCCACCTCATCTCTGCCCTCCAGCCCAGCTCGACGCTTCACAGTGCTGCCGCAGTCTGTCACGATGGCAAAGGTTTTTAAAGGACGCATGTAACTTTCTTTATAAGGTCATCTCTGTGTTGTTCTACTTTCTGATGCAAGAGTTAATCAGCATCTTCACTCTTTCATCTCTATGCATTCCAATTTACTTATCCCATCCTTGCGCTGTCTAACTCACTAATGCAAGAGTTAAACAGCATCTTCACTCTTTCATCCCTGTGTTGTCCAACTTACTAATGCAAGCGTTAAACAGCATCTTTACTCTTTCATCCCTAGTGCGAGATTTAACCAGCATCTTCACTCTTTCATTCCTGTGCTGTCCAACTCACTAATGCAAGAGTTAACCAGCATCTTTACTCTTTCATCCCTAGTGCAAGAGTCAACCAGCATCTGCAATCTTTCATTCCTGTACTGTCCAACTTCATAATGCAAGAGTAGTCTTTGCTCTTTCATCCCAAATGCAAAAGTTAATCAGCATCTTCACTCTTTCATCCCTAATACAAGAGTCAACCAGCATCTTCATTCTTTCATCCCTAATACAAGAGTTAATCAGCATCTTCATTCTTTCATCTCTAATCCAGGAATCAACCAGCATCTTTACCTGATCTGAACACAATGTCCGAGCCTGAGTCTCTCTTGGACAGTGCAGGCGTGGAGCCGGGCGGGGGAGGGTCAAGACCGGAGCTGTCCCAAGACTCCACGGCCGAGTCCACCGAGGGGATCGCCGGCCCAAAGCGTCCCAGCCAGTCGTTGCGGCCTAGCTCATCACTCGGGACTCCTGGGAAGAGTACAAGAAACAAATGACACATAAGATGAAAGGCAGAGCAAATCAAGGTTCCAGTGTGTAAGGAGGAAGACATTGCCATTTCAAGAAGAATGAAGTCACTAAGAATGAGGGTGCTTAAGCATTATTCCCTCTTTCAAATTAGATTAAGGAAGGACAGCAGCATCAAGTATTGTGGCCCGTATTCTCAGATGTTCTTATGTTCTTAGTCTTTTGGTTCTCACAACAAATATTTCCCAAAGCCACAAAGGAGATTAATCAGGTTCTCAAGAGTGCTTTTCACATTCATAGTGCAGAAGCCTTGTCAAACTATCACAAGGTTTATATTAATTCCTCTCAGGTCACATTCACTAACCTCTAGGACCCACGCTGACTTACTCCTCAAACCCACATTCATTGACTCACAGAGAACAAAACAGACTAGGATTAGACATCACCAACCTAAACCAAACTAGACACGGCACTGCCTACGCAAGCTGCCAAGGACTGACCTGAGTCTCTGGGCCGGGAGATCTTGAGGGTCACGGTGTCGCCCGAGTTCTGCAGCATCAGGATGGCCTCGCTGAGTGGCTTCCCGCGCAGTGACACGCCGTTGATGGCCAAGAGTCGGTCGCCCACGTGTATAGCACCTGTCCGGTCTGCCAACCCACCTGTGGAACGAATTTTGTTATTTTTATAGCGTAGGAGGCAGCTCAAAGACAACAAAATGAGTCCATCTCTCCACCTGGTCCCCTGTCTTCCCCTTCTTCCTCCCATTCCCACTCACCCGGCGCCAGGCCAGCGATGTAGATAGGGTCGAAGGGCTCCTCGCTGCCGGAGATGGTGATGCCCAGCGCACCGCCGTGACGCACCAGCTGCACCGTGTACATCACTAGGCCGCCATTCTCCTCAGCTGGGGAAGAGAAGAGACTGGTTAGGTAGTTCGGTGAGTCAGTCTCCTTTTCACTTCTTTTTTTTTCTCATCTCCTCACGCCCAAAACGTCTTCCTTTCTTCTCACACAGCAGCCTTCCTCTCCTCTCCTCCTTCTCCTCTCATTTTCTCCTATCTTCTTTTCTCCTCTCCTCTCCTCTTCTCCTTTTCTCTTCTTTTTTCTCATCTCCTCACGCCCAAAACCTCTTCCTTTCTTCTCACACAGCAGCCTTCCTCTCCTCTCCTCCTTCTCCTCTCATTTTCTCCTCTCTTCTTTTCTCCTCTCCTCTCCTCTTCTCTTTTTCTCTCCTCTCCTCTCCTCTCACCCACAACCTCTCCCATTCTCACATAAGACTCCTCTCCTTTCCTCTCTTATATACAACAATCAATCTCTTTAAACAACTGTCTCTATCTATCTATCTATCTATCTATCTGCTGCACCCTTACCAGAATAGAGCTCATCCTTCTGCACCCTAAGCGTCACTATGTCATCACAGCAGTTCAGGATGGACTTGGCATCGTCGAGCGTGAGGTGTTCGAGGCGCGTTGAGTCGATAGCCAGGAGTCGATCACCGGGTTGCATGGTGCCCGAGCGGTGTGCTGGCGACCCCCGCACCACCTCGCTGATCAGTAAGGGCTCCCCGGCACCAGCTCGACGCGACACTGTTGGGAGAAAAGGATTGGTGATTGGTATGTGTGTGTGTGTGTGTGTGTGTGTGTGTGAAGCTCCGATACTTTTGCCTCCACCTCTTCTTCTAATTCATTCTAAGTACATATCTTTATTTATATGGGGGGGGGGGAACTGTACTTCTTTGTGTCATTAAAATACATTCCCTTTTCTCAATCTCTCTCTTGTGACATCTTAGCTCTGTGTGTGTGTGTGTGTGTGTGTGTGTGTGTGTGTGTGTGTGTGTGTGTGTTTACTTATTTGTATCTACCCAGAAAGTTGGAAAGTTTCGTTTAGTCAGCGCAACATCTGTGGTCATATACACAACATTCATACCTTACCCATTCACTGCTGTGTGTGTGTGTGTGTGTGTGTGTGTGTAAATCCACCCCAGGACTCACCAGTCAGGGTAATACCAAGTCCATTATGTCTCTTGGCCAGCTTGACGGCGAAGGTGCCAGACGAGGGAACGACCGAGTCCGCCACGTCAAACTCCAGGTCCAGAGTGACGGTGGGCCGAGAGTTGGCGATCATCTGCGTGACCTCGCTGACCCCGAGACCCGACACGCTGCGCCCGTTGACCCCCATGATGCGGTCACCCACACACATCACGCTGCACCTGGTGATAGTGGTGGTGGTGGTGATGATGGTGGTGGTGGTGATGATGATGGTGGTAATGGTGGTGCTTGACTATTTTCTCCCATTCCTTCCCTTCTTCCTATCTTCCCTCCTGCCTGTTTTTTATCCTCCTCCTTTTCCTTCCTTTCCTTCCTTTTCTCCTTTATTCCTTCCTTTCCTCTCCCCTTCCTTCCTTCACTCTTTTTCGTTCCTTCTTTCCTCCCTCCCTTTTACTTCTCCTTTCCTCCCCAAACTAACTTTCCTCCTTCCTTTCTTCACTCCTTTTCCTCCCTTCCTTTTACTTCTCCTTTCCTCCCCCTCCCCAAACTATCCTGTACCCTTCCTACCCCCCCACCCCTCACCTCCCCTTTTCTCAACCCTTCCCCTCCCTTTCCTGGCCCTTCCTCTCTCTCCCATTCCCCGGCCATGCATCCTACACTTTCCTCTTTTCCCAACCCTCCCTTTCTCACACTTACCCTCCCTTTCCATACATCCTTCGCCTCCCTTTCCAGATCTACCCTTTCTCTCCCTTTCCCAACCCAACCTTTCATCTCTCTTTCTTTCCCTACCTAAGTTTCCATGCAAAAATCCGAAATAAGGAAAAGCAAGAGATGGAGAAGAAAAACGAGAACGAAAAAGAGAGAAACGAGAAAGCATAAGAGAGAAAAACGTACATCACACGAACACACCAACACACGAACACACTCACTTATCCGCCGGCCCGCCTGGATCCATTGCAGCCACGACGGGCAGCGCTGTGTCGGGGTCGGCTGGGTGTGGGGGCGGCCGCAGCACCAGCCCATACCCTCGGCCCTCCACCACCAGCGTCACCGTTAGGCACTCTTGATGGCACACACCGGCACCCCCAGCACTGCCCCCTGGTGTGAGAAGGGAGAGAGAGAGATTTACATAGATTTATATAGATAGGGAGTTGTTTGGCTGAGTGAGTGACTGAAGAGGAAGAAAACAAGAAGAAAAACAACACAGGGAACGTTAATAATAAGAGGAACAATAGAAATAACAGTAGAGATGATCATTTAAGTGGTTAGATTGTTGTATATAAGAGAGAGAGGAAAGGAGGAGAGAGGAGAGACTGGAAGAGAGAGGAGAAAGAGAAGAGATCAAGGTACCATGAGACGGAGAAAAAGAGAGATAGGAAAAAGGGGAAGAGATATAATGAGATAAATAAACAAGAAAAAGAAACAGAGAGCATGAAGACTCCATACCAGCATCAGGTCGGTTGTATATAAGAGAGAGAGAGGAGAGGAGAGACCGGAAGAGAGAGGAGAAAGAGAAGAGATCAAGGTACTATGAGACGGAGAAAGAGAGATAGGGAAAAGGGAAAGCGATATAATGAGATAGAGAAGCGAGAGAAAGACAGAGAGCACCACCCCTTACCAGCATCAGGGCGCTCTCCAGGTCTAGTTCTCCTGTTGACCCTCCGAGCGGCCGAGGAACGCGTCCGCTGAGAGGCAAGAGTGTTGTACGAGGAGCCAGGAGACAGATACCCACTGCCACCTCCTCCACCACCTCCACCTCCACCTCCACTGCTGTTGTACCCGCTGCTGCTGCCCACTACGCCATAGAGATGCGGAAAAGCCACACCTCCACCTGGTAAAAGAGAGAGGTTAGGTTTTATTACGTGTTTCTTGGTAGGTGAGTTAAGTTTAGGAAGTGATTTGTATGTACTCTCTCTCTCTCTCTCTCTCTCTCTCTCTCTCTCTCTCTCTCTCTCTCTCTCTCTCTCTCTCTCTCTCTCTCTCTCTCTCTCTCTCTCTCTCTCTCTCTCTCTCTCTCTTCCCCCTATCCCTCCCTTCTTCCCTTTCCCACCTTCCTTCCTTCCTTCCCTCCCTCCTCTCTCTGCCACTCTATGTAAATCTATGTAAATCCTCCTCGCCAGCACCTCACCTCTACAGAAGGGTATCCTGCTCTGTGCCGCCGGTCCGGGTATGATTTCCAGCGTCACGTGGGTCCCGGGCGCCGTCTTGAGGAGCTGCGCCGCCTCAGCCACCGTCATCTGGTCCACCCGAGTTCCGTCTATCGCCGCCACCACGTCGTTTACCGCCAAGGCGCCGCACCTGGGAGGACGAAGGACAGGTGAGGTGGGTTGATGTTGGTGTTATTTTTTGGTAGGAGCAGTAAGTATCGGGCTTTTTTTTTATTATTGTTTTCTTTTTTTTCTTTTTTACGCCCTTGCACTGTCTCCTCTACTGTAAAAATAAAAAAAAATGGGAAATGCTTCGGAACTTATAAGAAATCCAGAAAAAAGTCTGACCTTCATAAATGCTACCGGTTAAATGATAGATAATGATAAGTTACAGTAGACATGAGAAAGTGATTTGCTTATTTCACCTTTGTCAGAGAAATAATAAAGAGGGTTTTGATGTTATATTCATGTCATTGCCTTGTTTTATTAGTGGTCTGTTTATAAGCTTTGTATTTGACAGAGTAATAATAATAATAATAATAATAATAATAATAATAATAATAATAATAATAATAATAATAGTAATAATTAATAGAAGAAAGAGAAGAAGAAGAAGAAGAAGAAAAGAAGAAGAAGAAGAAGAAGAAAAAGGAGAAGAAAAAGAAGAAGAAGAAGAAGAAGAAGAAAAAGAAGAAGAAGAAGAAGAAGAAGAAAAAGAAAAAGAAAAAGAAAAAGAAGAAGAAAAAAATGAAGAAGGGAAAGGATGATGATACTTATTATTTCCCGCATAAGCACAAATCAACCTCCTCCTCCTCCTCCTCCTCCTCTTCCTCGTCGTCCTCACCTCTCGGCAATACTCGCTGGTCTGATGGTCTCGATGAGGATGGTGCTGGGCTCGGGGTGGGCGTGGGTCAGCGTGAGGCCCAGGGACGTCCCCGCTGCCCTCTCAATCTCCACCAGCAGCGGCCCTCCTGACGCCCTCACGCTCTCCATCACCGACACATCATACCTGGAGAAGGAGGCGATCAGGGTTATCAAATTATCGTATTCAGCCACTCTGTACATCGTATTTTCCGGTTTCTGAGTCACAGCTATCGCAAACAAACGCCAATAAGTAATGCTTTTAACGAAAACTTTAACTGGAATTTCTTTATCTGTGTGGGTAGGAAAGTTTTGGGCCCTGGAACTGATAAATGCGATGTTTTGAGTACGACAATTTATATCATTCGCAAACACAATACAAGGAATTTTCGTAGTATTTTGTGTTTGGTTGGGGAGCTTACGAACTTGCTGTACTGGACTGTAAAACCGGCCCTGACACGCTACACGTACTCGATGGTGAGGGTGGCGGCGCGTTCCAGCCTCTGCAGCAGCTCCTGGGCCTCCTTCAGACTGCAGCGGGTCAGGTCACGGCCGTCCACAGCCACCACGCGGTCCCCGGCCTTGATGGTGCCCTCCCTGCAACGCGGCACACCTGGGTTAGCTAGTTTCTGCTTTATTCTTTTTCTTATACACACCTGCCAGCTGGTCGTCAAATAGGGTCGTGAAATGGATCAAATGGGGTCGTCAGAGTGGTAGATGAATGGAACAGGCTTGGGAGCCATGTTGTGGGTGCCAATACCATAGATACATTCAAGAAGAGGTTAGATAAAGCCATGGATGGTGAGGTAAGGTGGGGTTGAGTGTACAGGAGCTGCCTTGTATAGACAAACCGGCCTCTTGCAGACTCCTTACGTTCTTATGTTCTTATGTTCTTATGTAAGGTCTAATGGGGTCATCAAATAGGATCAGATGGGTCATATTGGGTCAAATGGGTTAAATAGGGTCAATTAGTAGTCAATTGGGTCAAATGAGGTCATAAAATAGTGTTAAATGGGTCAAATGGGGTCACAGAATAGTGTTAAATGGGTCAAAAGATCATAAAATAGTGTTGAATAGGGCAAATGGGGTCAATGAAGTCAAATATGTCAAATGAGGTCATAATATAGTGATGAATGTGTCAAATGGGGTCAGTCCACGTACCTGTCCGCTGGTCCGCCCGGCCTGACGTGGGTGATGACCAGCGGCCGCGTCTTGGAGGGGTCGAGCGAGACGCCGCCCCGCACCGTGAAGCCGAAGCTGTTCTCCTCCTTCTCCAGCAGGACGGCCACCGTGCGGGCCACCACGCAGCCGCTGCCCTGGACGGCTGTTGGGGAGAAAGGAGACACGATGAAACGGCTAGTGGGCATAAACTCTTGTTATAGTGGAACCAGATTGCCGAGATCGTTTTTGTATTGCCTCCCGCGGTTTCTTTCCTCCCCAGCGCTCTGCCACACAGTCTCAACCCCTATCTCTCCCTCTAATATTTTAAGGGGCTAATTTTCCGTGGATCTTCAGTCAAACCACGATTTCCGCTGGCGTGGTTCTCATATTTGCGTGGTTTTCTGACGCGTCCACGATTTTCCAAAGCTACGGTAGATTTCACTGAAGGACGTCGGTATCACTCACCATCTTCATCAGCAGCAATAACAAGAAACAATTGAGAACCACGTTAGCGGAAATCGTGGTTTGACTGAAGATCCACGGAAAATATGCCCAGTGTAATATCCCCTTTATATCTATTGCTAACATATGCGAGGAGGAGATGGGTGTTGGGACTGTGTGGTAGAGCGGCAGGGAGGAAAGAAACCGCGGGAGGCAACACAAAAACGACCACGCCAAGCTGCTTTCACTGTAGATATTTCGACTCTAAATAGATTCTTCCAGTGTGGTCATCTGGGTCGTCAAAATGAGTCAAATGGGTTATGTAGGTCAAAAGAGGTCGTCAAATGGGTCATGTTGGTCAAAAGAGGTCGTCAAATGGGTCATGTTGGTCAAGAGAGGTCGTCAAATGGGTCATGTTGGTCAAGAGAGGTCGTCAAATGGGTTATGTTGGTCAAAAGAGGTCGTCAAATGGGTCATGAGGGTCAAAAGAGGTCGTCAAATGGGTCATGTGGGTCAAAAGAGGTCGTCAAATGGGTCATGTGGGTCAAAAGAGGTCGTTAAAAGGGTCATGTGGGTCAAAACAGGTCGTTAAAAGGGTCATGTGGGTCAAATGAGGTCGTTAAAAGGGTCATGTGGGTCAAGAGAGGTCGTGAAATGGGTCACGTGGGTCAAAAGAGGTCGTTAAAAGGGTCATGTGGGTCAAAAGAGGTCGTCAAATGGGTCATGTGGGTCAAAAGAGGTCGTCAAATGGATCATGAGGGTCAAAAGAGGTCGTCAAATGGGTCATGTGGGTCAAAAGAGGTCGTCAAATGGGTCACGTGGGTCAAAAGAGGTCGTCAAATGGGTCATGTGGGTCAAAAGAGGTCGTCAAATGGGTCATGTGGGTCAAAAGAGGTCGTTAAATGGGTCATGTGGGTCAAAAGAGGTCGTCAAATGGGTCATGTGGGTCAAAAGAGGTCGTCAAATGGGTCATGTGGGTCAAAAGAGGTCGTCAAATGGGTCATGTGGGTCAAAAGAGGTCGTTAAATGGGTCATGTGGGTCAAAAGAGGTCGTTAAATGGGTCATGTGGGTCAAAAGAGGTCGTTAAAAGGGTCATGTGGGTCAAAAGAGGTCGTTAAAAGGGTCATGTGGGTCAAAAGAGGTCGTTAAATGGGTCATGTGGGTCAAAAGAGGTCGTCAAATGGGTCATGTGGGTCAAAAGAGGTCGTTAAAAGGGTCATGTGGGTCAAAAGAGGTCGTTAAAAGGGTCATGTGGGTCAAAAGAGGTCGTCAAATGGGTCATGTGGGTCAAAAGAGGTCGTTAAATGGGTCAAAGAGGTCGTAAAATGGGTCATGTGGGTCAAAAGAGGTCGTTAAAAGGGTCATGTGGGTCAAAAGAGGTCGTTAAATGGGTCATGTGGGTCAAAAGAGGTCGTTAAAAGGGTCATGTGGGTCAAAAGAGGTCGTCAAATGGGTCACGTGGGTCAAAAGAGGTCGTCAAATGGGTCATGTGGGTCAAAAGAGGTCGTTAAAAGGGTCATGTGGGTCAAAAGAGGTCGTTAAAAGGGTCATGTGGGTCAAAAGAGGTCGTTAAATGGGTCATGTGGGTCAAAAGAGGTCGTCAAATGGGTCATGTGGGTCAAAAGAGGTCGTTAAAAGGGTCATTTGCGTCAAAAGGGTCATGTGGGTCAAAAGAGGTCGTTAAAAGGGTCATGAGGGTCAAAATAGGTCGTTAAAAGGATCATGAGGGTCAAAAGAGGTCGTTAAAAGGGTCATGTGGGTCAAAAGAGGTCGTCAAAAGGGTCACGTGGGTCAAAAGAGGTCGTCAAATGGGTCAAATGCAGATAAACGACTCTTCCCGTGTGGCATTTTTCCCCTTCAAGACACGGCCCGCATTCTCAGCTGCCTTCGCCTCTCATAACCAATATTTCCAAAGGTCACAATTAAAGGCCCTCCGTCTCGTCCCTCCTCTCCCGTTTCTCATCATTCCCTGCTCTCAGATGCGTTCACTGTGTGTTGTTTTACTTGGTGCTTCACATGATGCTGGTGATTCGAGATTCGTGTGTGTGTGTGTGTGTGTGTGTGTGTGTGTGTGTGTGTGTGTGTGTGTGTGTGTGTGTGTGTGTGTGTGTGTGTGTGTGTGTGTGTGCGGCAGAGCAATGCACCACGTGGTCCTCAAGGTGTTGGAGTTTACAAACCTTGGCCGAGTAATGGAGGCTTCTGGTGGACACACACACACACACACACACACACACACACACACACACACACACACACGCACACACACACACACACGTTAAACACTGAACGTAAGTCTCGTGGTGTTTACATCTATTTCTGTATTTCGGGGGTCAAGAAGTTAGTGGATGAAAGGCGGGGCGGGGCGGGGCGGGACGGAGCGGGATTTGGAGGCGCGGGCGGTATGGTGTGGGTGTGGTGTGGGGCGGGGTGTGGGGCAGAATGGACGGTGTACTACTAACAGGAGTAAATGGTGGTGGGCGTGGGTCGGGGTGGACGGGGTACTAACGTGTGTGGGCGTGTCTCCGTGCCTGGGACTTGCGCCGGTACCAGGCGGCCCTGCTGGAGGCCCTGCCACGGCCCTCCACCTTGCTGTCGGAGAGGCTGCGGCACCGCATGACCGGGGAGCCCACGGGGGCGTTGGGGCCTCCCCCGGGAGGCGTGACGCAGCGCGGGGAGGCCTGCCGCCGCGGGGTGTGGGGGGAGCGGGGCGGCGTGCTGTTGCCGCGGAGGTGGGGCGCGGGTGGGGCCTTGGGGGGGCACGGGGAGGGCGGGCTGCGGGCTGGAAGCGGCGGCGGCGGCGACTGTGCATGCTGGAGGCTGGCGGGGGCGCTGGGGGCTGGGCTGGGCGGGGCGGGGCAGTACTGGTTATGGGCGTACTGCACGTCCATGGCCCAAAGCGAGAACCTGCGGGGCGGCGGGCTGGGCGGGGCCTTGACGGGGCCCGTGGGCGTCCTGCGGCCCGCCGACCCCGCCGTGTTGTTGCATTCGTTGTGGGCGTCTGCAGCGGGGGTGTGGGGCAGGGCGCGCCCCTGGCGGGAGCCGGCCCGTGACGGCAGGGAGGGCGACGCGTCCCTGTCCCTGCTGAAGGCGGCGAGGCTGGCGGCACTGCCCCGCAGGCTGGGCTCAGGCCACAGGTCGGCGGCCATCATGTCCCGCGAGTGGTCGAAGGGACGGAAATTGGCTGGCCTGACAATGCCCTTGTTGTCCGTGTTGTCCGGCTCCTTCTCCTTCTTGTCGCCCGCCAGGAGGCCGGCGATGCCTTCCGTCAAGGAGCGGAACCTCTTGCGTAAGGAGCCATTGCGGCGGCTGCGTGCCGGGGCGGGGGAGGCCGGGGTGTGGGGCGAGCCGTTCAGGAGGTCCAGGCTGTCGGGGCCGCCGTGGCCTCGACTGCGACTCCACAGGGACCCCGAGGAGCCCCGCCAGTCCAGCCGCCAGCCCGAGGCCATGACGAGGGCGCGTGGGCGTGCAGGGACTTTTCTTTCGTCACAGTCAGCAGCAGACCGCCGCGAGGCTCAGGCCGTCACCACGAGGTCGGGGAGCCGCCGACACCATTACGCAACGGGTGTCCGCTGACCCTGTCGTTCGTGCACACGGGCACACGTACACACAGAGACATACACACGTCGTCACGCCACATGCCACGGAGACAAACGATGCCAAGCGTCAGTCTGCTTATCTAAACTTTCACTCCATTGTCTTTCCTTGTTTATTTTCATCACTACGGGAGGGAAGGCGAGGCAGTCATCAATACGCCTCTCGGTGGGCACAGCACCATCACGCACCCACACCCTCCACGCTGCCCTTCCGTAGACCCACGTTTTCCTTTCCCTCCTGAAGCAGTCCCTGACTCCCTGCCCTGTCCTGTGTCCCTCAGCCCCTTGTGATAGCAGGTTATTCCTTACCCCAATCTGGCCACGTGATCTTGAGACACAGTAGCAGACAGGCAGAGGTAGAGGCGGACAGACGGACACGCATGTAGATTTGACGAACAGACAGACAGATAGACAAAGAGACGGACAGACACACGTATGCTAAAAATGGCTAAAAGGAGACATGACAGACAGAGATAGAGACAGAGACGGATGGACAAACACCTACACAGACAAACAGACAGAGAAGGACGCGGAAAGAAAGACAAGAGATGAATTACAAAAAACAAACAAAGAAATAACAGACGAATAAAACACATACAGACCTACAGACTCCTACAGAGAGATAGAGACAGACGAGACCAAACCAAGGAACGAAGAAAGCGAGACAAACCGAGACAGACAGACAGACGGATACAAATGGACAACAGAAGCCAGCCAGCCAGCCAGATAGACAGACAGACAGAGACAGACGCCGGAAGACACAGAGTTGGCACTTCAATAAGCCTTCGTGACACAGAACATTAACTTGCATGTGTTACGCCTCCCTCGCATATTTGGCACAGACGAGAGAGAGAGAGAGAGAGAGAGAGAGAGAGAGAGAGAGAGAGAGAGAGAGAGAGAGAGAGAGAGAGAGAGAGAGAGCAGTGCCACAATCAAGGACGCAGTGCCACACATCGCCAAGATCACAGCAGAGTGCCATTAGCAAGCCCATTAACCTACTTACTTAGATCTTTAGCGCCTTGGAAACCTTACTTAACTTACTTACTTACTTAAGAAAATGATGCCGATAAGATTACTGTAAGATAGCAATGAGTTATGATATGATGCTTCGACTTCTGTTTTTTTTCATTCTCTTCCTTCTCCTTCTCCTTCTCCTCCTCCTCCTACACTTCATTCTTCTACTTCTCTCCTTCCATTCCCTTCCTTCGTTTCTTTTTCCTCTTTCTCTATCTTCGTTTCCCTTTCCTTTCCTCCTCCTCCTCCTCCTCCTCTTCCCTTCTCTCGTCTTTTTCCATTTTCTATCATCCCCTTCCATCTCCTCCTCCTCTTCCTCTTCTTCCTCCTCTTCCTCATCGCTTCCTCCTCCTCCTTCTCCTCCTCCTCCTCTTCTTCCTCCTCCTCCTCCTCCTCCTTTGATGCCATGCCTAACACGCCGTTTTTAGACCCCCCCTTGAGCCCCCCCCCCTCCCCCCTTGACCCCCCCTCCCCCCTCGACCCCCCCCCCCTCCCCCCAAGGCACTGACACCGTGACTAATGGTCGGACCCCGCGGTGACATGAGGGCCATTTCGCTCCCTTCGACGTGGCACCCTTCCTCCCTTTCCACCCTTCAATCCTTCCTCCCTTCACCCTCTCGTCTCCTCTACCCATCCTCTCTTCCTCCCTTTCTTTCCTTTCAACACTTCAGTCCTTCCTCTCTTCACCCTTTCATCTCCTCAACCCATCCTCTCTTCCTCCTTTTCAACCCTTCAACTTTTCTCCCTTTCCTTCCTTCAGCCTCTCCTCCTGTCCTCTCTTCCTCTCTTTCCTTCCCCTAAACCCTTCAATTTTTCTTCCTTTCTCCCTTCCCTCTCCCTAAATCCTTCAACTTTTCTCCCTTTCCTTCCTTCAGCCTCTCCTCCTGTCCTCTCTTCCTCTCTTTCCTTCCCCTAAACCCTTCAATTTTTCTTCCTTTCTCCCTTCCCTCTCCCTAAACCCTTCAACTTTTCTCCCTTTCTCCCTCCTACTCTTTCTTCCTTCCTGCTTTACCTACTTCCTCCCTTTCTCCCTCCCACTATTTCTTCCTTCCTCCGCTACTTCCTCCCTTTCTCACAACATTTAGCACAATCACTTCATTTAAATCGTCCTTCTTAATCCACTTAGTCAACTCAACCACCCTAATTATATCCCTGTGCAGTCTACGCCTTCCCAAATCATGAGATGTTTCAGCCTTTCTCAGTAAGTCCTTGGAGCACTCTAGTCATTCCTCTCTATTAAAAAAAAGATCTCCTTCTATTCCTTCATCCATACATTCATCCATTTATTAATTATTTCCCCCTCTCCCTTAATTCGTATGTGCAGCAATGATAACTTACTGTAAAAGACTGAAGGATTGAAAACAAACAGGTGTGTAAATACATGTAAACAACCCCCCAGGCAATACAGGCGCAAAAATATTTACACTGAGATAAATAAATAAGGTGGAAAAGGAGAAGAGTGGAAAGGAATGAGTGTAAATTAAAAAGGAAGACAATAATGTGACTCTCTCTCTCTCTCTCTCTCTCTCTCTCTCTCTCTCTCTCTCTCTCTCTCTCTCTCTCTCTCTCTCTCTCTCTCTCTCTCTCTCTCTCTCTCTCTCTCTCTCTCTCTCTCTCGGCCAAAAGGAATTCAAGGTCAGACAAAATGAACAAATTAAATTAAATAGCCACCTGTCTGTGTGTTCGTGTGTGCGTGTGCGTGTGCGTGTGTGTGTGTGTGTGTGTGTGTGTGTGTGTGTGTGTGTGTGCGTAGAGCCTCTGTCTAATTCGGTGCCAAGTGTGACTGCCGTTGTTTTTGTTGTTGTCGTTGTTTTCAGTGGTGGTGCTAGTGGGTGTGATGATGGTGGTGATGGTGGTGGTGGTGGTGGTGGGTTGTGGTGTGATGATTAATCGAGGTATGTGATGGTTGGTGTTGTTCTTAGTGGTGGTGATGGTTGTTGTTGGTGGTGGTGGTGATGGTGGTGATGGTGGTGAAAACAAACTAAGGAAGGATTAATATAGTGAAAGTAAAACAAAAAACAAAAATAATAGACGTTACAAAAACAGATCTCACGCATTTTACAGTTAATGATTAGGTAGATACCACTTGACAAGGCACTACGAATTGGCACTTCTGATTGGACAAGTATGGCGCGAATAGGCACTCAATCAATCGCTAACCAGATGATAATGATACTTGAGATTAATAGGCACTACATCTCTAGTCAAATGAGAATGGCACTTAGGATTAACAAGTCAAAACACCGGTAAGGCACTCCTGATTGGCACTTAGGATTGGACTGGCACTTCTAATTGAGTGGACAGCAAGCGAATTGCCACTCAATCACTCCCTAACCAGAAAAGAATGGCACTTATATGTATGATTAGCAAGTCAAAACATCGATAAAGCACTCTTGATTGGCAAATGATTGGATTGGCACTCAAGATTAGACAGACAACACAAAGATAGGCACTCAATCAATCACTAATCGGATGAAAATGGCACTTAAGATTAGCAAGTCAAAACATCGGCTAGGCACGCTTGATTGGCACTTAGGATTGGATTGGCACTCATAATTGAACATACAACACACGTATAGGCACTCAATTGCTAATCAGATGAGAATGGCACAATATTAGCGAATCAAAACATTGGCTGGCACTCTTGATTGGCACTTAGGATTGGACAAGTACCACAAGGATAGGCACCCAATCGCTAACCAGATGAAAATGGCTCTTAAGATTAGCGAGTCAAAAAACATCGGAAGGCACTCTTGATTGGCACTTAGGATTGGGTAGGCACGATGAAGCATGACTGGCACTTGGCACCACTGATTGGGTAAGACAGATGTGGCGGTTATATTGGCACTCCCCAAGGTGGTTGTGATTCTCTCCTACTTCGTCTTTCTTCTACTCTTCACTAACACTTCTTAACACTTCTTTCCCACCTCCACTAACCACTAACAGTTGTCTCTCAATCACGAACACTTCTTTTTGAATAATACTTCTTTTACAGTAATTTTTTTTCATTAATTCGTCTAAGCTATATTTCACTAACACATTTCCATTTATATATCTCTCTTATACGACCACTTCTCTTTTCCACTAACACCTCTATTCCAGTAACACATCTTTCTCCCTCTTTTTCTCTATTCCACTTCTCTCTTCTAGTATCATATCTTTCTCTCACTGCATATAACCTTTCTCTTTCCACTTCCTTCCACTTCTGCTTCTACCACTTCATTCTATCCTGCTAACAATTCTTTCTTCCCCGCGACCACTTCCTTTCCTTCAATCTTGCACCTCACTCAACCATCCTCTTCCTTCTCCTGTGTCTCTTTCTTCCTCAACACGAGACACGAGGCACCGACCATGGCACTCGTTCACACACTTCCACCCACGAGAGAACCACAAGTCTCCACCACAAGAGTCTACCCGGCCGAGACCCACAGACTGAGTGACTCCCTCGCCAGAAGCCAGACCCAGCACGCCCCCCTCAACGCCCCCCTCTGCCCCCCGCGACCAGTCCTAAGCCCCCCTTGCACCGCCCCCTTCCCCTCCTCCTCCTCCTCCTCCTCCTGCTCTTCCTTCTGTGGCTACTGCTATGCGTGGACACTAAAGGAAGAGGAGAAGGAGGAGGAGGAAGAGGAGGAGGAGGAGGAGGAGGAGGAACGAAACAAGGAGGAGAGAGAAGGAGAGAGAAGGAGAGAGGAGAGAGGAGAGAGGAGAGAGAGAGAGAGAGAGAGAGAGAGAGAGAGAGAGAGAGAGAGAGAGAGAGAGAGAGAGAGAGAGAGAGAGAGAGAGAGAGAGAGAGAGAGAGAGAGAGAGAGAGAGAGAGAGAGAGAGAGAGAGAGAGAGAGAGAGAGAGTAAAAAGAAGAGAGATAAAAGATAGGAGATGAGACAGAACGAGAGAGAACGAGAGACAGAGAGACTGAGAGATAAAGAAAGACTGGAAGAGAGAGATAAGAGAGAGTGGGAGAGATGGAAGCTGTGTCCCTCTCCCTCTTCTTTTTTTTTCATTGGGGTCTGCCTTCGTCTGTGTGTGTGTGTGTGTGTGTGTGTGTGTGTGTGTGTGTGTGCTTGTTTACTGGGGCGAGGTGTGTCATACAGGTGGTAGGCATGGGAGGGGGGTTGGGGGAGGGGAATGGGAGGGAGGGGTAACACCAGTCAACAACCACACACACCACCTGCCGGCGACGCCCACCACCACCACTACCACCACCACCACCACTACCACCATCACCACCACCATCATTATTATGCAATCTTATGGTTTTTTTTATATTTCTCTACTTCTTCTTTCTTTCACTTTATACGCCAAACAAAACAAAAAAAAAGCGTTTTCAGAAGATAGGCTCATCACCATCACTATCACCACCATCATCACCACCATCATCACCATCACACCCCCTGAAACTACTCCACCTCTCTCCCTCCCCTCTTCCTTCACCCCCCTCAACCACCTTCACCTCCACCATCACCACCACCATCTCCACCACTACCATCATCACCACTATCATCACCATCACCCTCCCTGAAACTACTCCCCCTCTCACTCACTCCCCTCTTCCTTCACCCCCCTCAACCACCATCACCACCACCACCACCATCATCACCACCACCACCGTCATCACCACCACCGTATAAATAATCAGGAACAGGACATGACCACCACCATCCGCCCACGTGTGTGTGTGTGTGTGTGTGTGTGTGTGTGTGTGTGTGTGTGTGTGTGTGTGTGTGTGTGTGAGGGGGGGCGGGGGATTGGGGTGGCCAGACGCCAGAACAGGAATAGTGACGAGTAGGTAGTGCCACTCACCTCCACCACCACCACTACCACCACTACTACCACCACCACCACTACCATCACCACCACCACCATAATTTTTAACCAATGCGCGAAGGGCCTGTCCACGCCTACTCATAACCACCATCACCACCACCACCACCACCATCACCACCATCATCACCACCACCACCACCATCACCAACACCACCACCTCCACTACCACCACCATACACAATATCTTCTTTCGTTTACATTATATATATTTTTTCTTTACAAAACAAAACAATAAAAAAAACATAAAGATAACTAATAGGATTCATAATATATTCCCGTGATTGTCATACACACACACACACACACACACACACACACACACACACACACACACACACACACACACACACACACACACTAATAAAGATTTAAACCTGTGCAGTAAAGTGAGAAGGAAGTCCTACAACGGAAACTGACACCTGAGAGAGAGAGAGAGAGAGAGAGAGAGAGAGAGAGAGAGAGAGAGAGAGAGTTAGGTATATAGTCCCTCTTCTAAACACCCATCTACGTCAACACGAGTACGCCACCTATTGTCTTTTTCTGTAAACTGATTGACTGCTTATGTAAACTATCTGACTCCCTTTGTAAACACTCCGATACCAACCCTGAAAACAAATAGTCTGTCTGTCTGTTTGTCTGTCTGTGCGTATGGCTGTCTGTATGGTTGTGTATGTTACGACTGTCTTTTTTTCTGTTTTTTTTTTTTGTCTCTGTTTATCTATTAGTATGCTTGTGTTTGTATTTTTTTTTTTTTGTGTGTGTGTGTTCCGTATATTTATCATTCATTAAACAATCCTTTCATGCATCAATAAACCAATTAACACTCTCTCTCTCTCTCTCTCTCTCTCTCTCTCTCTCTCTCTCTCGGTAGCCGCAGCTGACACTAGGGTTTGACAGGTGAAGGGTGCCAGGTGTGGAGGAGGAGGAGGAGGAGGAGGAGGAGGAGGAGGAGGTGACGGATTGAGATGAGACAGTGGGGGGAGGTGACTGAGCAGGAATGAGTGGAGGGAGAGATGGAATGCTTAGAGGGGAGGAGGAGGAGGAGGAGGAGGAGGAGGAGGAGGAAGAAGAGGGAAGGACGAAGGAAGAAGGAAGAGAGGGAAGAAAAGGGGATGAAGAAGAGAAGGAGAAGAACAAGGTGAAGAGGAGGAGGAGGAAGGGAAAGAAAAGTGAAAAAAAAACATTATTTGTCTTTTGTTTTATCTACTTTTTATCTCTATCTATCTATATGTCTATTTTGCTTTCTACTTCTTTTTCCTTTTTTTTCCTTTTTCTTTTTTTGTAATCAACCCGTATTGTGTGTGTGTGTGTGTGTGTGTGTACGCGACATTCCTTCATAGGCGTCTCATCTAACTTTATAATGACATCCTTCCTGCCTCTTCTACCTTCCCTCCCTCCCTCCTCCACCTACCCCCCTGCATTCCACTCTCCCCCCCCCCTTACTCCACCTCACTCAACTTCATCTCATCCTCTTTCATCCCTTTTGTCCACTTCTTCAATCTTATTCCATTCCTTCACTTCGCTTAGCATGGTTTTAGAAAGAGGAGATCCTGTTTGACCAATTCTGATCCTACTGTAATGGTCTCTCTCTCTCTCTCTCTCTCTCTCTCTCTCTCTCTCTCTTAGTAGCATCAAATTCTACACTGGTCTTCGTTTATGTAATCTGTTGCGATCTTCTCTTCATCCTCTTCTCCTTCCTTCTCCTCCTCTTCCTCTTCCTCCTCCTCTTTCTCTTTTTCTTCCTATTTTTTTCTTCCTCCTCCTTATACTCCTCATTTTTCCCTCTCCTCCACCCTTTCTCCACTCCTTATTCTCTTCTCTCCCTTTCCTCTTCCTCCATCTCCTCTTTTTCCTCTTAATTTTTCCCTCCTCTTCCTTCTTTTCCCTTCTCTTCTTCCATCTCATTTTCCTCTTCCTTCTCCTCCTCCTTCGCTATACCCACTTCTTGCCATCATCTTCCTTCCCTTTCATCTTCCTCCTCCTCCTCCTCCTCCTCCTCCTCCTCCTCGACAGTAATGGACCCTTAGTGACAAGCCATTAGTCCTTCATTCCCTTGATAAGACCTTTCATTGACAAACGCCATGACGTACTGATTGACTGGTTGACTGACTGACTGGCTGAGTAGGAGACTGATGGACTGGGTGAGAGAAGAGAAGAGATTGAATGAGACTGATTGACTGGCTGAGTAGGAGACTGATGGACTAGGTGAGAGAAGAGAGGAGATTGACTGACTGACTGACTGATTGATGGACTGAGTGAGAAGAGAGGGAATAGACTGACTGACTGACTAACTGACTGACTGACTGGTTAAGACGTTAAGTGATTGGATAAAAGACTGAGTGACTGAAGATTGGACTGACTAACTGACTGAGTGAGTGTATGAATGAGCAAAAGAAAGAAAGAAAGAAAGAAAAGAAAGAAAGAAAGAATATAAAGAGGGAAGGAGGAAAGGAAAGAAAGAAGGAAAGAATGAGGGAAAAAAAGAAAGTATAGAAAATGAGAAAGGAAATGAGAAAGGAAGGAAGGAAGGAATAAAAGGAAGGAAGGAAGGAAGGTCTAGTACACAAACACACCCAAAAATAAAGCAAATACACACACAAACACACATACACTCCTATTTCTGAATATTAGAGGGAATAAGTAACTTTGTCGAGGCTTCTGATAAAGGCTTTAGTTACCCTCTTAATACACCGTTCTCTCTCTCCCACCTTCGTTTTCTTCCTTTATAACGTTAACTTCAGTATTAAACGATATATTTGCACTATTTAACGTCTCCTCTTCATGGTGTCTGTCTGTTTTAAGCCATTTCCTTGTGTCTGTATTTCTTTCTGTCTATATGAGCGGTTGTCTGTCTCTGTCTGTTTCTGGATAGCATTTTAACCTTCCTCTCTCTCTCTCTCTCTCCTTTTTCTTAGTCTGTTTTAAGTCATTCCCGTCTTTCTCTCTGTCTCTGTCTGTCTCTGTGTGTCTGTCTGTCTATCTGTCTGTCTGTCTGTCTGTCTGTCTCTTGCTGGAAGGTACAAAGAACACGAACGAGCTCAATCTGTATTTCATATTTCTCTCTCTGCCTTTCTGTCTGTATGAGCGGTTGCCTGTCTGTCGCTGTCTGTATTTCCCTTATTTGTCTGTCTGTCTGTTCGTCTGTCTGTTGCTGAAACGCCCAAAGACCACAAAAACAAGAATGGGTAGCCACTCGAACTCATGCTCAAACCTTCGACTTCCCTCATCCATCAATCATTTTTCCAAGAGCGTTTGCCTGTCTGTCTCTGTCTGTATTTCTCTTTATTTGTCTGTCTGTCTGTTCGTCTGTGTTGCTGAAACGCCCATAAAGACCACAAAAACAAGAATGAGTGGCTACTCGAACTCATGCTCAAACCTTCGACTTCCCTCAACGATCAACCATTTCTTCAAGAGTACTCACGCGAACCAGGGATTTCATACTCCACTTCAAGGTCGACCTTCTCCCCGGCGTTCTTGAGCAGCGAGACGACCTGGGAGTGCGTGAGGGCGTGCGTTCGAACGCCGTTGACGGCTAGAATGTAGTCGCCGACGGAGAGGGCGTCAGCGCGGTGGGCGGGTGAGCCTGGTCGAAGGTTGGCGACCCTTGCGCGATGCCCTTTGTCAACGCCGCCTGAGGGAGAGAGAAGGAAGAGCGGTGAGGGTGGTGAGGTTGACGTAAGGTGAAGTAAGGTAAGGAGAGGATGAAGGGAGTGGAAGAGGAAGGAGGAGTGTAGAGAAAGAAAGGAGGAAGAGGGAAGAAAGGGAGGAAGAAGGAGGAAAAAGAGGTATATGGTTAAGCTGTGCGCGTGGCCTCAGTGATCATCTCCGTCACGCTGGTGCTTGAGTCTGTAAGGAAGGTAGGAACAGCTCGGACCATACACTATAGCTGCGCGTTGCGGCGGTGCTCATCTCCGTCACATTGGCCCTTCGAGCTTGTGGTGGGAGAGAATCCTTAATTTACCTAAAACGGGGCCATTACGATATCCGTCACATATCCGCGTTACTACAGTTTATCTCACAAGGTTTCCCCAGGTACCCACTTGTCGACCAGCCCGAAAGGAAGGGTGAGCAGCTGGGTGGACTGTACGCCGACTGCCCACGCCGGGATTCGAACCAAGGCCCGTAGATTTGTAAGTCAGGCGCGCTTACCACTGAACCGCGGAGGGGGAGGCGAGACTGTGGGGGAGGGGAGGGAGGGGGGTGATTGTAGTGTGTGTGTGTGTGTGTGTGTGTGTGTGTGTGTGTGTAGTCAGGTGTGGTCATTTACTCGTGGTCACACACCTGTCTCGTCTCTCTGACATGGCCCACCTGTGTCCTCCTCCTCCTCCTCCTCCTCCTCCTCAAAACATGACTTCTCTCCCCCCTTACATCCCTTTACGTCACTCCCTCCCTCCTCCTCCTCCTCCTCCTTTTTCTTCTCATTATTGTTTCTTCCTTCTCTTCACTTTCTGATTTTTATATTTTTAATAATAATAATAATAATAATAATAATAATAATAATAATAAAAATAATAATACTGGACAACCCACGGCGCCTTCGAGAATTTAATTAATGCTACGAGGGAGGCTGAGTGAGTCACTGGCGCCGAGGAGGAAGAGGAAGAGGAGGAGGAGGAAGCGGAGGAGGTGAAGGGTGGCGGCAGAATGAAAGGGGCGAATAGGGAGAAGAGAGGAGGAAGAGGAGGAGCAAGAGGGTTGGAAGGGGAAGAGGAAGAGGAGGAGGAGGAGGAGCAATAGTAGAAGAAGAAAAAGAAGAAGAGGAAGAAAAGGAGGAGGAGGGATAGAAGAAGAAAAAGAAAAAAAGAAGAGGAAGAAGAAGAAAGAAAAGTGAAAAGGGGAAGGAGAAGAAAGAGAGGAAAAGGAGGAAGAGGAGGAGGAGGAGGAGGAGGAGGAGAAGGAGGAGGAGGAGGAAGAGGAGGTGTCACGCATTATGAGGACAGGAAATTGCTTAACGTCAACCTCATTTCGTGGAGGAGGAGGAGGAGGAGGAGGAGGAGGAGGAGGAGGAGGAAGAAAAAGCGAGAACAAACACGAAAAAGTAGGGAGGAGGAGGAGGAGGAGGAAAGGGAGGAGGAGGAGGAGGAGGAGGAGGAGGAGGAGGAGGAGGAGGTGAAGAAGGAGGAAGGAGAGGATGAAGGGAGTGGAAGAGGAAGGAGGAGGGTGGAGAAAGAAAGGAGGAAGAGGGGAGGAAGAAGGAAGAGATGTAAGGAAGAGAGAAGGAAAGAAAGAGAGAAAGAAAGAAATATGAATGAATGAATGAATGAAGCAAAGAAAGAAATGCGAAGGAAAGAAAAAGTAGGAAGAAAAGAAAGGAAATGAAGGAAGGAAGGAATAAAGGACAGAAGGAAGGAAGGAAAGAAAAGGAAGGAAGGAAGGAAAGAAGAAAAAAACAACCTTATTTAGTATTCAAATAAGACAAAGTAATTAGTGTTTTTTTTATATATGTTTTTATCACCTTTTAAAACTACTCTTAACAACATCAATTTTACTCCCCGTCAGCTAATTGTGAATATCTGTCTGTTTTTAATTACGTATCAAGAGAAAAAGGATCATATGTTATTTTTTTTTCTTAAGATTAACTCATTGAAAGAAGAAGAAGTTGAAGGAGGAAGAGAAGGAGGAGGAAAAGAAGAAGTTGAAGAAGAAGAAGAAGAAGAAAAAGAAGAAGAAGAAGGAGAAGAAGAAGAAGAAGAAGAAGAAGAAGAAGAAGAAGAAGAAAACAACAGCAACAACAGCAACAGAGAGAGAGAGAGAGAGAGAGAGAGAGAGAGCTAAAGCGTAGACGTGTAAATGCTAAGATGTATAGGAGACATTTCTCTCTCTCTCTCTCTCTCTCTCTCTCTCTCTCTCCTTTTCCTTTCCTCTCCTTCCTTCCTTCTCGCCTGACCTCCTCAAGTCTCGCCTGACCTCCTCAAAGGGACGGACGTTGACCTCGCTGCCCTACAGGCATCAAACCTTAACCTTGCTGTTCGCATCGTCTGTTGAAACGACACTTGTTATTTTGTGTAAATCGACTCCGTGTGTGTAAATCGACTCCGTGTGTTACATTTTAACGTCACAACTTTTGAAATCCGTTCATCCACGTTTTTAATTAACCGTTACTTAAATAGGCCCGTACGCCTTCTCAGAAATCGAACGACTAACTGTGCTTGTTTACTTGTCTTATTTAGCACCACTCAACCTAATTAATTAACGTCTAACTCAGTGCTGTGACGCGTCTAACTAGTGTTTGAAGTGTTGCGAGGATTACCTTACAGTGAGAGGACTTCCCTGCTACAGCCACGAGCGGTTAAGTTATTAATCGACTTTTTTGTGTTTCCTGTCTTTCCTCAGTAGGATTACAACTACACGACCTAACACAGCACCCAGTGAAAGACAGTGAGCTTCTTGTGTCTAACTAACGTAGAAAATCTGTCACTAACGTAGAAGTACAAAGCTTGACCCGTATACCAGCACACCTGTTTTGAAAAGGAGGAAAAGTTTAATCCCCCAGAGAATTTTAATCCGGAGTCATAGACGCCACACCTCAAACTCTCCCTAGTGACTCTACCGATTTATAGCCGCCTCCGTTCAGGTTTTGATACAAAATTAATCTTAACTTTAAAGTTCACCGATATATCGTCTTGCAACAGTAAATAAAATTATTAAATAAAGAAGTAATCATGCCGTCCAACTATTTCAATTGCTGTAATTGTTCAAAGAAATATGCTGCGATTCATTACCAAGCCAGCGACGCGATGTAGGTACTGTGTCTTAGACTTACGTATTCAGGCACTACAAACAACCAACGAGGATCTACAACGCTCCAATGCGTTACTCTGGGACATCGTGACGTCACACCTCAACTCCCTTCTTCTTCTTCTTGTTCGTCTTCTTCTTCTTCTTCTTCTTCTGCTTCTTCTTCTTCTTCTTCGTCTTCGTCTTCTTCTTCTCCTCTTCACCCTCCACCACCAGCACCGCCATCACCCCTGCCCTCCCCCACCCATCCCACCATCACCACCACCTACTCTTCCTCCTCCCTTCCTCTTCCTCACTCTTCTCTTCCGCCCTTCCTCCTCCTCCAACTCTGCCCCTCCTCCACATCATCAACATCCTCCTCCTCTACTCCCCCAGCCAACCCCTTCTTCCTCTTCCTCCTCCTCCACCCTCTGTCCCTCCTCCACATCCTCTACATCCTCGTCCTCCTCCCCAGTCAACCCGCCCCTTCCTCCTCCTCCGCCTCTGTCCCTCCTCCACATCCTCAACATCCTCCTCCTCCCTCCCCAGTCAACCCCTTCCTCCCCTTCCTCCTCCTCCGCCTCTGCCCTCCTCCACATCCTCAACATCCTCCTCCTCTGCTCCCCTGCAGTCAACCCCTTCCGCCTCTTCCTCATCTTCCCTTGTCCCTCTCCGCTACCAGCCCTCCTAACGCCTCCACGTCCAGTCGCCACCACACTCCCACTGCTCACTACTCATCCATTAGACGCCACAAGACCATTCTTCCTGCTGTGGTCTGCGTAGATCAGACACAGTTTCAGGGCACAGACAAGCTGAAAACATCTGTTAGACTCGCTGGTTAGAGGTCAATTAACGGAATTCTGCGCAGGAATACAGAGACGCGGAGGCGTTATTGTATTCGGGAGCCAAACTGGACGACATTACTTCAGCTGTCGATGCTGTCACGGAACTCGCGAAGGAAGACACAGTTTATTTGATTCACTCGGGGACAAATGAAGTTCAGTCTACTCAAACTCAGGCCCTACTATCAAAATACCGTCAGGTCATTCGGCGTTACAAGACCAAGTCCCTCACGTCATTGTCTCTGGAATTCTACCCAGAATCAGCGCTTACGCCGGCTTCAACAGCAAAGCGAGCAACATCAATACTAGTCTGAAGGAAATTTGTGACGACGAAGGCGTGGCGTTTACAAACGCCTGGCACCACTTCCTTGAGCGCCCAGACTTGTTTTGGAACGATGGACTACACCTGAATGTGGTTGGATCGGCGCGTTTCGGGAGGCTTCTGGACGAGGCAGTGAAAGCTTTTCGAAAAGCCTTTCAAAAACGGCGGGCGAGGACGGATCAACCAACCCGTAGCGTCAGTGCGACCCACAAGAAACTGTGTAACTAACCACGCCTCCGACAAGCGAACTGGTACAACTCGTCACGGCCACATTTCTATCATGTACACAAATGCACGTAGTTTAATACCCAAAAGGACGAAATTAGGGCGTATATTGCAACAGAGAAACCAGATGTGGTAGCCATCACAGAGACTTACCCATCTAGAATCCGAAATGTCATTCACAAAAGTCGAAAGCACAAGAAAGGAGGAGGAGTTTGCTACGTAAAAAGTACACTCCCTGCCATAAAAATAGACAAACAGGACGCAGAGGAATACGATTCTGTCTATGTGGAAATAACCGCAAATAACAAGAACACTTTGCTTGCAACCATACAGGCCTCCGAAACAACAGGCAGCCGATGACACTGCCCTCTACGAAGAGATTCACTCTAACACAAAGCAAGGAAGCAATTATAATTACTGATGACTGGAGATCAAGAGGGTAACAGGCTTTAGAAATGGTGGAGGTTTTAATATCAACATATGTCACAAACTCGTAGATAATCCATCAGTGATACCAGATTACAAAAAACGACCTGGGACCAACTTGGCATCACCGACAATACAATCGACAACGCGTGGAACGTCTTCAAAGATAAGCTGTTGCAAGTAGAGAAATCCAGGCGAGTAAATGGGGCCGTAGATCCACCGTGGATGACCAGAGAAATAAAAGGGCAGTAAACCTAAAAAAGGAATTATAATTTGATGAAAGAGAATGCTACGGCCGAAGCCAGCACACAGTACCACAACAGCCTCAGAGCTTGTCGCAGCCTTATTCGGAGTAGCAAACGCAACTATGAAAAGCAAATAGCGCGAAATCAAAACTAACTGACAGACGAGACTGGATCTGTAACTCAGGACAGTAAACAGATGGCCAGTATCCTCAACAATAATTCCGCATCCGTATTCACGGTTGAGAAGGTCGAAACCATTCCGAGAGCCCTGCCCTGCCGAGTGAGATCACGCCGCTGGAAATTGACTCAATATGCGACCAAGAAGTAAAAAGTACTTGGACAAACTCGACACGAACAAGTCAACGGGACCCGACAGTTTGTCCCGCGGTTATTAAAAGAGCTTAAACAACAAATACTTCAACCACTCACTACCATATTCAACCGGTCAGTTCAACTAAACAAGGTCCCGGAAGACTGGAAGATGGCGAACGTAACACCGATTTTCAAAAAGGAGACAAAAGCGTTGCATTAAACTACAGGCCCATAAGTTTGACATCAGTGGCAGGAAAATACTCGAAAAGATTATTAGAGATAAACTTGGTTTCTGAAAACAATAATGTAATCTCCGACACCCAGCATGGCTTCAGAAACAAGCGCTCCTGCCTAACGAATTTATTAGACTTCTTCAAGGTATATATAAGAACTGGGATGCCCACATCCCCAGTGATGTTATATACCTGACTTCAAAAAGTTCGACAAAGTACCGCACGAGCGACTAAGAAACTGCACTCGGCGGCATCGGAGCCAATCTGATCGCGTGGATAAGAGATTGGCTCACCGACAGAAAACAACGAGTACTACTCAACGGACAGCCTTCCGATTGGCTACCAGTCACTAGTGGAGCAGGGTCAGTGCTGGGACCCATCCTCTTTGCCAAGGGGGTCAGTGCTGGGACCCATCCTCTTTATCATATATATCAATGACCTAGAATCAGGACTGAAATCCACAATATCGAAATTTGCAGATGACACCAAGGTGGGTGGAGATGCCCTCACAAAGACCGACTGCGAAATCATTCAGAAAGACCTCAATCACATTATCGAATGGTCGGAAAATGGCAAATGTCTTTTAATGTTGACAAATGCAAAGTCATGCACATTGGGTCCCAAAATAGTAACCACATACATCATGAATGGGAGACCTCTGCAAGCGATGCAGGAGGAAAAGGATCTTGGAGTCACTATCAGCAGTGACCTGAAACACGCGAATCACTGTAAAAAGCATACAACAAGGCCAACATTATGCTCGGGTTCATAGCGAGGAACTTCGAGTGTAAAACACCAGACGTGATGCTATCCTGTATAATTCCATAAGTAAGCACCACCTGAGTATGCAGTGCAGTTCTGGTCTCCCAATTACAGAAAGGACATTGCTTTACTGGAAAGGATTCAACGACGCGCCACAAAGATGATTCCAACGAGGAACGACTCAAGCGACTCAATCTCTTTACATTGGAGAAAAGACGCCTACGAGGGATATGATTCAAGTCTTCAAGTATCTAAAAGTTCAATAACGTCGATTACTCCAAATTCTTTGAACTGCAAACCAACTCAAGAACTAGAAATAACGGTTTACCCATTCAGTCGAGTCGATGTAACACAGACATTGAAGGAGTTTCTTTCAAACCGAGTCATCCGCCACTGGAACAATCTTCCTCAGAAGTAGTAAATGCGAATACCATCAACTCCTTCAAATATAGAATCGACCGTCATTTCGCTGCGTCAGGAGTAAACTGAATAACGAGGGGCTTCCATCTGCCTCAATATCCATCTGCTCACCAAGCCCCAAGTGGCGGTCGAGCAGATTAAATCACCCAAGCGGGCGACCTCGTAATGAGCCAATAGGCTTTCTGTTGCCTGCATTTCCATGTTTCCATGTTTCCTTCCTCCCTTTTCCTTTCCTCTCTCTCCCTTTCTTCCTCCCTCCCTCCTTCCCTCCTTCCTTCCTTCCTTCCGTTCCCTCTTTTTCTACCTCACATACCTTACCTCTTCCTCCCTCCTTCCCTCCCTCTTCCTTCCTTCCTTCCTTCGGCTACTTTGTCTGTGGAGATAAATTTAGAAAAGGGAGAGGGAGGAATGAAGGGTGAGGGAGAGAAAGAGGGAGAGAGAGAGAGAGAGAGAGAGAGAGAGAGAGAGAGAGAGAGAGAGAGAGAGAGAGAGAGAGAGAGAGAGAGAGAGAGATGAAATATAAGTAACTAATTGACTGACTGACTGACTAAACGAATAAATGACTGATTTTTGTTTTTTTCCTTTCCTTTCCTTTCCTTTCCTGCATTCCCTTCCTTCCTTCCTTCCTTCCTTCCGTCCTCCTTTCCTTTCTTTCTTCCTTTCCCATTCTTCCTTCCATCCTTCCTTAATCCTTTCTTTTCCTTTCCTCTCTTTCTCATCCTTTCCTTTTCTTTTCTTAATTTCCTTTCTCTTCCTTCCCTCCTGACTGACTGACTGACAAACTGACTCACTGATTGACTTACTGACTGACTGACTTTTCCTTTCCTGGCTAGCTGACTGACTGAGAGACTGACGGACTGAGTGACGGAGTGGCTGACGGAGTGGCTGACGGAGTAACTTACGTCGTCTGCGTCTTGAAGCGAGGAATTCTGGGAGTGAAATTGACGACATTCTTTTGATCTTCTTAAACATGGCGGTGGCGGTGACAGTAGTAGCATCAACAGTAGTAGTAGTAGTAGTAGTAGTAGTAGTAGGTGATGGTGACGGTGTTTTTATTTGTTTTTCTTCATTCTTTGTTTGTTTGTTAGTCGCCATGAAAAGTTAGTTAAGACCTGAATTATCGACTTTCTCTTCTTTTTGTTTTGTTTTCATTTTTTTATTTCATTTCAATCCTTTCATCTTTTTCTTCTTCTTCTTCCATAAGCACTAAATTTTTCAAAGTCCAGTTTTTGTTTTAATTTTTCATTTCAATCAATCATTTCATTTTCCTTCTTCCTGTTTCTTTCTTCCCTCTTCTATTCCCTTCACTCGCCTCTTCCTTTCTTCTCTGGTTTGTCCCACTTTCTAATGCAAGAGTTTTAACGGGTGTCTCACGTGCTTTCATCTCTTTTCTTATTTTTCTTTTCTCTTTCTCTCTTTCATTTCTTTTCTTTCGGTTCTTCTTCTTATTTTTTTACTGTTCTTGTCTTCTAGAGTCTAAACGAATCAGTAATTTTTTTTTCTATCTCAAATTCATCTGTTCTTCAATTAAAATGTCTTCTGTTTTCTTCGCTTTTTTTCTAATCAATAATTTTTCAATGTTTTTTTCTTGTTCTTTTTCTTGTTCTCGTCTTTGTTAATCATATACGTTTTGTACACCGTCATTTCGTTAGTTAGTTCGTTCGTTCGCTATGTGTGCACTTCGCTTATTCGCATGTCTGTATATCGAAACGTTACATATATATCGTAACGTATGTATGTATGTATGTTTGTCGTTACAGAAGTCTGCTTGAAGAAAAAATATATATAAGAACACTAAGAAAACACACACACACACACACACACACACACACACACACACACACACACACACACACACACCTTGTCTTTTCATTTCAGTAAGAGGATGGTAAGGAATGCGAAAACAGGAGGAAGAGGAGGAGGAGGAGGAGGAAGAAGAAAAAGAGGAGGAGGAGGAGGAGGATTGGTGTCTCTGGATGGAGGATGCTGGGAGATGAGAGGTGATAGAGAGGAGGAAAGTGGAGATGAGAAGGGTTGAGAGTGAGGGGAAAAGAGGGGAGATGCGTGAGATAAGGAGAAGAAGAAGAAGAAGAAGAAGAAGAAGAAGAAGAAGAAGAAGAAGAAGAAGAAGAAGAAGAAGAAGAAAAAGAAGAAGAAAAAAAAAGAGAAGAAGAAAAAGAAGAAGAAGAAGAAGAAGAAACAAGGATGAGAGAGAAGAGAGAGAGGATAGAGAGAAAGAGGATAGTGTCCCATGGGAAGTGAAGAGGGCAGAGGTCTGATGGTGATGATGGTGGTGATGATGGTGGTGGTGGTGATAAAATGATAAGAAATAGTGATAAAAGTTTTAGTGTTGGTAATATGGCGATGTGGTGATGGTGGTGGTAGTAGTAGTAGTAGTAGTAGTAGTAGTAGTAGTTGTAGTAGTAGTAGTAGAGAGAGAGAGAGAGAGAGAGAGAGAGAGAGAGAGAGAGAGAGAGAGAGAGAGAGAGAGAGAGAGAGAGATACCTCTTCACATCAAAGGTAGCGACTCAGCCCTTCTTCAGGCCTTCCTTTCCCTTCACACACACACACACACACACACACACACACACACACACACACACACACACACACCTTTCCTTCCCTTCTTGTCCATTTCCCTTCCCTTTTAATTATTTCCTTCTCTTCACTCCCCTTCCCCTTCTCTTCCCTTCGTCTCTCTCTCTCTCTCTCTCTCTCTCTCAAATTCGCTTGGCCACAGCATAAACAAAAGAAGAGTAAGGAGAGGAGGGAAGAAGGGAGGGAGAGCGGGAGGGAAGGAGGGAGGGAGAGAGGGAGGGAAGGAGGGAGGGGAAGAGGGAGAGAAGGAAGGTAACATCTAAACTATTTATTTTCTTTTTGTGTCTTTCTTTCTTCCTATCTTCATCCTGGTCATCATCATCATCATCATCATCATCATCATCATCATCAAAACCAATGACAAGAAGAAGAAGAAGAAGAAGAAGAAGAAGAAGAAGAAGAAGAAGAAGAACAAAAAGAACAACATAACGTCCTTGAAACAATTATAAAGAACACCTTAATTAAAAGTAATGATACAGGTAAGACTCTCTCTCTCTCTCTCTCTCTCTCTCTCTCTCTCTCTCTCTCTCTCACATACAAAGCACCAACCATCACATAACATAACATAACATCCACCACATCCCTCGACACTAAATACCTCAACATCACACGAATTAAAATCTATATATACATCCTTTTCAAGCACCCGAAGTCATCATCACTATCATTATCATCTCCATTATCACCACCATCGACACTTCACATCACACGACACATCACACAACACAACACAGCACGGCCACTGAGGTCCACAGTGTCAGACGCTTTCGGCTCAAACAACAATTTCTTACGACCACAACAAAGGGGAAGTTATATCTCACGAGGGTCTTTTCATATTCACTGCGCAGAAGAACCCTTGTCACACTGGGCCAGGCTCCCCATGACGGGTTAGTAAGCTCCCAAACCAATACCAGAGCCTTCGAAATCTCCTTGTATAGTGTCTGGTGTTTGTATTTAAGTTCACAAATTTGATGAAGCTATACAGGAAAAGTCTTGTGTATTTAGTGTGGCATCGAAGACCTCACCGTTTTGGATTGTATGGGATTCTATAGTTTGGTTCGGGCTGTTACGAAGACACTGCGTTGGACTGTGAAATCGGTTCACTATTTCTCGACTCATAACACTACCCACGGAAACACTCACACCCACCCACTACAACCTCTACGAAAGCCTTATCAAACGTGGGTGTGTGTAAGCCCGGAGATGCTTGAGAATAAAGGAGAGGTGAGCGTACACGTGCGGCCGGGGCGGAGCGAAGCGGGGGCGTTGCGGTGAGATGATGCCGCCGCGAGCCACTACTGAAGGGAAGGGACGGGCAGGCAACAGGGGGAGAGGTGACTTGCCCCGCCCTGTACCAGCATCCTGCCCCCACCCACCGTCACCTGCCCCATCCCGACCCTCCCCTCCCGATGCTGAGAGGTGGGAAAACACTGAGAGAGGGAGAGAAGGGGGAGGGAAGGTAAGGGAGAGCTGAGGGAGTAAAAGGGAGAGGGATGAGAGGGATAGGAGTAAGAGGAAAAGAGAGGGGGAGAGAGGGAGAGTGAAGGAAAGAGAGAAAGGAAGAAAGGGTCGGAGGAATACATAGGAATACATAGGAAGAACAGACACCAGAAGACCTGTCGGAGAAGAGGAGAAGAGAAGGAGAAGAGAGGAAAGAGAGATAGAGGAAAAGAACAGTATGAGAAATGGGAGAAAAATGAGAAAAGGGAAAGAGAGAAGAGAGAGAAACACTAAACTACCAAGAGGGAGAGGAAGGGAAGAGAGAGAGAGAGGGAAGGAAAGGGAGAGAGCAAGGTATGGGGAGAAGGGAGACTTTTTTCCTCCCTTCACTCTCCCCTTCTCTCCCTTCCTTAACCACACCCAGCATCTCACCCTTCCTTCCCCTCATCAATCCCCTCATTCTCTCCCTTCGTCACACACACCCTATCCACCACCCTCATCTCCTTCACCCTCATCTCTCACGCTCTGTCTTAGGCCAATATCCTAAAAAAATTCGCAGTCTACACACCCACATAAGACTTTGGTAGAGGTTGTTGTGTTAGTATTTCCATGGGTAGTTTTATGAGCCTAGTGGTAGTTTGACAAGGCTTCTTCTGAGCCATGAACGTGAAAAGGAGTCATTTGAAACAGACTTATCTCCTTTGTTCTGGTCCTTGGAAATAGTCGTATTTTAAAACATTTCGTCGCCCAAGTTCACATATTTGACAAGGCTTTCGTAGGAGTTGTGGGCATTTCCAGGGGTAGTTTTATGACCCTGGTGGTAGTTTGACCCTTCTTCTGTACCATGAGACTAAAGAAACACTCATTAGAATCTGATTGACCCCCTCTTTGACCTTTAGAAATAGCTGATGTAAGGAGGAAAAGTGTCTTGTAAAACCAACCTTATTTCATTTCCTATTATAAAATCGTCTCTCTTTATCCAGTCGAGTTATGAGATGGAACTTTGTCCTTCTCTTTTTCCATCATTTGACAGTCATTCCTCTCTAACCTTTTCTTCTTTTATTCTCAGGGTAATGGAAGAAACTTAAAGGCAAAATATGAATAAAAAAAGAAGCCCATTACATTGTTACTTGGGTTATCTACATTAAAATTAGACCCAGTAGCCCCCCCAAAAAAGTTCTTCTTCTTCTTCATCTTCTTCTTTTTCTTTTTCTTCTTCTTCTTTTTCTTTTTCTTCTTCATCTTCTCCTTCTTCTTCTTGACATTGGTTTTGATGATGATGATGATGATGATGACCAGGACGAAGATAGGAAAGAAAGGATTACACAGAAAGAAGATATATAGTTTAGATCTTACCTAGAACCCAATAGTCCCCAGTCTTAACCTCCTTCTCTACTCCTCCCAAGCTCCCTCTACCCCAATTCCCGCCCTTCCCATATCAACTCAGACGGGGCGGGGCTTTTGCGGCGGCGGCGGTGGCGGCGGTGACGGTCCCGGGGCCTAAAATACACTAAGGACATACCGAGATGACATACGGCACGTGAGGCGACCCCCTTCCCTCTCGTACCGCGCCCCCTACCCCGATCCATCCCGACCCACCCCGGTCCGCCCCGACCCCTCCTCCTCCTCCTCCGCCTTGGAAACTGCAGCCAGGTATACTAACAAGGCAGGTACACACACACACACACACACACACACACACACACACACACACACACACACACACACACACACACACACACACAGAATTTTTGTAATGTAATGCTTCCTTCTCCATTGTTATCGCCTCCTCCTCCTCCTCCTCCTCCTCCTCCTCCTCCTCCTCCTCCTCCTCCTCCTCTTCTTTCTTCAAGGTCTTCTTCCCCTCTTCTTCCTCCTGCTAACTGAAGAGGTCCCAAGTGTCAACACCTCCTCCTCCTCCTCCTCCTCCTCTTCCTCCTCCTCCTCCTCCTCCTCCTCCTCCTCCTCCCCCTCCCATATTAGGCCCTTAACCTGCATATCTCTCTCTCTCTCTCTCTCTCTCTCTCTCTCTCTCTCTCTCTCTCTCTCTCTCTCTCTCTCTCTCTCTCTCTCTCTCTCTCTCTCTCTCTCTCTCTTATCTTGGTATTTTTAATGTCAGTTTAATATTCTCTTTAAAATCTTATAGGAGTCTCCTTTCTTTGTTTCCTCCTCCTCCTCCTCCTCCTCCTCCTCCTCCTCCTCCGCCTCCTCCTCCTTCCTCTTCTTTCTCCTCCTTTTCCTCTTCTTTTCTTTTCCTTCTTTTCTTTTTCTCCATCTTCTTTCTTCCTCCTCCTCCTCCTTCTCTCCTTCCATCTTTTTCTTCCTCAGCATCCTTTGTCCTCCTCCTCCTCCTCCTCCTCTCGATATTTCCTATCCTTCCTCCTCCCTCCTTCCCTTCCTTGCTATACCTTTCTCCTCCTCCTCCTCCTCCTCCTCCTCCTGAAGTTAACACGCGCAAGAAAAATGACTCGACTTAAAAAGATTACCTGACTCTTCTCTTCCGGTGACGAGGAGGAGGAGGAGGAGGAGGAGGAGGAGGAGGAAGACTGGCACGGTTTTTCCTCTTCCTAATACAAAAAGTGACGTGTTTCTTATCAAGTCACTTCCTGAGGACAAGAATATCCCGAGGAGGAGGAGGAGGAGGAGGAGGAGGAGGAGGAGGAGGAGGAGGAGAAGGAGAAGGAGGAGGAGGACTCTCTCTCTCTCTCTCTCTCTCTCTCTCTCTCTCTCTCTCTCTCTCTCTCTCTCTCTCTCTCTCTCTCTCTCTCTCTCTCTCTCTCTCTCGAATAATGAAGTCCACTGATCGCATAGGAGAGAGAGAGAGAGAGAGAGAGAGAGAGAGAGAGAGAGAGAGAGAGAAAGTTAATTAACACTAAACAGACGTCGTGAAACTCTCAATGGAATGTTTTATCAACCCCTTATAAGGACGACTTCTCCTCCTCCTCCTCCTACTACTACTACTACTACTACTACTACTACTACTACTACTACTACTACTACTACTACTTTCTTCACTCTAAAAGTATAGCAAGGAAATGGTTGATATGATTCTTGGTTTAATTATTTTCATGTTTTTTTCGATTTTTTTTTGGGGGGGGGTCTTTTTTTCTGCATGTGGACTCCCCCGCCAGTCCCGGTTCTTTGGCTAATGGACTCGCCCAGTGGATGCTCCCTTGAGGTCTCTGGTGTTTGTTTTGATTGGGTGTGGCTTTCTTCTTCTTTTTCTTCTTCTTCTTCTTCTTCTTCTTTTTTTTCTGCTTCTTCTTCTTCCCCCTCCTCCTCCTCCTTCTCTTCCTCCTCCACACAACCAGACTGCTTATGATAATCTCCGTCTTAAGATCAATCAAATGAACCGCCTCTCTCTCTCTCTCTCTCTCTCTCTCTCTCTCTCTCTCTCTCTCTCTCTCTCTCTCTCTCTCTCTGTCTATTATCTATCTATCTATCTATCTGAAGAAGAACAACAATAACAAGAACAAGAACAAGTACAGGAACAATCTATCTATCTATCTATCTATCTATCTCTCTATCTATCTATCCATTCATCTATCTATCTATCCATTCATCTATCTATCTATCAACACAACACAACACGCAGCAACACTCACCAGCCACGATCAGTCCCAGCGTGCATCCTTCCCTCTTGGTCAGTGTTACGGTGCTCACGCCGCGCACCTCCTCTGTAGGGCCACGAAACAGGTCACCAGGGCAGGGCAGGTCAGGGTAGGGCAGGGGAGCAGCATCACCAATCAGGAACGAGGTTGAGGTATTGTGGTAGTGGTGATGAGGGAAGGAGAAAAGAGAAGTTGTGGGTTAGATGTGGTTGATACAGTCGAGAGAGAGAGAGAGAGAGAGAGTAAGGAAGTTAGCTAAGTAAGAAGATTTGCTTATGTTATACAGAGAGGAATAGGAAAACCAAGGAGAAGTAAGGGAAAGTAAGATAGCAAGATAAGAAAGAGAAGATTTGCCTATATCATACAGTGAGGAAGGAAACGGAGGGAAAAGTAAGGTAGAGAGAGCAAATGATACGGTCAAAAAAGTAAGATAGCAAGATAAGAAAGAGATGATTGTCGATATTATACAAAGAAAAAGGAAAAAAGAAGAGAAAGAGTATGGGAGAGCTTGTAATATGGTCGAAAGAGTAAGGGAGAGCTTGTAATATGGTCGAAAGAGTAAGGGAGAGCTTGTAATGTGGTCGATAGAGTAAGGGAGAGCTTGTAAAGTGGTCGAATGAGTAAGGGAGAGATGGTAATATGGTCGATAGAGTAAGGGAGAGCTTGTAATATGGTCGAAAGAGTAAGGGAGAGCTTGTAATGTAGTCGAATGAGTAAGGGAGAGCTTGTAATGTGGTCGAATGAGTAAGGGAGAGCTTGTAATATGGTCGAATGAGTAAGGGAGAGCTTGTAAAGTGGTCGAATGAGTAAGGGAGAGATGGTAATATGGTCGATAGAGTAAGGGAGAGCTTGTAATATGGTCGAATGAGTAAGGAAGAGCTTGTAATATGGTCGATAGAGTAAGGGAGAGCTTGTAATGTAGTCGAATGAGTAAGGGAGAGCTTGTAACACTTTCGAAAGAGTAAGATAGTAGGATAAGTAACGCCAAGCAAAGAGCAATACAGTTAATTAAGATAGCGAAGTGTAAAGACAACAGGTAATGAGTTTTAACAGGTGGGTCTTGACTTTTGCCTTCATTCAACTTTTCAATGTCAACAAGAGGAACTTCAAGGTAACTCCCCCCCTCCCCTCCCACTCCTCCTCCCCCTGGTCTCTCACCTGATATGTAGCTGGTTCGCTGGTCTCTGCTGCTGCCGCCCCCTGACAAGTACTCGGTAGGGGCGCTGACGACGCTCTCCTCTGCAGGGTAAAGGATAAGAGACGTTAGTGAATGGGATTGTGGTGGTAGGTGTTCAGAAGAGAAAGAAGAAGAGAAAGAAGAACAAGAAGAACAAGAACAGGAAGAAAATCAAGAAAACACAAAGAAAAGAAACAAAGCAGAAACTGGGTAGTGGAACATTTGGATCGTGGAAAGAAGACAGAGGAAGAAAAAGAAGACAACAAAATAGAAAAAATAGATTCATAAATACACAGAGTTTCGGATCCCTTCACAAAACCCATTTCATCTATACCCCCCAAAAACAACACAGGCAAAGAATACTGAACCCCCTTCCCCTCCCCTCTCCCCCTGCCCTCCTTGTGTGTACCTGTCTGTATATCTGGCATCCCTTACACCTGTCACAAGGCTTTCATAATCAGGCAGGTGTCACGCGGCCTTGGCACCACTGGCCCTCTGGCACTGAATGGCCCTCTCGACACGCATTAGTAAGCTGAGTGGACACGCGGGCTTAGTGTGGGTGCCAAGAGAGAGGAGGTGAGGGAGGGAGAAGCGGAAGTTGGATAATATATAACTTTAGGGACAATAGAGGAGAGACATACGACACTGCTTTTACAGGAAGTGGTCTGTGACTGGCTGGCGCTAGTGCACAGAGGAGGCCTTGCTGGACATGTAAATACCAACGTGACCATGGGTGGAGAGGGTGGATTCTGTGGAGGAGGGGAGGGTGCGACAAGACAAGACAGGCAGCCACGGGAACAAAAGAGGGACAGGAGAGAGACGGACAATGCAGGGTCAAGAAGACAATCCGGTACTTTGACGGATGCGATCAGTGAGATAAGACGCGATTCCAAGGTTTCCGTAGAGAAGGGTGGGGAAGGGGAGGGAGGGTGAACGGAAAGAAGGAAAAAAAGATGAAACGAAAAATCTGAAATCCGAATCCAATATGTAGTGAAGGAAAACAAAAAGAAACAAAATAATGACAGAATGAAAAGGAGAAAAAACAAAACAATGAAAAAAAGAAATAGTAAGAGAAAGTGAAACAAAACCAGAATGAAGGAAAAACAAAACGAACGGAAAAGACAAAAAAAGAATGCAAAAAAAAATCAAAAATACGAAAAAACAAAATGAAAAAAATAAAGAAAACAAAAAACAATAAAAAAACTAGACATAACAAGTGAAAGGAGAGAAATAACAGAAGAATGAAGAAAAAAAACAATAAAAGAAAGTGAAACAAAACAGAATGAAGGAAAAACAAAACGAAAGGAAAAGACAAAAAAAGAACAAATCAAAACAATACTAAAAAAATAAAAAAACAAAGAAAAATAAAACAATAAAAAAAAACTCGACATAACTTTCCCCTAACCAACATCTTCACGTACACCAAAAAAAAAAAAATAATAATAATAATAATAAAAAAGGTAAAATTTTAGACACAGGTGAGAAATTTTGGGGCGTTGTCCACCTGAGCGTGTGTGTAATTTACCTCCAGGTGAGAGACGGGGAGGGGAGGAGGGGAGGGGGAGGAAGAAGGAAAGGGGGTAGGGGTCAAGAGGTGAAAGGTCAAGGGGTGGAGGTGAAGGGGAGAAGAGAAGGAGGAGGAGGAGGAGGAGGAGGAGGAGGAGGAGGAGGAGGAGGAGGTGGTTAGAGGAAGGAAAGGGTGGAGATTACCTAGGTTCTCTCTCTCTCTCTCTCTCTCTAAATTTAAATGGCAGGAAATTGAGGTTTAGGTAAAGAAAACACACACACACACACACACACACACACACACACACACACACACACACACACACACACACACAAACAAACAAACAAACACACGCACATCATCACTGCATAATTTCGCACTGCATAAATGTTTCCTCTTTAATGGTGCTGAGAGGAGGAGGAGGAGGAGGAGGAGCGGGAGGAGAAGGAGGAGGAGGAGGAGTAGGAGAAGGAGGAGGAGGAGGAGGCTAGACGGTCACGGAGGAAAGATATGTGAGGTAATCTCGATCATTCCTCCTCCTCCTCCTCCTTCTCCTCCTCCTCCTCCTCCTCCTCCTCCTCCTTCACCTCACAAAACACTGCAAGTCCGCCTGCAAGAAAGCCAACACTATGCTCGGGTTCATAGCGAGGAACTTCGGCTATAAGTCGCCGGTAGTCATGTTATCTTTGTATAATTCGCTGGTAAGGCCCCACCTGGAATACGCCGTGCAGTTTTGGTTCCCAAGTTACAAGAAAGACATTGAATTACTCACATTGGGAAAGAGACGACTGCGGGGAGACATGTTACAACTCTTCAAGTACCTGAACAAGTGCAGCAATGTTGATCACTCCAAACTCTTCGCGCTACAAACTAACCCGAGGACAAGAAACAACGGTAAAACAATTTAATCGCAGATGCAGTGCGGATACCGGCAGGAGTTATTTCTCGAACCGAGTCGTCCGCCACTGGAGCAGCCTTTTAGCGCGGAAACAATCAACTCCTTTAAGAATCGCATTTAACGTCACTTAGCTGCGTCGGGAGTGAACTGAACGTATTCCCGAGTATGTACAGAAGTGCTTTAATCCTTCCGTGGGTAACTCCTGTGGCTGACGGACTGATTAAATCACTGAAAGCAGGCAGCCCCGCAATCAGCCAATAGGCTTTCTGCTGCCTGCTCGTCCATGTTTCCACGTTTCCTCCTCCTCCTCCTCCTATGTCTCTTAAAAGACGCCCCTCTGACCCTACAAAGCAAGGCGTGACATTCCTAGTTAGGGCCAAGAGGTCTGTTGCTATTTGCTTTTCCTTTGTAATCCTTTGTGCTCCTCCTCCTCCTCTTCGGCCAATTACCATCCTTTGTTTTTTCCTTCAATGCATTCTTAGCATACTTCTCTCTCTCTCTCTCTCTCTCTCTCTCTCTCTCTCTCTCTCTCTCTCTCTCTCTCTCTCTCTCTCTCTCTCTCTCTCTCTCTCTCTCTCTCTCTCTCTCTCTCTCTCTCTCTCTCTCTCTCTCTCTCTCTCTCTCTCTCTCTCTCTCTCTCTCTCTCGTAGCTTAGAAGAAATATTCAAGTCACCCATCTTAACTCCTCCTCCTCCTCCTCCTCCTCCTCCTCCTCCTTCTCCTCCATATGACCCTTCGAAGGGGCCAATTATCCCTTAACCTTTGACTCACGGAGGAGGAGGAGGAGGAGGAGGAGGAGGAGGAGGGAGAGGAAGAGGAGGAGGAGGAGGAGAACAAAAGAAGAAAGAAGAAGAAAATTACCAGAAAGACGAAAACGAAAAAAAGATCCAGCACAAGAACAAAAGGAGGGGGAGGAGGAAACTTGGAAACATGGAAATGCAGGCAACAGAAAGCGTATTGGCTCATTACGAGGTTTCAATCTGCTGGACGGTCACTTGATGCCTGGAGAGCAGATGAAAGCGCATCGGCATTCTCTCCACTCCTGACGCAGCGAAATGTCAGTCGATTCGATTTTTAGCGCGTCGCAGGAGCAGTCTCAGGGTAGCGAGTCACTGCAGAGCGCGCGTATCAGTCACTTCACCCATGCAGCGAGCGGGAACGATGTGGAAACGATGCTAGGATGTTTTGTCTAGGTGTTGAATGTACGTTTGGCTG